>NC_042618.1:217369991-217703843 GCF_901001135.1 Rhinatrema bivittatum | reverse complement strand
GAGGACTTCCTAGCTTTCAAAAGAGTTTTTACTGCATCTTGAGAATAACCTTTTTTTGATTAGGTGAGTCCTTTCAAAAGCCAAGTCATAAGACAAAATCGAACCAGATCCTCAGGAAGAACTGGACCCTGTGAGAGCAACTTTCTGTGCCGAGAAAACTGCAATGGCTTCTCAAGAAAAACTGTAACGAGTTCTGCATACCAAGGATACCATGGCCAGTCTAGAGCCACCAGAATTACTAGACCCAGATGTCCTGAAATCCTCTGGATCACTCTCCCTCTCAAGCACCATGGAGGAATTGCATACAAAATCATCAGTCAGCCAATTCTGAATCAGAACATCCAGCCTAGATGATTTTTTTTTTTTTTTTTTTTTTTAACTGAACAAGCTCCTCACCTTCACATTCTTATAGGTCACGATCAGATCCACCAGTAGGACTCCACATCTTTTATTATTTGATCGAACACAGTCTGAAACAGCAACCACACCCCAGGGTTGATGATATTGTCACTGAGAAAGTCCACCTAGCCATTCTGTACTCCTGCTATGTGCATGGCAGAAATTACCTTCAGATTCCTTTCTGCCCACCGAATCAGCAAATCCACTGCTTCTGACACCTGGGGACTCTTGCCACCTCCTCAATGGTTCACATACATCACCGCTGTGGCTTTATCAGACAGTATCCTGATTGCCTGACCTCTTAGAAGAGGCACAAATTGCTGAAGAGCCAACTATATTGCTCTGGTTTCCAAATGATGGATGTACCACTTTGCTGCCTCCTCTGACCACTGTCCCTGAGCAACTTGTCCCAGACCATGGGCTCCCAGCCGGTCCAATTAGCATTGTCATCACAGGTACCCAGGTTGGAGTTTCAAGATCCACATTCAACTCCAAATTCTTGAAATTTTAGCCACCATTGCATACATACCCTGATTGTTTCTGTCACCGGTAGCCTCATGTAGTAATTCTGAGAATGAAGATCCCATCTGGACAGCAAAGGTCTCTGAAGAAATCTCATGTGCACCCTTGCCCAGGTTAATAGGTCCAATGCCACAGCCATGGAATCCAGAAGCTGTAAATAACTCAGATTCCTGACCAATAGCAACGAAAGGACCTGCTATTGTAATTTCTGAATACTTTTCTCTGTCAGATGAACACACTCCATTTTTGTGTCAAATAGGCACTCCAGAATATGAGGTTGCAAGCTGTTTTTGGAGAAGTTGACTATCCAATACATTTCTTGCAAAAACTGAACTACCCTCTTGGTGGCTACTGCACTTTCCTGTTCCAGCTTTACATTTAATCAGCCAATCATCCAGATAAGGATGCACCAAAATTCCTTCCCTTCACAGTGCTGCCACCACCACACCTTTGAAATGTCTCTGGGGCAGCGGCTAGTCGCTCCTCGAGGGCCTGCCTTTACTCCAGCTCCTGTGCGCCACACTGAGAGACCGTTGCGTGAGTACATTACCAACGAGGCTCTATTCCTGAACTCTGCATATCCTGCTATTACTCACAATATCAGTTCCTCTATTACAGCACAGCCATAGAAACATAGAAATGACGACAGAAGAAGACCAAATGGCCCATCCAGTCTGCCCAGCAAGCTTCACACTTTTTTTTTCTCTCATACTTATCATACTTATCTGTTACTCTTGGCTCTTAGTAACCTTTTGGTTCTATTTCCTTTCCACTCCCTACATTAATGTAGAGAGCAGTGATGGAGCTGCATCTAAGTGAAATATCAAGCTTGATTAGTTAAGGGTAGTAACCGCCGCAATAAGCATGCTACACCCATGCTTATTTGTTTACCCAGACTATGTAATTCAGCCCTTGTTGGTTGTTCTTCATTCCCCCTGCCGTTGAAGCAGAGAGCTATGCTGGATATGCATTGAAAGTGAATTTTCAGGCTTATTTGGTTTGGGGTAGTAACCGCCGTAAGAAGCAAGCTACTCCCCGCTTTTTTGTGAGTGCAAATCCTTTTTTCCACATTTCCTCTTGCTGTTGAAGCTTAGAGCAATGTTGGAGTCGCAGTAACCGTGTGTATGTTTATTGAATAAGGGTATTATCTCCAGGTAGTAGCTGTTATTCCCGCGAGCCACCCACTCTTCATTCACGTCCTCTTGACTTTATGGATCCACAGTGTTTATCCCACGCCCCTTTGAAGTCCTTCATAGTTCTGGTCTTCACCACTTCCTCCGGAAGGGCATTCCAGGCATCCACCACCCTCTCTGTGAAGAAATACTTCCTGACATTGGTTCTGAGTCTTCCTCCCTGGAGCTTCAAATCGTGACCCCTGGTTCTGCTGATTTTTTTTCCTACGGAAAAGGTTTGTCGTTGTCTTTGGATCATTAAAACCTTTCAAGTATCTGAAAGTCTGTATCATATCACCTCTGCTCCTCCTTTCCTCCAGGGTGTACATATTTAGATTCTTCAATCTCTCCTCATAAGTAATTCGATGAAGACCTTCCTCCTTTTTGGTCGCCCTTCTCTGGACCGCCTCCATCCTGTCTCTGTCCCTTCGGAGATACGGTCTCCAGAACTGAACACTGTACTCCAGGTTGAGGCCTCACCAAGGACCTGTACAAGGGGATAATCACTTCCCTTTTCTTACTCGATATTCCTCTCTCTATGCAGCCCAGCATTCTTCTGCCTTTAGCTATCGCCTTGTCACATTGTTTCGCCGACTTCAGATCATTAGACACTATCACCCCAAGGTCTCTCTCCTGCTCCGTGCATATAAACCTTTCTCCCCCATCGAATACAGTTCTTTTGGATTTCCACTCCCCATATGCATGACTCTGCACTTCTTGGCATTGAATCTCAGCTGCCATATCGTCGACCACTCTTCCAGCTTCCTTAAATCCCGTCTCATTCTCTCCACTCCTTCCGGCGTGTCCACTCTGTTGCAGATCTTAGTGTCATCCACAAAAAGACAAACAAAAGAGCCCACATCACACCAATTCTTCACAGCCTTCACTGGCTACCTATAAAAGCCAGAATCACATTCAAAACATTATCGATGATCCACAAGGATATTATGGGCATCACCCACCTAAATCTAAACTCGCAACTCCGCCCCCACACATCACAAAGACCTATCAGATATAACTACAAAGGTTCCTTATATGCTCCCCCGATCAAAACTTGACTAACAAAACGAGCACTCTCCACAGCTGGGCCCACCCTCTGGAACTCATTACTGCCGGATCTACGCCAAGAAACATGTCACATTACTTTTAAGAAAAACCTAAAAACGTGGCTCTTCCGGCAAGCCTTCCCGGAATCGCAAGAATACTCCGACACGGGTCAAAGAGCAAAATAGTCCACTATAAGTTCCATGACCGCCTATATCCCCTCAAGGCCCGATTACGCCTTATCTGGACAGCACACCTGTCTTGAAAGACTCCCTTGTTGATGCATTAGTTCCTTAGCTCATGCATTACTCATATTTATGCCCACCAACATTGTTAACGGTTACCTGTATATCCCAATTTAGCTCACCGTCTATTTCTAGCTATTTTCTACATTTATTCACGTTATTTGACGAGCTATTGCTGTCTATTTAATATTTATGTTCGTATGTTCAGAAAATCTGTTTATTGTAACGCCTTAACCGCGACAGTTTTGTTCTTTGGAAACCGACCTGATTTGATATTTGTATCGAGAATGTCGGTATTTAAAAATCCTAAATAAATAAATAAACCTTACCTTCTATCCCTTCCGCAATGTCGCTCACAAAGATATTGAACAGGACCGGTCCCAACACCGATCCTTGTGGTACACCGCTTAAAACTGCTCTCTCTTCAGAGAAAGTTCCATTTACCATCACACATTGTCTTCTGTCCGTCAACCAGTTTGCAATCCAGGCCACCACCTCGGCACTCATGCCTAAGTTTCTCATTTTATTCACCAGTCTCCTGTGCGGGACTGTGTCAAAAGCTTTGCTGAAATCCAAGTAGATGACAGAGTGCTCTTCCTTGATCCAATTCCTTGGTTACCCAGTCAAAAAAGTCAATCAGATTTGTCTGACAGGATCTTCCCCTGGTGAATCCATGCTGCCTCTGGTCCAGCAATTCTCCTGACTGTAGATAGTTCACTATTCTCTCTTTCAACAGTGACTCCATTACTTTTCCCACCACCGAAGTGAGGCTAGCCGGTCTGTAGTTGCCAGCCTCTTCTCTGTTTCCACTCTTGTGAAGCGGGACCAACACCGCTCTTCTCCAATCACTCGGCACCACTCCCGTTTCTAGGGATCTATTGAACAGGTCACACGGCGGACCCGCCAGCACATCTCTGAGCTCCCTCAGTATCCTGGGATGAACTTCATTAGGCCCCATGGCTTTGTCTACTTTCAGTTTCTCCAGCTATTCCCATACATTTTCTACTGTAAATGGAGTTACATCTACTCCACTCCCCTCCAGTTTCTTGTTAACTAGCGACGGTCCTTCTCCAGGGTCCTCTTTAGTGAACACAGAACTGAAGTATTCATTTAATATTTCTGCCATTTCTTCGTCTCTCTTCACACATTGATCCTTTCCACCTTTCAATTTCACTATACCACTTTGAACTTTTCTCTTTTCACTGATGTATCTGGAAAAATGTTTTGTCACCTCTCTACCTCCTTGGCAATCCTCTCTTCCGCTTGACTTTTTGCTGTCTTGATTAATTTCTTCGTCTCCCTCAGTTCTACCAGATAATCTTCTTTGTGCTCCTCCCTTTGGGATCTTTTATATTTCTTGAACGCTGTTCTTTTAGCCTTTATTTTGTCAGCCACCTCCTTTGAGAACCAGATAGGTTTAATTTTTCTTTTGCTTTTCTTTACTTTTCTAACATATAGATTAGTTGCCTTGGTAATTGCTCCTTTTAGATTGGTCCACTGTTGATCCACATCTCTCTCATTCTCCCAGCCTTTTAGTTCTTCCTCCAGGTACTTCCCCATTTCATCAAAGTCCGTGTTTTTGAACTGCAAAACTTGGGTCTTTGTGCTTCTTTTCTGTATCCTTTTTGTGATATTAAACCATACCGTTTGATGAACACTGGTGCTGAGGTGGGCGCCCACCTGGACGTCAGAGACATTATCTCCATTAGTGAGCACTAAGTCAAGTATAGCTCCTTCTCTCGTGGGTTCCATTACCATTTGTTTGAAACAAAGCTACTTGTAGGGCATCTACTATTTCTCTACTATTATTAGATTCTGCAGATGGGATTCTCCAGTCTACATCTGGCATATTAAAGTCTCCAACGATCACCACTTCTCCCTTCTTTCCTATCCTTTGGATGTCTTCAACCAGATCTCTGTCCAGCTCTTCCTTTTGGTTTGGAGGCCTGTAAACCACTCCAATAAAAATGGATGCCCCATCTTTTTTTAAGTCGGTCCATAGTGCTTCTTCATTGCCCCATCTTCCTTGCAGCTCAGATGCTTGGATATTGTTTCTGACATAAAGAGCCACTCCTCCCCCTTTCCTATCCTCTCTGTCCTTCCTTAACAAGTTATAGCCTGGTATTGCCGTATCCCAGTCATGAGATTCCGTAAACCACGTTTCCGTGACAGCAATAACGTCCATGTCTGCCTCCAACATTAGGGCTTGCAGATCTGGGATTTTATTACCCAAACTATGAGCATTTGTGCTCATAGCTTTCCAGCTTTCTTCGTTCAGGTTACTGCTGTTCCTGGACTCCTTTTGTGACCTCTTTAGTTGAGTTTTGTTATCCACTTTTCTCTTTGCATTTGTGCAAGGGAAAAGATTAGTGCCTCTGATGACAGAGTCATCCATCACAGTGAGCTTTTTTCTTTGGTTTCTGATCTGGAATTTCTGTATGCATTGGGTTTCTTCTCTCTTTTCCGATAACACTTCAATCTTTTTCTCAAGGACTTCTTCAGAATTTAATACAGAGAAGGCATTTTGTACTTGTTGCACTTGATACAGTGTGTGTCTCCGGAACACAGGTCTAATTCTACCAGAGCCCACTGTAATACTGTTTTTTAAGTTCCTTAATGCCCTGTGTGAGTGTGTGTGTGTGTGTGTGTGTGTGGGGGGGGGGGGGTAGAATTGTGGGCTGCACAGCTGTCAATAATGGGTGTCTGTGGGTTACAGGTCTTATCCTACCTGAGCCCATAGTAAATCTTTTTTTTCCTTTGGGGGATCCCATTGGGGGATCGCTGTTCCAGAGCCTGAGGGACTACAAGCCCAACCGAGCTACTTTCCAGCTCACTACTGCCACCTCTGGTGGTTTACCAATCCTGTATAATAAAAGAACTAGTGTATGTGTGTCTCCTACGCTGAGCCTGACCTGTGGCCCCTAACGGGACTTTCCCCCATGGGCGTGGTCATCTGCCACAGGTCCAGGGATCCACCCAAAACCCTTATAAATAACAGTGTCTCTCTCGCTCTCTCTCACACACATACACGCACACTCCCTCTGTCGAGAGAGAGATATGACAGATATGGAGAGCAGGAGATTTTTCAAATCCTTATTAGTTTTGATTATTGGGTGTTATTTGATGTGTCTGCTGTTTTGAAATATTTTATCGATGTTTAGGAAATGTTAAAATTATATATATATGGGAGGGGGGGGGGGGGGGCGCCAAAGGAAATATCTGCCCCGGGTGCCAAATATTATTTTAGGTACACCACTGGTTTGTGCCATCATGCCCCTCTGCCCCCCCAACCTGAAAGTTTGCACAACACAGGGCAGAAGGTATAAGGCAGGGGTGCTCAAACCAGTCGTACGGGCCCCCCCCAGCCAGTCGGGTTTTCAGGATATCCCTATTGAATATGCATGAGAAATATTTGTATACATAGGAGGCAGTACAATAAAATTCTCATACTTATTCATTAGGGATATCCTGAAAACCTGACTGGCTGGGAGGCACGTAGGACTGGTTTGAGCACCCCTGGTCTAAGGAACAGCACTGCAGTTGTGACATCTACAGTTAAAATATTTCAGTTTCTTGATACTGCTGTTACATGCTTTAATGTTTGATGATGATTTCAGAGAAGTGAGATTGTTTAACTGGCGGTGACATTTACTTTGGAAATTCATAAAACTGTTGTTCTCTTTATATACATTCACTCCTTCCGCTTCCCTTGGTCTCCCCTCTCTCTCCACTTTTTCTCAACCTCACTTCCTCCTTACTGATGCTGTATTACAGATGTTGAAGTCTGTGTGTTAAAAAAGCTGATGCTAGATGCCATTAAAATTCAGACATTTTTTTCCAGGGCATAGGGCTAGTAATATATGTATATGAGGTGGCCTGGCCTTGTAAGAGAAAAAAAAAAAAAAAAAGAGAGAAAATGCTGACCTAGCATGCTGACTACATTTCGGAAGAAGCCATGTTTGCTCCTCGATATCCATCTGTTGACTGTAAGCTCCAAGGAGCTGGGGTGACTCGTGTGCCTGTACAGCATTGTTTACACCTTGTGGTGTTTTATAAACATTTAAGAAGTATAATTCATCTTATAAAGGTAGGGCTTGGGTAATTGGACTTTTCTGCAGAAATAAACAGAAAATATTTTTTCTAACAGTGTTAAAAAAAAAAACCAAACCAAAACAGTAGAAAAAAAAAAATCTTGTACATACCTAGAGCGAGTCATATCCCAGATCAAAAAATCGTTTCCGGCAACTGCTCCTACTTTGAATGTGTTCTTTAAACACCAGTCTGCCGACATCAATGGCACCTGCTCGGACTCAAGTGAGAGAATAGCCTGATGGGTGAGAACATCGTAGAATCGGATTGTTCCATTTTTCTGTGCCACCATCAACTGTGAGAGAAAAATCAAGGTATTGACATATTGTAGCGTACCATACGTTTGCCTTCTTAAGAACAAGTAGGAATGTGCTGTTTGTTTCATTTGTTTAGTGCACACTAATGATTTGTTGTGTGTGATAAATTAGTACGTGTACAAAAATGACTGCACTCTAAATGGGCTCCCTGTATGTACCCAGATCAGTCCAGACTCCAGAGTTTGCCTCCCTTCCAGCAGAGGGAGAGACAGAAATATTTCTCAGGCACTGCCTTACAACCCAGTGTTCCACCTGCAACTCCTCAGTATTTCTCTGTCTCTCAGATGAACGTGGTGCACAACCTGCAGTTCTGAACCCGAGGAGGAGGAGAGGGAGGAGGAGAAGGAGGAGAGGGAGAGGGAGGAGGAGGAGAAGGAGGAAGAAGGAGGAAGAAGGAGAAGAAGAAGAAGGAGAAGAAGAAGATATAGGGAAAAGGAAGCTGAGTTTATTCTCCCAGGAGGTTGGCAGGTCCTGGTGGGACCATCCCCCCTGGTAGTAGGTGAAGGCGAGCAGGGTTTGGGAACCCCAAAATTGTACTCTTTCTGGATGCCGTGGATGACAGCTGGTGGCCCAGCTTTCTCTCCTCCAGCGAGGATCCTAAGTAGCCTCTGCCACTTTTTTCTCTTCAGGGAAGTATTCCTTTCTTTTTAATAAAGTTTAAAAAAAAAAAGTTTTAGGTGAAAGGAAGTGGAGACATGATGCTTGCAGTTCTGATCGCTCGGTCGAAGGGGGGTGTCAGAAGACGGTGAGCTTGCGTTGTTTGGAGGTTTTGTTTTTGCTTGCAGCTCTTGGCGCCCATTTTCTGCTGCTTACCGGCATCTGCCGTGTGGTCATAGTCAGCCCATGCTATGCCTTGCATGAGCCGTTGCTCGCTCTGTGAAAAGTTGCTTTCCAGCGTCACTAAGGCAGACCCAAGTTCCTGTTGCCTTCTTGAAAGCTCAGTTTAGAGCGCTCCCTTTCAAGGGCAAGCTGCTTTTTGGGGAAGATATGGAACAGCTGGTAAAGCACAAGCTCCTGGAGGACAAGGTGAAAGAGCAATGTTTTCTACCAGTTCGCTCTATGTTTCGCAGCCAAAGGCGTTTCCTTCAGAGCAGAGCTCCTGTTGCAACTCAGAGGCAGACCTTGGGGAGGTCGTAGTCTTGGTCCCAATCCTTTCGTGGACGCAGAGCAAATCAAGATGGCTCTGGTCAGGGGCTTAGTGGAGTCAAATCCACGTAATGAGTGGCGGCCAGCCCACTCCTCAGTTCCTATCTTCTGAGGTTGGTTGCCCCCCCCCCCTTTTTAAATTTTTTTACACGAGGAGTGGGTCAAGATAATTTATTTATTAAAGGCTTTTATATACCGACTTTCTTGATACAAATCAAATCAACTCGGTTTACATCGAACTAAGCAGTAACTATAACCAACTAATCAACAAGAGACATATTAAACGGAGCATAAAGTTACATTGTAACAAGGAAGCCTTAACTGGGAGTAGGAAAAAAAGAAAGGGAGAACGAAGATAAAGTACTATATACAATAGAGTATCGGAGGGAGGCAAGGAGCCGACCTCATGATGACTTGTGAGCGTAATTAGCGTTTGTTTATTTACATAAGTGATGGAACAGTTCTAGGTCAGGCTGTTGGGCTAGTGGCGGGGAAGGCTCGGCAGAACAGCCATGTCTTTAGTTTTTTTTTTAAAGTTAGAAGACAAGTTTCCTGCCCGAGGTCCGGAGGCATGGCGTTCCAGATGGAGGGACCTGTGATAGAGAATGTCCTGTCTCTGATATTTGAATGGTGTACAATTTTGATTGGAGGAACATGTAAGGATCCCTTGTCAGATCAGGTCAGACCAATGGGTTCTAAGAGTGATACGAGAAGGCTACGCATTAGAATTTGCTCATCCGCTAAGAAACCTATTTCTGGTATCTCCTTCTGTTTCCCCAGCAAAGCAGCTCATCATTCAGCAGACCATTCAGAGGCTGAGGATGCTGGGGGCCATTGTGCCCGTCCCCAAGGAAGAGTGGTGGACGGGGCATTATTTCATTTATTTCGTGGTGCGAAGAAGGAAGGAATCTTTTGCCCAATACTGGATTTGAAAAAGGGGAACGTAGCTCTCAGGGTCCTATGTTTTCGGATCTGTCATAGCGGCGGCGTGAAGCAGGGAGTTCTTGGCTTCGCTGGATTTAATGGAAGTGTATCTACACACTGGGATCAGACAAGATAAGGAGAAGTACCTCAGATTCATGATCCTCGAACAGCATTTTCAGTTTTACACCCTTCTGTTCGGTCTAGCCACTGCTCCTACAACTTTCACCAAGGTCATGGTGGTGGTAGCAGTGGCCCTCAGAAAAAAGGGGGTGTTGGATCACCAATATCTAGACGATTGGCTCATTCAAGCCAAGTCAGAGGACCTTTGAAAGCAGGCGGTCAAGGTGGTCCTACCCTGCCTGAGATCCCCGAGCTGGGTGTGAACCTAGCCAAGAGCCACCTTTCTCCTTCTCAGGTCCTGGAGTTCTTAGACGCCCTCTTCGATATGCATGTGGGCAAAGCCTTTCTAACAGGGGACCAAATTGTAAAGTTGTAGTTGCAAGTTTGGAACCTGTTGGAAACCCGAGTGCCCAGGGTCTGGGATTACTTGCAGGTCTTTGGTTCCATGGCCTCGACCTTGTACGTTTGCACATACGAGACCTCTATAAAAAGCATTGCTATCCTGCTGGGATCTGATTTCAGAACAGTTTCAGCTTCTGCTACCACTTACAGAAGTTGCCAGGTCCAGTCTTTGGTGGTGGCTTGGCCGGGACCATCTGGAACGTGATGTGGACCTCGAAGTCCCTCAATGGATGGTAGTGACTACTGACACTAATCTCTCTGGCTGGTGGGCTGTGTGTCGGGCCTAGTTGGTACAGGGCTTATGGTTGGCGGAGGAAGCAACGTGGTCCAACATAGAGACCAGAGCAATGTGGTTGGCTCAGGAGAGTTTTCTTTCCCTGGTGCACAATCGGGCAGTCAGTCCTTTCAGACAATGCGGCGACAGTGGCTTTCATCAACTGTTAGTGGGAACCAAGTGTCGATTGGTGTCTCTAGAAGTGGAAATGCTGATGTCATGGGCAGAGCAACATTTGGCGTCGTTAGCGGCTTCGCACGTAGCAGGGTCCGACAATGTACAAGCTGACTTTCTCAGCCGGCAACATCTGGATCCCAGGGAATGGGCCTCATCACTTACAGATGGGGTAGGCCTCAATTGGATTTGATGGCTACTCAGAGGAATGCCAAAGCCCCGCGTTTTTACAGTTGCAGAAGAGAGCACAGAGCAGGGGGGAGTGGGGGTGTTTGATGCCCTTGTGCTTGCTTGGCCACACAATGTTCTGCTCTACGTCTTTCCTCCCTGGCCTCTGGTACGTAAGATTATCAGGAAGATAGAGGTCCACCCGGGAAATGGTGATTTTTGTGACTCTGGAGTGGCCATGCCACTCTTGGTTTGTGGATCTGGTCAATCTAGCAGTAGACAGGCCCCCTAAGACTCAGTCATCTGCCAAACCTGCTGCGTCAGGGCCCTATATTTTTCGATCAAGTGGATTGCTTTGTCTAGCAGCTTGGCTTTTGAAAGGAGGCAATTAAGGAAGAAAGGCTATCCAGAGGATGTTATTTCTACTCTGCTGCAGGCTCATAAGACCTCTATTTCATTGGCGTACATGCCGCTATGGAGAGTCTTGGTGTATGGAGCGGGGAGTTGGATCCTCGCCGAGCCTCAGTGGCAGAGATAGTCTTTTTGGCAGAAGGGCCTCATGAAACGTTTGTACTTTAGTTCCCTGAGGTTTCAGGTGTCTGCCTTGGGCTACTTGCGGGGCAAGATTCATGGTTTATCTTTGGCTGTGCATCCAGATGTGGTGCATTTATTCTTACAAGGAGCGAAGCATATGCACCCCCCCCTGTTCACCAGGTGTATCCTTCTTGGAGCCTTAACTTGGTCCTCAAGGGCATGTGTGAGGCCTTGTTTGAGCCTCTTAAGAGGGCTACCATAAAAGATTTGACTTTGAAGGTGGTTTTTTGGTGGCAATCCGCTCAGCCAGGAAAGCGTCTGAGCTTCATGCAGGGAACCCTTTCTGCGAATTTTGGATTCTGGAATCTCAGAGGACGGTTCTGTCTTTTCGGCTGAAAATATTTTCAGCATGCCACTTATGTCAGTTGGTGGAGCTTCCGGCCTTTATGAATTTAGGGATTAATGCGCCTCATGCAAAGGAGTTGAGGTGCCTGAATATCAGAAAGGCCTTGTTGCGGTATTTGGAGGTCACCAACAGTTTCCGTTTGTCGGATCATCTGTTTGTGCTGTGGAGTAGTGCGAAAAAGGGTAAAAAAGCATCAAAGGCCACAATAGCGCGTTGGTTGAAGGAGGCTAACTGTTCCGCTTATATCTGTCATGGTCACCCTGTCTCGGATTGGTTGAGAGCTCATTCTACCCGTTCACAGGCAGCCTCCTAGGCTGAGGGCCAACTGGTTTCACCGTAAGAGATTTGCAGGGTGGTTACTTGAAGTCGTTGCATACTTTTGCCAGACACTACCGTTTGGACGTCCAAGCTCCGGATGTCGACAATTTTGGCGGAAGTGTTCTTCGAGCGGGACTCTCACAGTCCAACCCAGGGTAGGGAAGATTTGGTACATCCTAGGACTCTGGACTGATCTGGGTACATATAGGGAAATGAAACTTAGTTCTTACCTGCTAATTTTCGTTCCTGTAGTACCACAGATCTCTTGCCCGGTAGGCAAGATGAGATTTTTTCTGTAGAGTCTGCTCAATCTGTATTTTTTGCTTTGCTGAAGAATGGTATAAAAGTTTCTCTATAATCCTCAAAAAGGGTTCTCTAGATTTAATTGCGAATTTCCCTTGTCCTCTGCTCGTTCTGGGGAAAGAATTTTGGTACAAGTTTTTTTGTCTTACATTTCTGCTTGGGTACTGATAAATACTGAGGAGTTGCAAGTGGCACACCGGGATATAAGGCGGTGACTGAGAAATTTTCTCTGCCTCCATCTGCTGGAAGGGAGGCAAAACCCAGGAGTCTGGACTTATCAGTGGTACTACAGGAACAAAAATTAGCAGGTAAGAACCAACAAAAAAAACCCCAAAAAAAACCCAAAAAACAAACTTTTGACTGCATGCCCCCAAGAACAAGCAGTCAGAAAGAGCTACAGATAAGTTGTAGACGATACTTTAATTAGACTAACTTAATAAATTTGTGACTAGCTTTTGAGAGCTACAATGCTTTAATTGCTTTTAATCTAATCCAGCGTTCCAAAGCACAATCAGGCTGATGCAATATCATTGTGAAAAAAACGTGCATCCAAACTAGGCGCACATTTTTGGAAACTACGCACATCCACCTCTCCTGGGTGCTTGATACAATAGGCAAATGAGCTGCCACACTAAAAGGGGTGCCCAATGGTTAATTTGTGTGTTGCTAGCATTCTGCATCGGGCGCCCAGGAAAGTGACTGAGCATCCACAACAGCCTGGCCAATTTCCTCTCCCCGCCCCTGCAGGGCTGTGCCAGGCTGTTATGGAAGCACAGTCACTTTCCTGACATGTGACAATGAATGGACCAATGGAGTGAATATTAAGTACCCGACACTTAATTTATTCACTCCTTCAAATCATCCCATGACTTGGGATGGATGCTGCTTTCTGTGATTCCTCCTACTGTATCATGACAATACTAATAGGAGGAGTCACAGAAAGCAGGATTTTTGGGGGTTTTTTTCGTGAGCCCTTGAGCGTGGCATGCTTTAATGCCTGCATCTGGGCAGGCGTTAAATTTGTCGTGTTAAAATGGGTACCTTGCCTGCGTTGCAATTTTTGGCATTGCAGGGTAATAGCTAATAGGCACATCTACATGGAATTTGCATGTGATGAGTACTATTAGCTATGCGCTCAATTGGATGTGTGGTTTGGATGTGCTAATTCCCGTATTGCATAGGGCGTAAGTCTAGCGTAGGGTGTGTAGTACCACCTGACGTTTCTGATGGTAAAAGCACGGGGAAACCAGATAGTGTTCCTGCAGCGGCCGAGCAAAATCTAAAGCATAGCCGTGTTCTATTATATTTAGGACCCATTGATCTGAGGTCAAATTGGTCCACTCCTCTAGAAAGAGAGACAGCCTTCCCCAGGGCGTCGGCCGCAAAAGGAATGATTCCAAGAGTGTTGCCAGGCTGGACCTTGATGAGACGAGGACCTGGAAGATCGAGATGAACGAAAACGATTACCCTGAAACCTAGCCCTCTGGGAAAAGGATCCCCTTGTCTTAGGCCTGTCCTCAGGCAACTTATGGACCTTGTTCTCCCCCAGAGATTTAATCAGGTCTTCCAACTGTTGACCAAAGAGTAGCTTTCCCTTGAAGGGCAAGGATCCCAGCTGGGCTTTGGAAGAAACATCCGCGGACCATTTCCTGAGCCAGAGGAGTCTGCGGGCAGAGACAGCCGAAACCATGTTTCTCCCTGAAGTACTAAGAAGATCATAAAGCACATCAGCGCTGTAAGCGACCACAGCCTCCAGCCGACCGGCCTGTGCTGCCTCTGAAAAAGGTGCAGTCGCTTGTAAGTGCTGCACCCAGCAGAGGCTGGCTCTCAGTGCAAAACTACTGCACATGGTCACTCAAACTCCTAGAGCTGAGACCTCAAAAATCTTTTTAAGTTGCAGTTCTAATTTATGATCCTGCAAATCCTTAAGAGCAGTGGCTCCCATCACCGGAATGGTGGTCTTCTTTGTCACCGCAGAGATAGCTGCATCCACCCTGGGCACTTTGAGAAGGTCCAGGGCCTCCTCTGGTAGCGGGCACAATTTGTCCATAGCTCGGCTGACTTTCAACCCCAAATCAGGAGTATCCCACTCCCGAAATAGGTCAGTAACTGACATATGGAAGGGGAATAATTTTGCTGGAACCTGGAGTCTGACCATCACCAGATCCACTGCCCCCATCCGCGAATCTTCCTGAGGGATCTCGATCCCCAACTCCTCCAGAATAGCCGGGATGAGAGGTCTTAACTCATCCTTATGTAATAAACGCACCACCTTGGGGTCATCTCCCTCAACCATAGGTGTTCCTGCATGCTTGGACGGCTGGGTCTGGGTATCCGGGTCCGGGTCTGCATCATGTCCTTGTGGATCATGTGGAGGGGTGTCCCCCCCCCATCCAAGGTATTTGAAGATGTTGTGTTCACCAGATCCGAAATAGATTGGAGAGGACGCTTAGATTTCATGGCTCCCACCATCTGTGGGGACTTGGGCCGCTTATGGGCCGAGCCGGCATCCTTGCCGCAGTGAGACGACCCTGAGGCTGCCTGAAGGCCCCTGCTACCCTGTTTGTTTGCTGTTTTCCGGGCCTTAAAGGCCATGTGGAGCAGCAATACAAAGTCAGAGAAGAATGAAGAATCTTCTGAGACTCCCCCCTCGGGGTCCCTCCCTGATGAATGCTCTTGATCCTCCTGGAAAATGGCCCCCCTGGAGGCCCCAGGCTGTGGTGAAAGAGGTGGAGGGGAATTCCCCTCCCCCAGCGCAGCTTGTTCTTGAGCCCTGAAAACTTGCAATATGGCTTCCGTTCCCGTGCTGAGCAGGAACGGGTCTGAGGGCTTACTGCTAACCTCGAGCCTCTCAGAGTCTCGCCGACGTCAGGAATCAACCCCGCGGGCAGTTTTTGCCGTCGCATGCACGGACGAGCCCTCCCTTCCCGAGAGGCAGTCAGAGCATATCCCGGCTCTAGAGAGCCACGTGTGCTTCCGCACGATGAGCAGGCTGCACCACGCGGCACTGTGAAAGACCAAAAATAGCCCGGGAGCACGGCAAGAAAAGAGCGGATTGCAGCGCAACGTTGGCAAATGGGGGGGGGGGGGGGGAGAGACAGAGAGGACGCTGAGCCGGCAGATAGCAATAAAAAACAAAATTACCTGGTGGGATGGTCCCACCAGGACCTGACAACCCCCTGGGAGGCTCAAAGGGTCTTAAATCTTTTTGTCCTTTTTGGGTTTTTTTTTTTTTCAAAATGTAAGCCAATCAAAATTAAGTCCTTAACCAAAACCAAATCCTAAAAACCAAGGTAATTCAACAGAGAATACTAATTAATCCAGACTCAAGGGATTTGCACCTCCACCATCTGCTGGAGACAGAGAAATACTGACAAACTCTAGGTGGTACCTCAGGAGTATAGGACGGAGTCCATTAAAACTTCTGTCTCCATCTGCTGGAGGGGAGGCAAAACCCAGGAGTCTGGACTGATCCGGGTACGTACAGGGAAATAAACGGTAGCTCTTTCTAAGCAGTAACCATCTGTCAAGATGAAAGTCAATTTCATATTTAACCATGTACTCTGCTAGATTTTAAGAGTGCAGTCCAGTCCAGACATGTTTTTGTAGAAATGGTTAAAATGATGCACCTGAAGCAGCACAATGCACTGCTATACGGCACTGAAATTGATCAGGTTTCTTTCCCACGTCACAGTATTTCTTGCTGGCCTAGGTGCACACTGCCAAAATGTGCATCTAACTGGTCCCTTGCTTTCTAGATGAACAATAAATCAGCTGTAGCCAAGCTGAAAATGTATCATCACTTGTGTAACTGGCATGCTGTGACATTAATAAGAAAGATTTGGGCTTATGTTCCTTAAACATAAGGCAGCAACACAACTAAATTGTATTATGTGACCTGATCTTTTTACAGGTACATGAAAAATTGTATTATGTGTATGAAATGATTGTTGCAGTATGAATATGTGGGATTACAAACCATAATAGAGAATGCTATATTTACTAAAACCGACTTAAGATGACATTTTAACTATGATCAGAGTGTTTAAGTGCCTTGTTTCAGTTCACAAATGAATGGGATCTCTAGAGATTTGTAGCTCTGTGGCTTGCCTAGCACAACTTCTTGCTTGAAAAAAAAAAAAAAACTCTTACAATATTTACCAAAATGTCAATTAAAGAAAAGTAAGCTGTGAATCCCAACCTTGAATTCCTCCTCAGGGTGCCAGCATACACTCATTCCTGGCGAACGAAGGACAAAGGAAGCTCCCTCATTTCCCTCCAAGTCCCAAATTCTAATAATCGTGAAAATATGCAATATTAAAATGGTTTATTGCTACAAGGCTGTGAAAACACATTGGTTGATTAGATCCCTCAGCCCATCCACAGTTATTATTATTCAGTCAGCTGATTTAAAACAGACTGGACAGAGCATTAAGAGATATAATAAATGCCATCTTTTCAATAGACATTAAAATGGAGTGCGCAGGTGAAAAGTGCTGTGCACTGCCACGTGGAAGGTCCCAGGAATGATCCCCCAAGTTGGATCTTCCACACACATAACCCCCCCTCATCCATGGCTAGCCCGGGGATGCCATGGAGGCAGGGTTCACAGCCCCCAAGGATTGTGGGGGTCATGATCATTGTTCAGGAGCAACTCCTGGTGGTCAGATTCAGGACCTATGATTGCAGGGGTTCCAGAAGGAGCTCTTAGCCCAGGACTGTCACTGCAATGACTAGACAAAAGTATGTTGGTGAAGGGCTAAACCGTAATGAATTCAAGAAAGCGCTGAAAACTTACTTATTTCAGGTAGCTTTTAAGGATATTGAGCCTTAGTTAAAGTATGCAGTTTTTAGTTGTATTCCATTTCTTGCCTTATAGTTTTAGGTGTATTTTAGGTCCTGTCTTATAATTAGTAACCTGAGTTGAGCTGTTTTAGATATAATTTGTATTGCAGATCAGTGATATTGAACATTTTACAATTTGTTTTATTTTCTGATCTTTAAGTTTCTAAAGTAATGGCCATATTTCTTATCCCATGCCACTTTAATTTTACGTTATTGATAATATTACTTATTGTATTTTTATTCTTACTTTCATTGAAGTTTTTATTTTATTTGAATTTAATTATTCTCCTTTTTAATTTTAACTATATTGTAAACTGTATTGGTCAGCATTTAATGTTGGTAAAACGGTATATAAAAACGCTAAAATAAATAAATAAATAAATAAATAGGAGAAAGATCCCTGGTTAGTTGCCAGTTTCCAGCCCAGAGTGAGCTGAAAGTATAAAGGAGGAGGATGAGTTGGAGTTCTCCCAGGTCAAAAAGTGATGGCTATGAACAAGACAAGCTGAAGTCCTAGCTGCAGTGTGAAAAATCCCAGGTCCTCTACTCTAGATCTTTCTCATACCACTATGAACTGGGTCTTTACTTTGCTGCATCTTTACATGGTAATTCTTGTGGCATTTGATGTTCTTTAAGGCTCTGTCCTAGCCCCCTCTCCCTTCCTTCTACATGTGCCCTATAAACAAAATCTCCTCCTCTTTTGGTGTCTCCTACCCTTGCATACAGATACAAACCTTCTCTTATCGTCCTCCTTTTATCCTTGCTATTTCTGCAGGTTTCTCTTCCTATCTGAGGTTTCCTCATCCTCTCCCTCTGTGTGACTTTGTGAGTCCATTTGGAACACTTCGATTCTCAACTATTAGCTCCATTATCAGAATTACATTGGGCTTTGATTTGACATTTGCACCTTATACTGTGGCTATTGGTTTGCTTTCCCTCTGTAAAATCTTACTCAGGTCCCGCATCAAACTAACTAACTAAATCCCTTCCTCCTTTCCTTGCTCCTTCTATATTCTTCCCTGATTACCACTGCGTCCTTTTAAAATTCCTGTTTTTGGTCCATTCTGTGTTCCCAAGTGTGCTCCATAATTGCAATCCCTGTTTTTCTTATTATATTCCTTCTTGTCTTTTCAAATCCCAGCACCTGATATTATTGTCATTCCAAACTCTTACTATTCTATTTTCAACCTATTAGGCCTTCCCTTCTGTTGTGCCCCTTGGTGGCCCTCAACTCCAGCCATTTAAAAGCCAGACACATTTGGGGGTGTAAGAATACCCACAGTGAATATTTTTGAAATATACATATACATATATACTTTGCTTATAGGAACTACACAGTATCTTGTCTTGAGATTACATTTTCTCTATTTTGTAAAACTGCAAAGTATTTGATTTATAATGTATGCTGCAAAATGAACATTTTTCCCCTCAATGGAATCACCATTCTCATTTTTCATATGCATTTCCCTTTTTACTTCAGTTAGCATCTATTTATCTGTTTCCATATTTGATATTTTAGGAAAATGCCTTTAAACTAAAGAGGAAAACTTACAAGAATGTTGTCTCATTCACGTCCCCTAGTTAACATCTAACATGAATTCTCAGTTTATTTTCTAGCATCTTCCATAATTTGCTGCAGTTTTAATCACATGCTATAATCAGGGCTTCCCAAAACATGATCTGTGGTCCTTTAAGCTGATGTTTTTTAGAATAAATATATGCAACTTAATTCTATTCTTGATCCAAAATTAGGAAAATATACTGTAGTTTATAAAAAATTCTATGTGGATCTCTTGAAAGCCACACCTGGCAGGGAGAGAGGCTGAGTGGGAAACTCTATTCTGATCATGCTTGCCCCACTGCAGGCACCCCTGTTTTACCCCAAGGCACTAATGGCAATTTTTTTGTGCTTCAGAGCCAAACAGAGCAAGCAGAGTCGAGTAGAATCTCACAGTACTTTGTACATATGTTCTTTTCTCAGCATGCAGCTACAGTCATCCATTTCTATGATTACACCTCTGCCTCCTTTATCAGTCTTCATAAAGTCAAATAGCATCAGCCTTCCTAGAATAAACCTTGTACGGTGCATCTACAGTTCTTGGTGGCAACAGGAATACAATTATGGCTTCAGACAAGTAGGCACACAAAAAAAACAAACGTATCCACCACAACTTATAATAATGATTTAAGGGACCTTCATATCATCCCCTCACTTTGATATCTTTTCGAGCCTTGCGTAATGCTCTATCGATGAATCAAAGGGGTATTCCTTTTAATCATTGGTCCAACATTTTTAACAATTTTTTTTAAACATTTTTGCAAAAACTTTTAAATGTTTAAAAAGTGCACTACTTCCCCGTTTTTTTGAAGTTAATTCATGCCCAACACGGTACTATGTTTCGCAAACTGCTACTTCAGGTACCGTGTTAGGCATGAATTAACTTCAAAAAAACGGGTAGTGCACTTTTTAAACATTTAAAAGTTTTTGCAAAAATGTTTCAAAAAAATTGTTAAAAATGTTGGACCAATGATTAAAAGGAATACCCCTTTGATTCATCGATAGAGCATTACGCAAGGGTCGAAAAGATATCAAAGTGAGGGGATGATATGAAGGCCCCTTAAATCATTATTATAAGTTGTGGTGGAAACGTTTTTTTTGTGTGCAATTGTCAATTCGTATTGCCCGTTAAGGCTTTTTTCTCTATTATTCAGACAAGTAGGAGCATTTCATTACCAATGTCAACATCCCATTTTACATTAGAAATCAGCAAAATTAAAATTATGTTTGCAAATTTTTATAAGCTGAAGTTTAGCTATGTCAAGGGTTGCCAACTCCAGTCCTCAAGACCTACAAACAGGTCTGGTTTTCAGGATATCTATAATGAATCTGCATTAGGTATAAACACAACAGAAGCAGTACATGCAATTCTCTCATATATATATTTAATGAGGATATCCTGAAACCCAGATCAGTTTGGGGCTCTTGAGGATAGAGTTGGCCACCCCTGAGCTATATCAAATGACCTTTGTAGAACAATACTTAAGAGTGCCTGAGAAGCAAAGTTTTTTTTTTAATTTGTTCACAGCAGCACAGTAAAAGCTGCGCATGTATATCTGCATTAATATATCATACAATAAACGATAAGTGGCCAAAGCTTGAAGCTTTGGTAGCTAAAAATCAGTAAATGTTGTCATAATGCCACAGACTTGTATTCTTCCAAATCCTTCTCCACTGTCAATTATTACCTCATCGCAATCGGCACACAGAATACATTTCACAGATTTTTCAGTTGAAATCTCTCTGGCTCATTCTAGTCAGGAAAATATAATGCTAGATTTTCATACGTATGCAAGAATCCATTCACGAGACGTGATATTCAGATGCACACAGCATAATACACTTTTTGGCTCTGTACATGTGCACAATAGCTAGAGAGATGATAAAGGAACACAACAGATAAGATACACTTAACATTTCTACTAAGCAATTGCTGTTTCACAGCTGGGACGCTTCTGGATTGCTTGTTCAGGAATAAGCAGACTTAAATGGTACTGCCTGAGAAAAATACATCCAACATTTTTGTAAGCAAAAAGAAGACTGGTGGATTAGGTGTATCTGGCTTAAAGCACCTGAGGCTAAAAAGTTGATCTATTTTCTCATCCATTCTGTCTCCTTTGCTTAATACTCCTCTGTCCCATATAAAAAATACATGCATTTCAGATTTTACAAGCTACTCCATGCCAGCAAATAGTACCACCCAAAGTTCTGTGCAGGGTCCGCATCATCCACTGCAGTACTAGAAAAGAGCACTAATGCTTACATTGAGACTACTGAAGGCCTTTCTAGTTGTACTGGCTTCCTACTTGATTTATTTGTCAAGGCTACAATCAGGATCAATCTGCTCAAACCAAACCACAACAGGAATATCACCTACCTGCAGGTATGATCATCACTCACACTGGCAATATTCTGGCCGGTGTTAGGAGAAAATACCACATCATTGATGTAACTTGTGTGGCCTTCGATGTCCTGTCAATTAGAGAAAATGATGAAAAGATTAAGGAGGCATGAGTTATTACCTGATAATTTAATTTCCTTGACTCCAGTTAGTCTGGTCCAGTCAAATGGGTTAATCAACATGACCAGCAGGAGACAGAAATTAACAGGTTCACAGATGTCACCCTTATATGCATCTGTGTTAACTTCATCCTGCCAGTATTACTTGTAAGTAGTTAATTTTGGATAATTTAAATCAATCAAAAAAATTCCTTCATCCACAGCAAGAAAAAGTTACACTTCTTCATGGAAGAGATGCACCACAGATGGGCTATCCTCCCCTTCAGCAGGATACTCTTTTTCCTCTTAATCTTCTCCACAAGCATCATCTGGCATTTTCTTAAACTCATCTAGGGAATCCTCTGAGAAATTTTCTTCTTCTATCGCCTAGTTCTCTCCTTTGAACCTTTTTCTGTTCCTGTTTCAGAAGAGAATGGAGGACCCGGAGTGGATCCTGGGACTGAACTCTGTGCCACAGAAAAAGCCTGCTGCAAACATCTAAAAAAATTCTCTGGAGATAAGATGCCTAAGCCTGAGCGGAAGCTTCTATTGCAGGAGAAGCAGATCCTTTAAGTGTTGAGGTCGAACGGGAATCCGTTATAGAACCCCTACATGCTTGTCCCTTGGAGCTGAGAGGAGAGCCCAGCTCCTCTTCACTCCCGCGTGAACCTAAAATGGCCGCTAATCTGGCTTCTGCAAAACCAGCTTTGACATGAGCAGGCCAGGCAGCCTCCTTCACTACTGTGGATCCCCTGGGGAAGCTAACTCGCTGCCTCATAGCTCCCCATCTCCCCTGACACATGCTTGGCACAGCTTAGCTGCTCCCCTCCAATGAAGTTTGTGAAACCCACAGCCTGGTGAGAACATAAGAACATGCCATACTGGGTCAGACCAAGGGTCCATCAAGCCCAGCATCCTGTCTCCAACATTGGCCAATCCAGGCCATAAGAACCTGGCAAGTACCCAAAAACTAAGGACCGGATTTTAAAAGGGGTACGCGCGTAACCCTTTTAAAACCCCCCTGTGCGTGTCGAGCCTATTTTGCATAGGCTTGGCGGCGCGCGCAAGCCCCGGGGCTTGCCTGTGGGGGCGTGTCAGGAGTGACGTGGCGTTTTCGGGGCGTGTCCGGGGGGGTGTTTCCGGCTCAGGGCGTGGCCTGCTGCGCCGGTGCGTAAGTTGCTACTGCCAGAAGGCAGTAGTAAGTTTTAAGATAAAGGTAGGGAGGGGGTGAATGGAAAGTTCCCTCCGAGGCCGCTCCAATTTCGGAGCGGCCTCGGAGGGAACGGGCAGCGCGCGCAGGGCTCGGCGTGCGCAAGGTGCACAAATGTGCACCCCCCTTGCGCACGCCGACCCCGGATTTTATAAGATACGCGCAGCTACGCACGTATCTTATAAAATCCTGCGTACTTTTGTTCGCGCACGCGTAGATTTGTAACCCTAAGTCTATTCCATGTTATGGTTGCTAGTAATAGCACTGTCCCATTGGTTATCCTCCTTCCACCATGTCTCTGAGATGCCAATTAAGTCTATGTCATCATTCACTGCTATACATTCTAATTCTCCCATCTTACTTCTTAGACTTCTGGCATTAGCATACAAACATTTCAAAGTTTGTTTTGTTTGTATTTTCATTCTGCTTTTTAATTGATAGGGATAAGTTAGAATTTTTTTAGCTCAAGTGAGTTTTTAGTTACAAGCACTTGGACTACTTTTCTTATTATTGGAACCTCACTGTCGGGATGCTCTAATTCTAATGCGTCATTAGTATCCTTTGAAGATACCTCTCTCCGAACCATGCGCTGCTGAGCGACTGTCGGCTTTCCCCTTTGTTCTAGTTTAAAAGCTGCTCTATCTCCTTTTTAAAGGTTAGCGCCAGCAGTCTGGTTCCACCCTGGTTAAAGTGGAGCCCATCCCTTCAGAAGAGACTCCCCCTTCCCCAAAAGGTTCCCCAGTTCCTTACAAAACTGAATCCCTCTTCCTTGCACCATCGTCTCATCCATGCATTGAGAGTCCGGAGCTCTGCCTGCCTCTGGTGACCTGCGCGTGGAACAGGGAGCATTTCAGAGAATGCTACCCTGGAGGTTCTGGATTTCTTCCGGTGCTCTGTCACTGTGCTCGGTCACTGTCATCATTGCAGGCAGTGCCTCCTCTATATGTTTAATGGCGCCACCACAGCCAGAAGAATGAAGATGTAACTGCTTACTTCAATTCTGTTCACACCTCCAAACAGTTGATGCTGAGGCTCCCGGCCTGTCGCAGTCCCACGACTGTGCCTCTGGATCCTCTTGCTTTTTTGTTTTTTTAAAACTTTATGCAAAGCTCCAATAAAAGGTCTAGTCAGGAGAGCAGGAGGTCCAGATAGGCAGTGAGCGTGAGGAGACAAATGGTGCATGTGTGTGGAAAAGAAGGATCCCCAAGTCTGGAAGGCGCCCCCTCCCCCCAGGCTCTGCTCAACTGAGGGAAGGAGTATCCAGCTTTCACCTCAGGAGCTGCCTCATTTTTTTTTTTTAAATCAGACTACCCCAGGGCACTGGTCAACTGAGGGAGGGAGAGCTTGTCTTTCATTTCAGGAGATGTACCCAAGCAAATTTCTACCCATCCTAACCATGCCTCGGTCCAAAGTATGGGATGCATACCTATACTATCTGCTGGAGACAGAATACTGGCAGGCTAAGATCAGCATGGATACATATACAGGTGACATCAGCGAACCTGTTAATCTCTGTCACCACCTGCTGGTCGGGGTGCATAATCCATTTGTCTGGACTGGACTGACTGAATGATGAGGTATAGATATTTTTCTGGTTACTTCTGTAAAACAGTGATGAGCAGTCTAATGTTGCATTCAGAGTGAGGACACAGTCAGCTTGTCTGGTATGAGGGTTCTCCTTCACTCTGGCAGGGAAGCTGCCGCTCCCTATCCTGGGGTTCTCCATACTAGGACATGGTGCATACTCCACTGTACTCATTATTCCCAGTTCTTTCCACTACAGCACTACTACTGGAGAAATCGCTGTTCCAGCGCCTGAGGGATACTAGCCCAGCCGGGCTACTTCAACTACTCACGACTGCTACTTCTGGTGGCTTCACCACATTGTCTAATAAAAGATCAATCTCTGTGTTTGTGTGCCCTAAGATGAGCCTGACCTGTGGCCCCTCACGGGACTTCCCCCCGTGGGCATGGTCAGCTGCCACAGTGTCCAAGGGTCCACCCAAACCTCACTAATTATAACACTCACAAAGACCAAGAAACATATAAGTCTGAATAATTAAGGCACTCTTGCTTTAAAAAGTTCTCTTTTCCATGCATCACTTAAAGGTTTCTGATATTCTTTGACAAAGTTTTTTTCTTGATCATAAGCAATTCATCCAGTCACTTTTTAACACCACTGGGGTTTTTGCATCATGCAAGGACCTGTGTTCCAAGCTGGAAGACTCCAGCCACACAATGACTCATTATTTGAAAAGTTCAGATGCAACAGCTCTAAATATGAAGGTCAGTCTGATAAGACTATGCCTTATACATCTTCTCTGCAGGGGCTAATTAGAGAGCACCCACATGCGCTCTAACCAGACACTCTACATAAGATGGCGCTTTCCGAGTTCATTGTAAAAGGATTATAAGATATAAGAGCTAAGATGTGGGTGACAGTGGAGGGCAATGTTAGTACAGAGAAGGGCCTGGTGACTAAAATGAAGAAAGCATTGCTTGTTTTCAAGTGTTTGCATCCTGTGGTGAAAAATACAATGGCTGCACAATTGATTCAACTAACAGTGAAAAGACAGCCAGAATTCTTGTTTTGTCAAAAGAAGAAAGGTTTAATCAGTAAATGCTGACATATTCTGGAAACTCTATGCCATTCATTTATTCTCTTAATGGAAGAACTGACCAGCAGACCTATTAGAAAAAAACCCGATGCTGCATTTTATGCTTCTTTCAAGTAGTGAAAGATTAATATTGTATTCAGTTCTGGTTACCACATTCAAGAAATATATAGAAGAATTAGAAAAGGTACAGAGAAGGGCGACCAAGATGATCAAGGAGATGGAACAATTCCCTTATGAAGAAAAGCTAAGAAGGTTAGGACTCTTCAGCTTGGAGAAAAGATGGCTGAGGAGAAATATAATAGAGGTCTATAAAATGATGAATGGAATAGAATGAGTAAAACTTTAATCCAGACAGGGGGTCTGCTTTAATGGCAGGGGGGGGGGGGAAATTGGACTCAACAGTAACCAACAAGAGCCCTGACCTTGGAGGTCTGAGTAATTGATAAGTAAGGGAAACTAATAACTATGGGAGCTCGCTGGGTAGACTGGATGGGCCATAAGGTCCTTTTCTGCTGTCACTTCTATGTTAAATCAGTTGTTTACTCTTTCAAAACGTATAAAGACCAGGGGACATACAATAATGTTACTGGGTAATACATTTAAAAACTAATAAGAATTTTTTTTTTTGGAATGCATAATTAAGCTCTGAAATTCATTGCCAGAGGATGTGATGAAAGCTATTAGTATAGCTGCATAAAAAAAAAAAAAGATTTGGACAAATTCCTGGAGGAAAAGTCCATTAACAATTAAGAGAGAGTTGCACAAATCCACTGCTTATTCTTGGGATAAGCAGTTTGGAATCTAGCTACCCCTTGGGATCCTGCCTGGTGTACTTGTGACCTGGCTTGGCCACTGTTGGAAGCAGGACACTGGGCTTGATGGACCCTTGGTCTGAACCAGTATGGCAAGCCTTATGTTCTAACATGGTTAAATACAGCTGGGGAAAAGAGAAGAAGGCAATATTGTTTATCTGCAATAGGTTTACACTGAAGACAGCAGTTCAAGCACACAAGTGAGTCATATGACCAAGCTTATTAGCAAACAAATGGAATCTTCCAGAGCACTCCGGAAAGGCAAAAGTGGTAGTTCTTAGCTGTCATGCCAGACCCCACTTCCCATTATATAATTTTGACTGGAGAAAAGAACTACTCCTAAGGTAAGATGGTTGCATTTGTGAGACTGATGAATTACCGTCTTCAGAGAACACCTGTTACAGGTAAGCAGCTCTGCTTTCTCTGATTACAAGCTGTTCTTCTTAGTCACACAAGCAAGACTCCCTGTTTCAGGATTTTCTTCAAGGGAAAAAAAAACAGGCAGCAAAATATGTTAGAAAAACTTTTTATTTTATTGTATTTATTTTATCTAACAATAGGGAAATCATAAAAATAGGTACTAGGAGAGATGGGAGTTAGGCTGAACCCCTCAAAGGGACTGTGGAGAACAGACACTTCAAACCTACTAGCCCTGTAGGAGACCATTCCTATCCTGTTAGATAGTAACGGGATAGGAATGTGTGGAGAGAATTCCTTAATGCAGATAGGCTTTAGTTGGGCAATTTTCAGTCCCCCCCCGCCATGCCTGCAAGTCCATTTTCAAAGGGAAACACTCAGCACTTTGAAAATCTCTTGCTTGGCAGAAACCACAGGTATATATGTATCTATAACGTTTGTAGGTATAAACTCCCCATTGGAAATTATGCATGGGAAGTTAAAAATAAACTCTCCATATGCACTTTGCTGGGAAGGACCCACTACTGGCACTACCCCATCTTCCTCACCAGCAGGGGGAAGAGAACAATTTTGAAAGGAGTTTTCTTCATAGATTAAAATTTGTTTAGCTGTAGAAAATCCTTTCCCTGTACGTACCCGGATCAGTCCAGACTCCTGGGTTTATGCATCCGTGCCAGCAGAAGGAGACAGAGAAAGTTTAACTGAAACTGTTTTATAATCACTGGTACCACCTGCAGTTCCTCAGTATTTATCTGTCTACAGCAGATATGGCTGGTGCATACACCTTCAGATTTCTTTGAGGGGGTTAATAATTTGCGCCCTCCGGTTAGGAGAGTCTGCCCATCCTAGAATCTTAATCTTGTCCTGCGAGTTTTATCTGAACCGTCCTTTCAGCCTATCTGCAGGGCGACTTTAAAGGGTTGAAGGTTGTTTTCCTGGT
Source organism: Rhinatrema bivittatum (assembly GCF_901001135.1). Lineage (NCBI taxonomy): Eukaryota > Metazoa > Chordata > Amphibia > Gymnophiona > Rhinatrematidae > Rhinatrema > Rhinatrema bivittatum. The sequence goes on along the minus strand of NC_042618.1, from coordinate 217,676,387 downwards.
AGCTATTTGTTCAGTGAGAAGGATATCAGAATTGCAAGTGTTATTTTGTCAAGATCCATTCCTTCAGATTCCAGATTCAGGCGTATCCTTGTGCATGGTTCCTTCCCAAGGTGGTATCATCGTTTCATGTTAATCAGATTGTGGAACTTCTAGCTTTTCCAGATTTGGATGCTTCTGCACCTCATGCGCAAGAGCTCAGACCTTTGGACGTCCGGAGAGCCTTAATGAGGTATCTCGAGGTGACAAATGCCTTTAGGAGATCGGATCACTTGTTTGTCTTGTGGAGTGGTGCGAAGAAAGGTACGCAGGCTTCCAAAGCTACCATTGCGAGGTGGCTTAAGGAGGCTACTGGATTAGCCTACATAATCAAGGGCTGTCAGGTACCTGTCGGTTTGCGGGCTCATTCTACTCAATCGCATGTGGCCTCATGGGCAGAGGCTCAATTGGTGTTGCCACAGGAAATTTGTAGGGCGGCAACATGGAAATCGTTGCATACCTTTTCGCATCATTATCGCCTAAACGTCCGGGATCTGGAAGCTTGCTCTTTTGGTGAGTGTTTTGCGAGCAGGACTCTCCAGGTCCCACCCCAAGTAGGGAGCTTTGGTACATCCCAGGAGTCTGGACTGATCCGGGTACATACAGGGAAAGGAAAATTGGTTCTTTCCTGCTAATTTTCTGTTGTGTTTGTGGCATAGTGTGGACCCTTAGTCGCAGTGGAGATGAATCCTCTCAAGGGGAGGGGCCACGTGGGGAATCCCAGCAATAGGCTAAACTCAGAGAGCAGACACTTGTAGGTGGAAAGCTTTATTGTACTGCTGTAGATAGATGGTATGAGGCAGGAAAGAAAGGCACTGAAGTCCGGCAAGGTGCCAATACGTTCAGACAGTCTCAGATGTAGAAGTCTCACACAGATGTTCAAGGTAGATAGGAACCAGCGGTGCGGGATAAGCCGAGCCTGGTGGGTGGAGTTGGAGAACTGGATCATAGAGGTACTCACTGGAGCGTAGTGCAAGCGTCTTCCTGGCAATGGAGATGGTGGGGCCAAAGGTCTGAGATGCAGGATACACTAGACTGGTTGGCCCTCGAGGAGCGAGTACCTGATAGTACAGAAGATCCTGAAATAAAGAGAGAGATCCCCGAAGAGTGGTTGTCAAGTTGGCAGAAACCCCGAAGGGTTGTTGGAAGCGAGAGGCCTCAGAGGAGCGGGTGCCTAGAGCTTCGTCATGAATGAGATTCCCTGGAGGGTAGCGAGGCTTAGACGCCTCGCTACCTGGAGTTAGCAAGGACTTCGGTGTAGCTACTCTGACCACTCTTAGAGTGGTCAGAGTAGCTACACCGAAGTCCTTGCTAACTCAAAATAGGTAGCATAGCGGAGACTTAAATACCCGGAGGTATTGACATCATGTGGTGGGGACGCCCCCGAGGTTCCTGCCATGTCGTGTACATAGGCGTAGGCAACGTGCGCGCGCGTGCCTAAGAGGCCACGGGAAGGAGCATGGCAGACTGGGACGCCCATGCTGAGTTGGAGACGCCGAGGGTTTCGGCACTCAGCACCGGAGGCAGCCATCTTGCCCAAGGAGGAGGAACAGGGTAGAAAAGAGGTAAGGCAGAGTGGTCGCAGCTGTCTGCTACCGACGGATGCAACATTTTCGTTCTTGTAGTACCACATATCTAGGGGGTGGAGAGTTAGCAGCTCGAATCTGATTGCTTTCAGTGCTGTAAGATTTGTTTTTGGGATATTCTAATACGTTTTTAAGCTGTTTGACTTTTTGCCAATATTTTTTCTGGCTTGGGTACGTTCAATACTTTAAGACCTGCAGGTGGCACCAGTGATTATAAAACAGTTTCAGTTAAACTTTCTCTGTCTCCATCTGCTGGCACGGATGCATAAACCCAGGAGTCTGGCTGATCCGTGGTACTACAAGAACGAAAATTAGCAGGTAAAACCAAATTTTCCTATGTATGTCCTAACCGATTATGTATGTTTTTATTATTGTAAGTCACCTCGATCAGTGGTAAGGTGGGTGATAAATACTTTTAAATAAAATAAAAATCCCTTTCAATATTGGTCCCGCATGAATGACCAAAGACAACATGGCTGTAATATTATGGGCCTTAACATGACCCTCTGAGATGACAGCTGCCTAGGTGTAAGAGAAGGAGATGCAATTTGCTATTCAACTAGAATATGAAATTGCACTGTTTGAATCAAAGTCACCAAGTCTGTCTACTGTACTGCCCTCCAGGTCTCCTGGAGCATAATCTCTTACCTATTATTGAATTTTTCATCTCAACATTGAATCCAAACAAACCATCAATAATCTTAGGCAATTTTAATTTACATATGAATGTTAAACCACACTCAACATGTCACACTTTGATTGATGCGCTTACAGCTTTAGGATACGAATTAATGACCACAAATCCGACACAAAAGGTGGCCATGCCTTGGATTTAATCTTCACAAACAGAGAAAGTCATAGATTCATCAGTTAAGTATACCCCAGTTCCATGGTCTGATCATTTTTTAATTCAAACACATTTGACTTTTGGAACAGACTCCTCCCTCAAACAGTTACAAACATTAACGTTTACCTATCGACTGCCATTAGGACTAATGACCTACAAAAAGAACTCAAAAAAGAGATTAGTAAGATTGAGTTATCCAACACCACAAACGCCAAAATCTTGGTGCCAAATCACATCTTCCATAGCTGATAATATGAATCCTAAAAAGACGAAAACAAAAAACAAAAAGAAACAAAACCCGTGGTTCAATAAACAAATAGATGAAGCAAAGAAAATTCTAAGAAGAAAGGAGAAGGTTTGGAGAAAAAATAAATCTGAGCTAACATTGAGCAAGTACCACTCATTATAAAAAATTGATAAATAGGAAAAAAAAAAAAAAAAAGAGTATTATAGTAAAAAAAAAATGGAAAAATTTTCTCACAACCCAAAAACGCTATTTGACATTGTAAAAAAATTGACTAACACTATACCTCTCAACAAACTAACTTTACCTGAAGATAAATGTAACGATATCGCACATTTTTTTTTTGAGGAAAAAATAGCCAGATTAGTCTCCAGTACGGATTCTAAACCAAAACAGGAAATAAATATGCAACCAAAAGAAGTAACGAAATGGATACATTTTGATGAAACCTTGGCACTAGAAGTTGAAAACCTTATTAAACAGTTGAATCCGGCAAATCATCCGCTTGACCAAATTTCGATTACAGCACTAAAACCTTTAGCACATAACCTAGCCCCCTGTATTTCATCATTGATAAATATTTCTTTGAATGAAGGACATTTACCCGTAATTCTAAAGGAAGCAATAATTAGACCTGTGATAAAACAAATTAGACCCATTGATACTTAACTATAGACCTATTTCAAACCTTTCTTTTCTTGCTAAACTGACAGAAAAAGTTGTGCAGAAGCAACTAACCGAACATCTCGAAAATAATGACATCCTTTTCCCCTCCCAATTTGGTTTTAGGAAAAACCTTAATACAGACGCACGTTTGATAGCATTTACGGATACATTTTTAAAAGGTTTCGACAATGGCCAAAGTTACACACTAAGGGGCGGATTTTCAGAGCCCTGCTCGCGTAAATCCGCCCAAAACCGGGCGGATTTACGCGAGCAGGGCCCTGCGCGCCGGGAGGCCTATTTTACATAGGCCTCCCGGCGCGCGCAGAGCCCCGGGACTCGTGTAAGTCCCGGGGTTCTCCGAGGGGGGCGTGTCGGGGGCGGGCCCGGTCATCGCGACGTTTCGGGGGCGTGTCGGCAGCGTTTTGGGGGCGGGTATGGGGGCGTGGCTACGGCCCGGGGCGGTCCGGGGGCGTGGCCGCACCCTCCGTACCCGCCCCCAGGTCGCGGCCCTGCGCGCAGGAGGCCCGCTGGCGCGCGGGGATTTACGCCTCCCTTTGGGAGGCATAAATCCCCCGACAAAGGTAAGGGGGGGTTAGGTAGGGGAAGGGAGGGGAAGGTGAGGGGAGGGCAAAGGAAAGTTCCCTCCGAGGCCGCTCCGATTTCGGAGCGGCCTCGGAGGGAACGGGGGTTGGCTGCGCGGCTCGGCGCGCGCCGGCTATACAAAATCCATAGCCTTGCGTGTTCCGATCCAGGTTTTTAGCAGATACGCGCGGCTCCGCGCGTATCTACTAAAATCCAGCGTACTTTTGTTTGCGCCTGGAGCGCAAACAAAAGTAGGCTATTCGCGCGCCTTTTAAAATCCGCCCCTAATTCTATTAGATCTCTCTGCCGCGTTTGACATAGTTAATCATTCTTTGTTACTAGATAGGTTATCGTAAATTGGTTTGGAAAAAAACAACCCTACAATGGTTTTCATCTTACCTCAGTGACCACTCCTTTAGAGTACAGAGGCCAGACTAGTTAAGTAGAAAACCATTACTACACTGTGAAATTGCATTGATCAGGCTTGTAAAAACTGTTAAAGGTTTAATATGCTGGAATGCTAGAATGTATGTAAAAATCAAAAAGTACGTCAAAATTCAACATGAAATTTCATACCTGTCTTCTGGGCTCAGTTTGCAAGAAACCACATGACTTACAAGAATTCAGTCCCATTAACATATGAGATAAAATAATACCAACCAATTGGGAAAAAGTAATGGAAACTAATTTCATCGTGTTTAAATTGGAGGTGTGACCTATTTAATCTATTGTTTCAATAATGCTGTTTGAGACTTCTTCTGAATTGCCTTGTTGGTAATCCCAGATTCTTCTAGACTATCCCAAACTTTACCTAAATAAAAGATATTTCATTAAGCTGCCGGTATTTAAGTATTTATTTAGAGTCCACCACAATAGCCAGTACTCTTTGTTTAGAAGGAGAATTGTGTCACCCAGGGAAAGCTCTTTGAAAATTTTCCCTCATCAGGAATTTATTCAAGATCCTTCTGTTTAGGATGGGATGAAATCCTCATCCTGCCTTTTTGGGGGGGGGGGGGGGGGGGGGGGGGGGTGGGGGGGAACAAGCAATACCTGGAGTAAAATTGCTGTAATCTTCCTGCAGAAGGCCAAGTTCAACCACGCTGATCTGCAAGAGGGAGGAGATTTCCAACCTGAGAATGTCAGGGTGTTAAGTAAGTTTAAGTGCTCTTTTGGGCAAGTAATCGTAAGGCACCAGGGGTTTTGAATAGCCATCCCTTGGTGTGGGATGCTCAAGCTCTCCTGGTTGGTGGAAAGACCAGAAGCAGTAGTACTGCTATTAATCAAGTTGACTATTATTAGCATCAGTAGCGTGGGATATACTTAGTTTTTGGGTATTTGCCAGGTTCTTATGGCCTGGATTGGCTACTGTTGGAAACAGGATGCTGGGCTTGATGGACCTTGGTCTGACCCAGTATGGCACGTTCTTATGTTCTTATTGTTATTGTTCAGAAGTGGTGGGCTGCACTGCCTCCAGCTGGGGACTCAGTGGCCTGAAAATACCGTATTTTTCGCTCCATAAGACGCACCTGACCATAAGACGCACCTAGGATTCAGAGGGGGAAAATTTAAAAAAAAAAAAAATTGTGCGAAACCGGCTCTGCGTCTGGGCGTCTTATGGAGCAAATTAGGGGAGTGCATAGGTTTTTTTTTTCTCCCCATTTTGTTTTCGGGTCTGGGGAGGGCCATTTCGGTCCACTCCCCAGATCAGAAAATTTTTCTTTCTGTGGGAACCCCCAAACCCCCCCCCCCATCCCAACCCTTTAAATTAACAACCTCCACCCCCCTGACCCCCCAAGACCTGCCGAATTAATTTCCTGCAACCCCCCACCCTCCTGACCCCCCAAGACCTGCCAAACGTCCCTGGTGGTCCAGCGGGGGTCCAGGAGCGGTCCGGGAACGATCTCCTGGGCGTGAGCCGTCGGCTGCCAGTAAACAAAATGGCGCCGACGGCCCTATGCCCTCACTATGTCACTGAGACCGACCGCTGCTATTGGTCGGTCTCAGTGACATAGTGAGGGCATAGGGCCGTCGGCGCCATTTTGTTTACTGGCAGCCGACGGCCCTATGCCCTCACTATGTCACTGAGACCGACCAATAGCAGCGGTCGGTTTCAGTGACATAGTGAGGGCATAGGGCCGTCGGCGCCATTTTGTTTACTGGCAGCCGATGGCCCGCGCCCAGGAGATCATTCCCGGACCCCCGCTGGACCACCAGGGACGTTTGGCAGGTCTTGGGGGGGTCAGGAGGGTGGGGGGTTGCAGGAAATTAATTTCAGGTCTTGGGGGGGGGGGGGGGGGGTTGTAGGAAATTAAGTCGGCAGGTCTTGGGGGAGTCGGGGGGGGGGGGGGTGTTTGTTAGATTTTTGTTTGTTTTTTTTTTATATTCGCTCCATAAGACGCACATACATTTTCCCCCCACCTTTGGGGGAAAAAAAGTGCGTCTTATGGAGCGAAAAATACGGTAAACCCTCCCTTCTAATACACCTGTTTTAAGTGGTAGCCAGCAGAGAGTTCTCTGCTGGCACAATGTTCTTCCTAACCTGTAGGGCTAGGTGTGACAAAGGCTCGAGCTGCTGGGATCTCACACTTCACTTGCTCAGTAAGAGAAGCCTGCTTGGCTGCTTTGTTTGTTCCTTCCTGCATTATCTGTACGTCAGGAATCTATATTGGGCCGTATTTTAATATCTACGCCCAATTTTATAACATGCAAGCGCAGCCGCGCACGTTATAAAATCTGGGGTCGGTGCGCACAAGGGAGTGCACACTTGTGCACCTTGCACGCCGAGCCCTGGGGGAGCCCCTGATAGCTTTCCCTGTTCCCTCCAAGGCCGCTCAGAAATCGGAGCAGCCTCGAAGGGAACTTTCCTTCTACCCACCCCCCCACCTTTCCCTCCCTTCCCCTACCTAACCTGCCCCCCAGACCTTTATTTTTCAAGTTGCGCCTGCCTCTGGGCAGGCGTAGGTTGTGCGCACCAGCCGAGTGCCACCGCGCAATCCCCCGGCCTAGAGGCCCTACAGAGGCCTCTGGCCACGCCCCCGCCCTGGGACCTATGCGCATCACCCCCCTGCGCGCGTAAATCCAGCTGGATTTATGCGTGTAGGGCTTTTAAAATCTGCCCCATTATGTTTAAAACGTTGTTTTGTTAATAAAGACTGTTGGTGAAGCAATCCTTTTGAGGTACTGCCTGAATCAGACCCCGAGAGCAATATAGGAGTCCCAAGAGGTGAAATCTGTAGCCTTCCATTATGATCCAAAAGGCCCAATGGTCTAAGTTTACGACACATGAATGGTTTACAACAAACCTTAATCTTCCCCTACAGTGAGCTCTTCTGGCAATCTGCTCTGGATGCAGTAAAACACCTCTCTCTGGTTTTGACTGGGTGGTGGCTTAATTATTTAGCTGCAATGGCAAGGCCTTGGCCCCCAATCCTACTCTTCCCTTCATTTTCAAATTTCAAATTTTTTTTTTTTATTTATAACAATAATTCTGAACCCGATCCTCAGAGTCCCCATCAGCTGATCTGGTTTGTGTTGCTTCTGTCGGTCTCAGACGGCGTCGACCCTTGTGCCTCACCTTTTTCTCTGCTCTCCCCGTTAGCCTTGGGAAGATGGCTACCGCTGCGTCTGCAAGCCACGCTCTCCAGTGTCCCTGGAACGGCTCCTAGGGTGCGCGCACGCACGCTACCCACGTCTTTATTCCAGCTATGGCGCGAACCTCAGGGGTGTCCCCCTCAAGTGACGTCACGCCATCCGGGTATTTAGCCTGTACTTGTTTGCTAGCTCATTGACAGGCCGATACATAAGGCGCGGCCGCGGTTACCCTGTTTTTAACCCGCTTTGTACGCACATTTTGGACGCGTATGTCTAACCTGCGATTCAGTATCCGGTTTTATGTGTCCTTACCGCTTACTGAAATCGACGCGTATCCCTTTCTGCCCGCCGCATGTATATGATATGTTAATGATCGGATTAGCTATTCCCTCCGATACAGTAACGTGCGCCCAGATTATCGCCTTTTTAACCAGCTATTTTGCCACGTCTTTAACCTGCAAATTTACTGCCTACCCTGACCCTGGCGTTAGTGTGGTGAACTTAGCCGCCCAGTCCCAAACCAACCCAATCCACAGAAAAAAAATGCTTCTCACACAAGGGGGGAAAAAAGTAACCCAACCTGGCACCACCGCGCTTAACCTCAGAGTACTTCGGTTCGGTAGGGAAGAACGGACACCGTTTCCGGGGCTCCTCTGGCCTTCTCGTGGGTCTGGGCTCCTTGTTGCCGCTGACTTGCAGTGGGCATGAACTCCTGTATCAGGCCCTATCCCTACACACCCTACGCCGTGACCTCGGACGTCCAGCCGGGCGCTCAGGTCGCGGCGTGCGTTCATGGGCCTTCCTGCTGCCTTCAGAGCCCGCCTGGACGTCCAAGTTGGGCGCTCAAGGCAGCGGGAAGGTGCATGAACGCACGCCGCGACCTGAGCGCCCGGCTGGACGTCCGAGGTCACGGCGTGCATTCATGGGCCTTCCCGCTGCCTTCAGCGCCCGCCTGGACGTCCAAGTTGGGCGCTCAAGGCAGCGGGAAGGCGCATGAACGCACGCCACGCCCTGACCGGCTACGACAGCAAGCCCAGCAGCAACCGGTACAGCGGCATCGGCATGGGCTTCGACCAGCCGCACGTCGGCCCTCACTCCAGCTACTCGGACTCGCGCTACGGGGCCCTGGGCGACCCTGAGGCTGACTGCGCCGGCCCGCCGCAGGCCAGTCCACGCTCCAGCCTGTGCGGTCATTCCCTGGAACTGGAGGAGGAGCTGGTGCTGCACATGAAGAAAGAGTATTTTGGTGAGTAACTAGTGTGTGGTATTTGCTTCAATGCCGACAGATGTTCATGGACCTTCCCCCTGCCTTGAGCGCCTAGGCTGGACGTCCAAGCTGCAACCTCGGACGTCCGGCTTGGACGTCCAGCCGGGCGCTCAAGGCAGCGGGGTCTGTAGGAGAACCATCCACTTTCCTGGTGGATTGACATTTCAAATGACAGTTGAAATTACATGTACCAGCGCACCCAGGATACTGTATAGGCGCTGTATAAAGTGCCTATACAGTAAAATGGATTGCGCACGCTTACCACTTCATGGACGCACTTTGGACACTGCTTGCATTTGCGTTTCATTTGAATACTGTATCGAGCGGTATGTGAACCAAATTGTGCGTGCGGCAAACGAGGGTGCACCCGGCACTGCCGCACTCTTTCTTACGCGTCCTTACTGTATCGGCCTGCGAGTTAGCAAGGATTGAACTTGTCCAGTGTAAGCTATTCTGCCGCTTCCGTGCTGCCGCTGGAAGATCTCTCTCTCTCTGCCCTTCAGGGTATTCTCGAACCTGGGTACCCGCTCCTCGGGGGCCCTCTGCTTTATTTCAGGTGCCTTACTGGGATCAGGTACTTGCTCCTAGAGGACCTGCTCTCCCTGCCTCGGTGCCTGTAACTATCTACTTCAGCCTGGTGGAATAGCCAACCTTACAGCTACCATCTAGTGCGTAATCTAATTCTCAGTTTGTCTCATCTACAGCATTGCCGTGCTGGGAATCCTACACCGGGATCTCCCTATGCCAACTTGTTGAGACGGGTTCCCTCTGCCGAGGGTCCATGGACTGCTACCTCTGGATCATCTCACTGCTGCCACCTCTGGTGGTATACATCAGCTGTATAATAAAAGATCTAACTCTGTGTTTGTGCGCCCTGAGTCTAGCCCAGTACTGTGGCTGCCCACGGGGCTCCTCCCCGTGGGCGTGGTCATCTGCCACAGTACCCAAGAATCCACCCAAACACTGCTAAACCATAACAGTTTGCAAGCTATCCTTAATGAATACGCACAAGCTATATTTGCATATAATCAACCTGATTCGTGGACCCAATATATGTAAAAGCATCTCTTGCATACTCATTAAAGATAGCCTAAAAAAGCAAACTTGGGAGAGGGGGAGGAGTTCCCCCTCATGCCCGCAAAAGGATCAGGATGTGAATCACTGTCTTCAATTAAACTTTTTATGGAAGCTTATTCCAGTTTCTGCTGCATAAAAAGAAGGTGTTGACATTGTCTGTGACTATATCTGAAGTTTAGGATCTAGCTGCTGCCTTCTGGAGTCTGCTGAACCCTTCTGAAGTGATGTGTGTGTGTGAATTCTGGCTCAGTGCAGCTGGTAAAATGTTCATCTACCCTTTTTAAATAAAAATGGCCATGCACCATGTACCTAAGTGCTGTAATGAATTATATAATTAAGATCCCTTTATAGCCTCTCCTACCTTATATTCATTTTTGTCCTGAAGATCTGATGTGAAGAGCCTCAACTTTCTATCAGAAGCTGCAGTACAAAACCTAAAGAAAAATGAAAACTTTAAAAAATTGAGAGGAAAATCTATTAACTTCTCTTATTGGTATCTTGGCACATTTCCAGCATCTTTACAAATAAGAAATTATTATAAAGTAATAAGAACGTAACCACTTCATACCTTCTATCAGTGATAACCAGCTTGCTAGGTTTTTTTTTTTAGCAATGTGATAAATTACAGTAGTTGTCCAGTTCATATTAAGACACCGCAACTCATAGAAGTATCTGTTAAATTGAATAATACTAGCACTGGAAAATGCTTTACTTATCTCATGCTCCCAGTCACCAAAATCTCTCTCCTAAAGCAGCTGAGTATTTGTGTCTTGTTAAGTTCTTAACCACTGGCGTGGTTTCCCAAGAAGGAATAGCTCAACCATATAGAATTATACAGCATCAGAAGGAGAAAAGACAAACTAAAGACGTCTTCTCAGAAAGTTTAGTTCTTCCATGTGCTTCACACCCAACTGTCATATGGACTGTATTACTTTAAAATCCTACCAATTACACACAAGTGCCAAGACCTATGAGGGCTGCTTTTTACAACATTTCTTTTCTTCACGCTGTTTCATGAATACCTTTTTACCCAACATTTTTCCAACAGCTTACTATGAGGCAGCTGAGTCCCAGGTTTTCAAACCATCTTTTAATAGATTGCAGAGCTGCTTTTATTTTATTATATTCCATAGCTGTGATAAAACAGCAAATTAAATGTTGCAGTGTATCAATCAATCAATGCATTAACAGATAAAGAATGATGCGGAAAAGTAATGGTTATGCACGCATTTTACTTTTAGAAAACCGCCCCTGCCAAGGTTAAACATGCTGAACTGTGTGACTGAAGATTCACCACATAATTCTATATGCATAAGTAAGACCAGTGCTGCTGTGACTTACACATACAGACGTCTGGAGGCTAGAGCAGCAGGCTAAGAACCAGAGAAGTCAAGGTTCAAATTATGCGTCTCCCACTGCCGCTCCTTGTAACCTTGGGCAAGTCACTTCAACCTCTTCTGCCTCAGGTACAAACGTAACACCTTATTTACTAAAGCATTTTTCTATACACACAGAATGGGAGAAAAACCGTAGGAAAATCAGGCCCTTAGATTGTAAACCCTCTATGGCAGGGAAAGGTAGTTTGCCTTGAGCTTGGATTTGGTAAGGAAAGCAATCAAATTCAAAATCCAAATCCATATGTTCAAGAACAGTGCATTACAAAGAGCATTATAGACACAACGGGACCAATTACACAGAGACAAAAAAATACCTTATCATTGGTGGCAAAGCATCAAGTCTGGTTTCTGGACTCCATGCTATGGCATCCACTCGGACTCCATGGTGAAATTTTCTTAGTAACTTATATTGCATTCCTTCCACTGTTGCATCTTCTTCCTATGTACCCAAATAACAATGCTACAGTCATAATACAGGGATTAAAGGTAAATTAATATATATATGAATCGAACAGATAGCAAAACCCTTTTGTTATGCAAATTAGATTTTTATTGAAATTAGTATGTACATACAAAATCAAACCAGTTTAAAATTCATTCCAAAAATATATATGGTAGTAAAGTGTAACAGGTATAAAGTTATAGCTGTTACACTTCACTTCACTAGTGTATATATTATACATTAGGAGTAGCAGGCTATATAAACCAGTGTTCATATCCCACTACTACACCTTTTGACCTTGGGCAAGTCACTTAATCCCCCCCATTGCCTCAGGTAGCAAAACTTAGATTGGAAATCCTCCGGGACAGGGAAAAATTTACGGTACTTAAATGTAATCTGCTTTGAAGAGCCAAAAAGCAGAATAATAGATAAGTTGGAATGAATATTAGTAGAAACTAACAAAGGAGGACCCCTCTGACTTGTGCACTCTGCTCAGTGTGAAGTTGACTTTTGAATATAGATGGATTCAGGAAATGGTCTGGAGATCAATGGGGATACAACTGCCAATCAGAGCAGTTTTCCTTAGCAACAAGGGCAATAATCCTAAAACCAGTCTCTGATTTACCTGATCCCAGCAACAAACTCTATAAATGAAGGGAAAATGACCACCGTCAATCACTTTGGAGTCTTTGTCATTTTTATCCCAGTTTATAAAGTTCAGATCATCACCACGTGACTGATTATTTCACCCACCTCTAGCTTTTCCACCGATCTCAGAGGTGCTAAAAATTAGCAACTTTATTTAATGTGGAGGATCTCTAGTGAAAGCAAACTCAGAAGCACTATAAACCTTTTGCTGAAAACAGGTTAATAGGGAAAAATCCCCCAATATTATTTTCACAGTGAAAGTACAGTTGTAGAGTGTAGAAGGAAAACATGCAAGAACACTAACCAGACAGACAGAGAGATGCTTTCCACATAAAACACCTCGTCTTAAGAAAGAGAGAGAGACAGGGCCCTTGCCAGCTTTTTTGCTACCTTGTGCAAACAAACAAATTCTGTGCTACCCCCTCCTTGCTCTGGGTTTTTTTTTCCAATACTTGATTTGGATTGGTTTTCCAATCAGGTCCAGACAAGGCACCCTAAAGGAATCTTAAAGCTTTATATCCTCCCCTCCCCCCACCCCACACTCAGTTAAAAAACTTATGAATTTATAATAAAAGATCTTACATGAAAAAGGGCAGAGTATAGTCTTTTGAGGTAGAAATATCACAATGGCATGTATATTATATTATATTTACATGCACTGTTATGGTGCCAACTAGAAAACCCTGCAAAAAAAAAAAAAAAGACACTTGGAACTAATAGTGTATCCAGCCTATTGTAAAACATGTTGGGTGTGGGCTTGGTCCTCAGAAAGCCATGAGTAGATGGAATTACAATTACAACATAGTAAACCTCCCATATCAAGACAGCACTAAAATACCTTACTGATGAAAAGGCAACAATGCCCTAAAAATACCAGGCCTCAAAACAATACACATCCTATTAGGAAAACAGAACAAACCAGACTGCTATCTATCTCTACACAGAACCTACACATGAGCAGAATACCTTACACCTCAAATCACATACATATGCAGAACACAGATAGACCCTCACCAAATACAGCATAAAACGACCATAAAATATAAAACAGAAACGTGCAGACAAAAACTGAACTGGAAACACAACAAACTAGATTCTTTATGCAGAGCAACAATGGAAAAATAGAAACATCACCATTCCTCATAAAATATTAAACAATAAAATCAAGAAATATAAAAATAATTGTAAAATGATAGTAAAAAAAAATATTTCAAAACAACTGGGTCCAGTGGTGCAATTGAATAGCATGCAGTTTTATAGAGCAGTATCGATTATGGGTTATGCTGAGATTGTGAGTTCAAACCTCATCTGGAGCATCTCTTTCACAATCCAGTGGGAGCATTGAGAGGAGAGGATCAGCCTCTCCTCTCCTCTCCTCCCCTCCTCTCCTCCTCTCTTCATGAATTCTCCACACCTTACTGAGACCGTAAGTCCCGGGGCTTCGTAAAAGGGGCGGGAGGGGGCGGGACCAGGGGCATGGCACCGGCCCGGGGGCGTAGTCGAGGCCTCCGGACCAGCCCCCGGGTCGGGTGATGGCACGCCAGCAGCTCGCTGACGCGCGCAGATTTACGCCTGCTTTTGGCAGGCGTAAATCTGCCAACAAAGGTAGGGGGGGAGGGGAGGCAGAAGGAAAGTTCCCTCCAAGGCCGCTCCGATTTCGGAGCGACCTCGGATGGAACAGGCAGCGCGCGCCGGGCTCGGGTCATGCATACTTTTTCACCACTCCAGCAGACACCATTAACTGGATTGAAGCCCAGGAGCACATAATTTCTACAGGAAAACAAAAAAAAAAAGAAAAAAAAAAGAAAAAAGGATTCGGCTTCTCCTGAGCGGCTTGGATTATAAGATGCATTGGGAGTGTTATTTCTTCCAGAAGTTCATTTTTTCTACGTCAATCATCTTGACAAACGTAATTGAAATCTGAAAATTCCATCTTGTGGGGTTTCAATATTTTAATTGGTTTTGGAAATTCAAATTTCTTATTTGGGAAGGAGCAGGAGTGGATTGGTGACGTGAAACAGAGGTCAGTGTAGGAACTGTTACATAAACATAATGTGGTCACAGAAGTTATTACACGGGTAATCTAACAGTTAAGTTGACTTGCTCTATACAGACAACAAAAATATTTAATTATATTCAGGCAGAACCATAACTGGGCAATTCAATACCTGGGGCATAAGAGCATATTTGCACTCTGGCCCTGATTTTCAGCCGTCTATCCTGAACCTGGATGGTAGAAAGAGTGGCACTCATTTGCTCTTCAGTCGTTTTTACATCCTCCTGATGGACTTTGCGCTCTGGGTAGCTGCTCCTCTCCGCCATCCTTAGTTATGTATTCAGAGATTCTAAAATTCCTCCAAGACTTAACGCACCAGGGACAAAATACCATATACTCCCCTCACCTTCAATAATTTGTTTTGGGTGGGAGGATCGGGATGGGGAGTATAAAGTAATTATATTTCTTCTGTGACAAATAGACACTCCCACTTTACCTTCATGCAACCCTCTTGCTCTCCCCCTCCATCCTGCCCAGGTGCAGTCCTCTCTCCCATTCTACAGTTTCCTCCTACAGCCCTCTCCTCTCTCTCTCCCCACCCCCCCCCCCCACCTCACTTGGCTATTCTCGCCCTTTTCAGTCTTCTCTTCTTTCCTTAGCTCTTGCACTCTTCTCTACTTTCCCACATCTATTACATGACTGGAGCCAGACACTATTACCTCCTTCCAGGCCCCAGCTGGGATCAAAAACACTGCTGCCTCACCTGTCAAAAACCTCCCAAGTATATTTGTTTGGACTGAACAAGGCTTAAAAAACAAACAAACAAAAAAAAAACCCACAACAACACAGTACTTCAAATTCTTAAAAAGTCAAAATCTTGATACAGTACTCCTACAAAAAAAGGTATCTTATTAAAAAGATTTAATACCTTAAAAAAAAAAAAAAAAAAGGGGCAGGGGGGACAGATAAGCCATTCTATTCACTCCACGGATACTGGTAATTCTAAGGGGTTACTTGTTCATTTCAGGATTTTTTTTTCATTTGAGAAAAAAAAAAAAAAAAAGAGAAAACAAGCAGACATAGGCTACAAACTCACAGAAAGTAAAGAATTCAAGAGACAGCAATTTCAAGCATAAACCTTCCAAGGATAGGTGAATTCATAGATAGGAAGAGCTAACAAGACAGAGCTATATACGTTGAATAGATAGATTTAGTCGCACAGATTATAAATGAAAAGGAGGTGTCCTGGTTATGAAGCCAGCTTAAGTTATGGAGACTCATCCTCTTACATTTAATGGCTACAGTTTTCTTTTTAGCCATAAGCAAATGGCATGTTGTAGGAGTTAAATATCTTTTCAGACATTTAAATCCTACTGTGGCTGTTTTGGCTTAACTGTAACAGTAATACATGTTTTTGTGACATCATCGACCACTGTACAAGCCAACTGTGTCTTTGATCACAGCTAAAGGGTGACCAATATGATAAAGGGAATGGAACAGCTCCCCTATGAGGAAAGATTAAAGAGGTTAGGACTTTTCAGCTTGAAGAAGAGATGGCCGAGGCGGGATATGATAGAGGTGTTTAAAATCATGAGAGGTCTAGAACAAGTAGATGTGGATCGGTTATTTACTCTTTCAGATAATAGAAAGACTAGGGGGCACTCCATGAAATTAGCATGTAGCACATTTAAGACTAATCAGAGAAAGTTCTTTTTCACTCAACGCACAATTAATCTCTGGAATTTGTTGCCAGGGGATGTGGTTAGTGCAGTTAGTGTAGCTGGGTTTAAAAAAGGATTGGATAAGTTCTTGGAGGAGAAGTCCATTACCTGCTATTAAATAAGTTGACTTAGAAAATAGCCACTGCTATTACTAGCAACAGGAACATGGAATAGACAGTTTTTGGGTACTTGCCAGTGTTACCACTCACGATCGGCAGGGTCCCGGGTTCTCGGCATGTCCAGCGCGCAGCGTCACCGGCATCACACTACGTGCTTCGGGCTGAGGCTCCGCCCCCTTTAAGCACGTCATTCCCAGAAGTCCGGCAAATTGCGCGGGAAGAACTTTAGTATTTAAAAGCCTCGACTTCAGCATAACTTCGCCTCAGCTACAGGCTATCTTGTGCTGGTGCTCTGCTCGGATTCTGTTGTCTCGCTGCCTGCCTTGGTTTGCCTCTCCGTTTATTCTCTTGCCTTGCTGCCTGCCTCGACCCAGACCGGACTTGGATTACTCTTGCCTAGCTGCCTGCCTCGACCCAGGATCGCATTTGGACTATTCTTGGTGGGCCTTCACTGGCTGGGTGGACACCATCTTACTTACCACCCTATATCCATCCTTTTGGCCTTAAGGTAAGATTGTTAACCTTCAAGGATTCACAAATCGTAACAGCCACGTTCTTATGGCCTGGTTTGGCCACTGTTGGAAACAGGATGCTGGGCTTGATAGACCCTTTGTCTGACCCCGTATGGCATGTTCTTATGATTGGTTCATTATCTGTTGCATCATTCAATTTAATTTAACATAAACAGTTTTAGATGATTGTTATTGAGCCCCAAAAGATGGTATAAAGTGGAGTAGCATCTTCACCATCATTACAGAGATACACACCAAGACTGTGTTCAAAGGTCTGGAACATAAGATCCCTTTTGACTTCAAATTTGAGACAATACATCTGTGATAATGATTTTACAGAAAGGTAACATTTCTTTAGTAAGACAGAGGTCCATATTCAAAAATCCTCTGAGCACACAAGATAACAGGGAAAAGGTATCTGGATAATCAGCAGCCCTTAAACAGCTAAAAGTACCACTGAATTTCCAGTCTAAAGTTAGCAGGACAAAGTTGTTTGGCTAACTTTAGGCCTATTTGGCCAGAGTGACCTGAGTAACTAGCTGGCCAATATCAGAGCCGACCGACCAGAGAGTAACTGCTGCCCAGGACTGCCCCCAACATTGCCTCTTTACCCGACTAAATTCTGTGCAGGCAACAATTCGCATGAACAGAAGTTAGCCAGTCAGCAATGGGGGAGAACTGAAACTCTGAAAGTTAACTGGGAAAACCTTTTGAATATGGATCTCATAATGTATTAAAAAGGTCATCTCACCTGGAATCTGCAGGTCCCAATAATTACGTAATTGTTGTCACCATATGCAATCAGAGCACCTGCCTCACCAGATTCAAAAGGATTAAATTCAACTACATGGACATAATCTTCACAATCCACACTGTAAGTAGCATTTCTGGCCAAGTCTTGCTTCATCTACAGCAAAATGTAAAGCAGAATAAGAAGAAATGCCATTACAATTATGGACATAATGCTGCTCAAAATCAAAAGCTTCCCTTTTGAAGATGTTAGTACTGGGCACCAGTAGTGCTGCCATGGCTCTAAGTTAACAACAACCAGAAAAGAAGGAGAAATAGTAAGATACCATCTATTCAGATTTAGGCTGTCTCATGCCCTTCTCTCAAGGCAGTCCAAAGAAGACACCAAAATTGTGCAGGGTCTGCACCAGATACATTACCAGTTGAGATTAAGGATCTAAATATGTTTATCTGCTTGGCAGAGGGCAGAGAGGTGAGCATATGATAAGGGCATTCAGATACCTCAAAGATATATATAATGCACAAGCAGAAAATATATTTCAGTTCAAACAAAGTTCTAGTACAAGAGATCATGAGAGGAGGCTTAAAGGCATCATGCAACACATCAATGTGCAAGATTCAATAATCTACAACAGGGAACACATCAGGATTTCACCAATCCTCAGTGAGAAAGTGCACCAAAATCCTTTAATTCATACCCTTGAATATATTAGTGCAGCGATTCTCAACCAATGTGTCGCCAAGCACCAGCTGGTGTGTCACGGCTCCTGGTGTCCCACAGCCCCAGTTATACTTCTCTTTACCTTTTTCCTGTCCCTGTGGGCCAATGGGAAACCTCCTCCCTTCTTCCTGCCCCAGCGGGCCAATCGGAAGCCTCCTCCCATCTTTCTGCCAGTGGGAGTAGGAAGAAGGGAAGAAGCCTCTGATTGGCCGGTGGGGCAGGAATAAGGGGGGCATCTCATAGCCCCAGGGTGGTTTGAGGGGGGCTGGGAGGAGTGGCAGTGTCCAGGCCCGTGGCGGCGAAGAAGCCCGACCCTGTGGCCGCCACGGGCTGGAAGTGCCGAAATTAAACACAGAGGTGAGCCACAAAGAAAAGAGGCCAGCCGCGCCAGGATTTCCCCGCTTCCAAAGTGGCAGGGAACTGCGATAGAGTAAGGATTCCCCAAAGCGGCAGTAAGTCGCAAGCACGAAGAGGCCAGTTGCTCCGGGGATTCCCCCCCCCCCCCCGAAGCAACAGTGAGTGCGGCAGAGCCGCAATTAAAGTAAAAGTGGCACTCAGCCATGTTGATTACAGATGGGGCAATTGGAGCTCCCAGCGGCCGTAAAAGCAGGAAGATGGGGGAGGCTGCGGGAGACTAGGGATATCCCGACAGCCAGAACAAAGGCTTGAGTGCCATGGCATATTTTCTAAAATAAATGTTTGCTGCTTCAGTGCGGCTGAGAAGGCAGCGGCAGCCCTGGGAAAGAGACAGAGGTGAGGTGACTGGGGGTGGGTGTGTGTGTGTGTGTGAGTGAGTGAGTCTGGGCAGGGAGGTGACGGGTGTGTGTGTGAGACAGAGACTGGTATTAGGGTTTAATTGGTGTGTGCGTGAGTGACTAGTTGTGGGCCCTAAAGAAGAGGACAGTGAGGACAGAGCTTTAGCAGCCACTGCTGCTCCTGGTATGTACTATCAAGGGAAAGGAGTAGGAGAGTAGCTGGAGAGGGTAAGTAAAGGTGGCATTTTAACTTAATTTTTTTTGATTGACTGCCATTTTAATTGAGTATTATGTGATGTCTGCTGTTTTGAAATATTTTTATTGATATTTGGACAATTTTTAATAATTTTTAGGAGTTTTAATTGTTTGACCTTATTCTGTTCATCAGCTGTTTTGAAACATTTATTAATACAGTTTTACAATTATTTCTGTGTTGGGATCTATAGCAGCTTGGCTTGTTCTGTTTTCCTAATAGGAGGTGTATTCGTTTTTAGGACCTGATTTAATATTTGTAGTGTTGCCTTTTCATAGATAGGGTTGTTTTGTGTTCCATAATGCAGGTGTAACTTTGTGCAGATTCTGTGCATTATTGCAGATCCTGGGATTGTTAGATGCTATATTTCTCTTTCCATTTCTCCAGGTTTGCACTGCATGAAGAGTGGCTTTTTTTGGTTTTCCATTCCAGTTTGTCTCCATATTTATAGTGTGTGGTCTTTCTGTACTTGGTTAAGGTCAGTGTAAATTATTGCCTTTTCATAAGGAGGCTATTGTGCCTGGTAGTAAAGGGAGTTTGTTTTGCTTTTACTGAGATGTCATCTGAACCAGAATATCTTTTTTTTTGCATGGTGAGTTTTATGGGTAATGCCCTAGTTCTGCTCTGCATCCATTGTTGGGGGTCCCCGTGGATGCAGAGTGTATGTTTACATATAGCTCCGTGACTGTCACATGTTCAGCGTGTCATGCATGTGAGAACCATCTGTCGGGTGTGTCCCGGCTGAAAAAAGGTTAAGAACCACTGTATTAGTGCATCCTGGGATCCAAACCATTCCTGCCATGTTTTTTTTTTTTTTTTTAAATAAAAAAAACTACAAAGTATGTTCTACTTTTATGTTACAATTCAGTGGCTTTGTCATTGATCATTTACACATTAACATTCTTTCTGCTGTCTGACATGTTAAAATGCTTCATTTTTCTGAAACCTTCTATATTCCCTTTCTGTTCCCACTCCGTGTTAGTTTGAGGGAAATGTAATAAAACTGGTTACCATCGGATTTTGTCAGAAGTGACATCAGCAGAATAGACACAGCTCAAAATCAACCTGCAGAAACATTTCAAGCACTGGAGCCAATAGGTGCTAGAGCAGTGAGGGAGTAGGGAAGCTGGATCTGATTGAAACCTGAGTAAACACTCCTCTAAAGTTGTCAGGTGTCTTATCTATTAAACAGCTGGGAGCAACAGCACCAAAACTGAACTCAGATGTTCCCCTATCATGAGGTCAGTGGGGATAATGCTTGCTGTGGTTTACTTGTGTATTAGTGTGTAACCTTGTGTATAGTTTTCTATCTTTTTTGAGAAAAATCACTGTCATATAGTTATGATTTGTTTGTATGTAGTTTGTGTCACTGAGAAATGCTTTGGGCTTTGCAGTCTTCTCACCCTTTATTCACAGAAAGGAGTCTCCATCGCTCTGCACCCAGGGAGTACTGCATAGCAAAACACAAGCTTGTGGGCCATGCGTAGCCCCCTGCTCTTTCTTCCCTAGAAGTAGCCTGGACACACACAGCTCCCCCTCCTTCACCCACAGATTCTTTTCCTTCTGGCTTGATCAAGGTCACATCTGGCAACTGTCCAGAGCAGAACATGTTAGGGCAGGGGTCGGGAACCCATGGCTCGCGAGCCAGATATGGCTCTTTTGAGGGCTGCATCTGGCTCGCAGACACGTGTCGCCATACTTCGCGGTTCCCCGCTGACCCAGCTGCTCCCCGGTCCTCCGCCGCCCGGGCTTAAAATGCTGTCAGCCCGGGCGGAACGCGGCAGGACAGCTGGAGTCAGCGGCACCGTGCTCTCTTCTCCTCCCCCCCCCCCCCCCGCGGCCCGGAAGAGGAAGTGGAGAGCATCGGGTGCCTGCGCGGGAAGAAGAGAGCACACTAGCGGGGTCTCTTCTTCCGCGCAGGCACCCGATGCTCACCACTTCCTCTTCCGGGCCGCGGGGGGGAGGAGAAGAGAGCACGCCGACTGGAGTCATCCGGGTGCCTGCGCGGGAGTCATCGGGTGTCAGCCGGGTGCCAGCGCTGGAGTCATCGGGTGCCTGCGCGGGTCTTCCCGCGCAGGCACCCGATGCTCTCCACTTCCTCTTCCGGGCCGCGGGAAGAAGAGAGCACGCCGGTGCTCTCTTCTTCCCGCGGCCCGGAAGAGGAAGTGGAGAGCATCGGGTGCCTGCGCGGGAAGAAGACTGCAGCGCGGCTCGGAGGAAAATGAAAATCTTCAACCGCGGCCGATGGGACTCCGCCTTCGCCTCCGCGAGGGCTGAAAATGAAGGAGGTTAGCGTTGGGAGGTGGCTGCTGCTGCCGCGAGTTCCCGGGGGGGGGGGGAAGGGGGAGAGAGAGAGTGAATGAGCGAGCAAGCATGTGTGTTTGAGATCCTGTGTGTGTGAGTGAGAGATTGCATGTATGTGAATGATTGAGAGCCTGTATATGTGAAAGAGAGTATGTCTGTGATTGAGATCCTGCCTGTGAGAGAGAGAGCATGAATGTAAGTTTACCATTGGGAACCTGTATGTGTAAGTTTGTAATTGAAAACCTGTTTGTTTGAAAGAGTATGTGTGTATGATTGAGATCCTTTGTGTGTGAGAGAGATCATGTGTATGTATGATTAAGAGCCTGTGTGTATAAGTAAGAGAGAGATCATGTGTGTCTGTGTCTGATTGACAGCTGGTTTAGGTGATGGAGCATGTGAGTATGTGATTGAGAGCCTGTGTTTAAATGAGAGAGAGAGACCATGTGTGTCTGTGTGATTGAGAGCTGATTTAGGTGAGGGAGCATGTGAGTATGTGATTGAGAGCCTGTGTTTAAATGAGAGAGAGAGACCATGTGTGTCTGTGTGTGATTGAGAGCTGATTTAGGTGAGGGAGCATGTGAGTATGTGATTGAGAGCCTGTGTGTAAATGAGAGAAAGAGAGGACATGTTTGTAAGCATGTGAATGAGAGTCTGTGTGTGAGAGAAAAAGACAGCATGTATTTATGTGATTGAAAGCCTGTGTGTGTGTAAGCGTGAAAAGATAGACAGCATGTGTGTAAATGTGTAATTAAGAGCCTATATAAGTGAGAGAGAAAAAACATTTGTATATGTGAGTGACTGAGAGCATGTGTGTATAGGTGTGTCATTGAGAGCCAGTGTGAGAGAGAGCGCTGGTATGTGACTGAGAGAGGAGAAAGTTCCAAGCAAACCACCCCACCTCCTGCTAATTCAGAACAATCTCAGGACACCTGGATATCAAACGTTCCCAGGTATGCAGAGCAAAAAATTTTTGTATCCTTATTATTTTTCATTACTGGATCTTTGTGTCTGCTATTTTGAAATATTTTGTTGGTATCTGGAAATGTTTTATATGAGTTTTTAATTATTGGATATTCCACTCATCAGCTGTTTCGAAATATGTTCTTTTTGTTAGTACAGTTTTACTGCTGATGATTTTATATTTCTTGATTTGTTTTATAAGGATGTGTGATGTTTCTTTTTTCCTTTGTTACACTGCATACAGAGACTCTGGCTTGTTGCAGTTTCCAATTCAGTTTTTGTCTGCATGCTTCTTGTTATGCGTTTTGGTCTCTTTATTCTATGTTAGGTGAGGGACAGCACGTGATTCAGGTGAGGTTTTCTGCTGGCGTGTAGTTTCTGTGTAGGACTCTATAGCAGCCTGACTTGGTCCGTTTTCCTAATAGGAGATGTATTGGTGTCTTAAGGCCTGGTGTAATATTTTCAGAGACTTATTGTACTTTAAAAGTGTGATCTTACATAAAATGCACACATTTACTTGTATTTAGTTTTAAACATATTGTATGGCTCTCATGGAATTACATTTTAAAATATGTGGCGTTTATGGCTCTCTCAGCCAAAAAGGTTCCTGACCCCTGTGTTAGGGAGTGGTTGCCATATGGCAATCAGGAGTAGTGTAAGCAAAAAAGGACAAGATGTCTGCCATCTTAAAGAACACACGCGGGAAAGTTTTTTTCTATCAGTAGTTGGCAAACTTCAGGATTGTTGTGGGCATGTGCAAATGAAGGATAAAAGTATACAGATGCAAGGTGGGAGGGAAGAGACTGCTGCTGACCAGAGAGAACGATTCAGCATCTCAGGTGTTGATGATCTGTTTTGTAATTTGTCTCAGGTGTTCTCAAAAGCACCTGCTTTGTGTATATATATATTGTACAGAAAATATAGCTTGTCATTGTTTCACAAAAGATACTGTTAGTTTTATTATTTTCTCAGTCTGTCTCATGTGATCCAGCCCGCAGGACAAATACAAATACTAGCAGGACCCGAAAGAGATAACAAGTTGTTGTTGTAGTAGGTTATCACCTCGCATTAATATAGACAGCTTCCCTCATTTCCTTTACTGAGGCCATTTTTCTCTCCATGGGGGCTGATGTACTATAGGGTTTTCCCATTCTGTGTCTTATAGGGAAAAATGCTCAGTACATCTGACCCCATGCTTGGCCTGTGAGAGTGCACACCCCGAAAACAGAACATACCTGCAACCTCCCCATGACAGAAGATGGGAAACACCTAACAAAACACCCATGCAATGTCTCACTATCTCCCCTCTTCCATGTTTCCCCTCTCCCATGCTACTTTAAACTCCAAGTCTTAAAAAGGTTAAGACCCCTCCTCCATTTCCACGATTTTAGGTCAGTTTTACAATCAATCATTTTCTCAAAAATCGATTATTGTAATTCACTTCTCCACGGCCTTCCAGACAACTCCTTAAAGCCTCTTCAGATGTTACAAAACGCAACAGCTAGGATTCTAACAAAGTCTAACAAAAGGGACCATATAACACCAATTCTAAAGAATCTCCACTGGCTCCCAATTAAATTTAGAATCCGCTTCAAACTATTATCAATCATCCACAAAGTCATTCACAACATTACTCCGCTGGATCTCAAGATTCCTCTTCAACCTCACGTCTCCTCCCGTCCGCTGAGATTAGCTCAGATAGGCACTCTACAGGCCCCACCTATCAAAAAATACATTAAGAAAAAGAGCTCTTTCCACCGCTGGTCCCAAACAGTGGAACGCGCTCCCACCTGACCTCAGACAGGAACAATGCCCATTCACGTTCAAGAAAAGACTCAAGACGTGGTTGTTCTGTCAAGCATTCTCTTAATAATTACTCTGCCTCCACAGCTCCCTCGGACTGTCCCCACCCAGGGCAACCTCCAAGTATCCGTCTTTCATATTTTAATAAAGCTATAGTAGCACTTTTCCCTCTACCCCTCCCCCTTAGTCAGCCTTCCCCTCTCCAGTAGGCTCTAGGCCCCACAAGTCTAGCTCCTCCTACTGTTTACACCATGCTCTACCAAGTTATTTGTATCCAAGTTGTTCCACCCTGTTCTTTGTAAGACATAACTTATGTCGTTGTTTTGTTTGATGTTGGAATGTAAACCGAAGTGATTAGTAACTCTGTTACCTGAACCTCGGTATATAAAAGTTATAAATAAATAAAATAAATGTTTCATTGTGCTCCTTTTTCTTTACCACCTATTCCCTCAACATCCACCACTCCTAAGTGTTTCTCCTTAGAATATGGAGTGCTAGAATTCTGAGTGGCTCAACTAATGCTGACAGATCTGAAACAGAAAATTATATGGGAACCTCAGAATAGCCATACTTTACAAAATATTGTTGTGTGCTGAAAAAAAAAAAAAAAAAGGAAAAACTGTGAATCACATACATACAGCAAGTTGGAAAAATGGGTAAACAAGTGTAAAAAATTGCATGGCAACTTAAAAGAGTGTTCTATGAAAACAAAAGTCATTTTGATTGATAACAATTCCTTGATAGAGGCAATGAAGTCCCAGGCCAGGGTCAAGCAGCCAAGGTGGCCCCAGCCCCACTCTTGACCTCCTGCTCCAGGTCTACAAAAAAAAAAATCTATATTTTAAAATTTATCAATCAAAATAATTCTTTTTACAATACAAATGATGGATCTGTCTGGTATCTCTCCTTCTCCCTAGAATTCTTACCTGGGATGCCCCTGGCCCCTGGGTCTGCTCTGGAGGAGAACAATCAGGAGCCAAGGGAGCCCCAGGCAATTTAAAGAGAAGGGATACTATACTTGGGGGTCTGTCACTGTTTCCGGGGGGGCCTCCAGAACTTTCAAGGTGACCCCTTGTTCTAGCACTTCATCAGGTGCTTTGTCCTGTCCAAAGTGCAGCGGAGAACAGGTTGTTCATCCTCTCCCACTTGTATGTCAATCAGCACCTGCACTGGGGTTGACTGAGGGTGGGGTAGAGGGCAAAGGCTGTTGAGCCATAAGATGGAGTTCCTGTTCTGGTGCACGCTCAAGAGCCCTGCCTCCCTCTCCTCTTCCCCCCTTCAGTCACTCCTTGCATCTGGAGGTCTAGGTTGCCCAGGCTTATGTCAGATTCTGGGTCCCCTCCCTCTACCTGTCTGGTTCCCAGCCCTCCGTGCATGTTCACTGCTTCTCCAGGGGGCTCCCCTCTGATTGGGAGAAGACCCACATGCAACAAGGGCAGCAACTGTCTCTTGACAGCTGCAGTCTCCGGGAGCTCGCCATGACTCCAGTTGTTCCTCCCTAATTCCAGGAAAAGGGGGGAAGTCTGCCCTATGTTTTCAAGGAGGAGGTGTCTCTGGTGTCCCCTTCAAGCCCTGCCATTCCTGTGGTTTCCTGTCTTCCCGGGGGGGGGGGGCTTACAGTGACAGGGGAATCATCTGTAGGGGACATGTTTCCTACCTAGGAGGAACTCATGGCCACAAGGAGGTTTTCCTGGGGGTTATGGGTAGCCAAAGTGTTGCTCTCCCCTAAAGTTCAAGGGTGAGTGGTTCTTTCCCTCCTTGCTAAGAGGGTCTGAAAGGAAATATATGTCTTTCTCCCCCTCAATTAGTGGATCCGTGGTAGCCTGAGTTTTAGCTACAATTGAGACAAGAGTGATCAGGAACTGATCTTTCATCATGTCCCTAATCATCTGTTGGCAGACTGTCACAGGTGGGGGACACCCAAAAGATCCCCTCACCTGGACTTTCAGCCCTTGGGCTTATTTCTGTTAAGGAGTGAAGGGGGTTTTGGCCACAAGGACTTTCCCCCCATATTCTCTCTCTCTTTTTCATGATCTTGAATATTCCACTTATCAGCCAAGATTAACTAGAAAAATAGGTGGGGATTTTGACCAAAGGAGGACAAAAAAGGGGGAACCCAAGTTGTTAATCTACCCTTCTCTTTAAGAAAAGGGATGAGACAAACAATGGGGCTGTTATTGCAGCCTGAGGCCGCTGGTTTTAAGAGGAAAAATACCTCTAAAATGTTAGATATACAAATTTATTTTAAAGGGGGTGGGGGCAGGAACTCCTTCCTGTCACTAAGAGCCTCACCAGAGAAAAGAAAAATAGAAAGCTGGGCAGTAAAACTAATTCCCCCAAAAGAAATCCTGCTGGAAACCCTCCTTCTTCCTATCAAGGAAGTAAATCTTAAAGCCCAAGGGCTAGCAGGGGTTTAGTGAGAAATGGAAGCAGCTGCAGCTGTGGTAGGAGAGGGGGTAGAGAAACTAATAGCTTCCCTCCCAAAACCCAACCTGCAGCCTCCTTTCCCCTCAAGGTGGAAGGCTGCAGAAAGCTTTTCCTCCTCATACCCTGGAAAAGAAAATGGGGCTGCAAGAAAAATCTGCTGCCTGCAGTGTACAAGAAAGCTGCGACTCCTTTCCTAAAAACAAGAAGGGAGGGAGAGGATTTTCTGCTCCAAAGTACAAAAAAAAAAAATTTCAAGGAAATGGGGATAAACTTCTTTCAACACTTGTACTGCTTCTCTCCAGGTATCTGCCCACTCAGCAGCCTCTGCTGCCCCAGAAGGTGTCCCAAAGAAAAGGCAAAAGAGGGACTTACCTTCTTGTTTCTTGCAGCAGCAGGGAAGTTCAGCAGATACAAGGGCCAAAAGAGAGAAGGGGAGAGGGGAAAAGAAAAAAAAAAGCCACAAGTTTTCTTGTTTTTTGGAGGGAGAAAGAAAGGTTAAAAGAGGAGAAAGAGGAAAAAAAGTAATAGCTATAGGGGGAAAGTGAGCAGTATCTCCTCCCCCCCCCAAAAAAAAAGTACTAGCACTGCTGGCCAGGTGGCTCCAGTAGCCTCGCTCCGAGCAGGAGCTCTCCGGTACAGCAGTACGTACAGTGCAGGCTTCCTAACCCTGCTTCTTCTGTACCCTGTTCCCATAAGTGGGATACCGCCTGGCTGCAGGAATGAGATACGGAGGAGCAGTTATCACAGACCACCTAGTAGTACCTCCACCCCTTAAGTTATTGATTTGTTCACCTGCATTGTTAACCCTCTCCTGCGATGTGAGGTGGAACAGACGGACAAGCCAATAACCTAAGGATGTTTTCATTCTTTAAAATACATATAGAAATCCAACACTTTTTAAACAACTGATCTGAACCTAGGTCTCATTTTAGAGCCGCACACTATACAACAAATTACCCTTCTCCCCCCCCCCCCCAAGTACCTCAAGGCAAAGAGAAGTGCAGAGATAGAATTTAAACAGCGAGCTCGGCACTCCCTCCCCGTGTCAAGACGCAGACAGGGGGGGCTGGAACGGAAAAACGCAACTGATTGGCTGCAGACAGGAAACAGCAAGAAGAAAGCCTAGGAAATAGAGCAAACTTTTCTCCCGGCTCCAGCCCCTCCCCTCCCCAGATCAGTACAGCAGGGCTGCGGAAGGGCTCCCAGTCTCAGGTGATTGGCTGCGGGAAATAGAGAAGGCTTCCCGGCATGCGATGGGTTTTCGCTTCCGGGGTACGGAAGGCAGCGATTGCTGATTGGCTGCCTTCCCAAGCGCAGGACGTTTAAACTTTAAGTAACCGAGGCGAGTTGCTGGGAGGTTGTCAGCAGTTAAGCGGACGGAGCTGGTGTAGGTTAGTTTGGTTCTTTACGGTGATGGCTCTTGCGCTTAGGTGTTTGCAGGGGGTAGGTCTCGGGATATTACCGGGCCAGATTAGTTGTGCCAGGACGGGCTTCATTCAGTGCTTGTCTGATTGTTTCGGAGAGCCGCGAACGGCGCTTGGTGTTAATTTGTGACCTAGATAGAATGTGAAGGGACAGTAACGAGAACCGAAACTTTGATTTTATTGCCTGTGTTTGCAGGCACATTTAGAATAATTGGTGTAGACAGCAGCATTATCCTTTAACAGTGTTGTATGACAAATCATGTCTATTTGTATCATGCTGTTCGTGATTTGACTTGTCTCGATATAGCGGAATAGAAACAATTTTAAATAACCACTCAATTACCGAAAAACTGGAGCTGGTAACTAGAATCCAGTTTTATTAATACTAATTATTATATATATTTTTGTTTTTTTAAAAGAGGGTGTTCCTAAATTCAACATTGCTTGCTACCCACTCATTTCCAGCTTGTTCTAGTTCAGCCCTCTTACGGGGCAGGATGTGCTAAAAAGGAATTTCCCCTATTTTGTGCCTGGAAATAATGCTTTGTACGTATAGGGGGCCGATGCAATAAAATGCACCCATCCTAGCGCACAGGTTTGTGTGATTGGATGTACATTTTGGGTGTGCTAGACTAGCACCTGATGCAATAAGGAGACTAATGTTTCCAAAACTTGTGCTCAAACAAATGTGTAACTGATAGTGTGCATCACATGTAAATTCCATGTAGATGAGGCTATTACCCTGATGCAGAAAATCGCTAGGCACCCACTGCAAAGTCTTTAACGCAGCAAATATAACTACAACCTCACTGTAGTGTTGTCAGTCAAGCACTTAGGAGAAATTTTAAAAAATACTGTCCTCTGTGGTTTCTCCTACTTAGTATTGTTGCAATACTTAATACTGCTTGTGGTGTTTAAGAATAAAAGTATAATATAATGGCTTGATGGGGAAAAAAAATTCTGGATGCATAAGAGACCTGCTCCAGGCCGATTTTGCCCCTTGCTATTGTGTGTGTATATTGGGCAAAACTGACTTGAAGCAGGATAAAACAAATGCTTGTATTGAGTGCTAGGGATGCACAATTCTTCCTAACATGTTCTTTTTAATGCAGCAGCTCATTTAAATATTGCATCAGGTACCTAGTAGACTGTTGTGTGTGCATTAAGCTCGGGCACTGTCATTAGCTGAGCCTCCCCTCGGGAACAAACTCCCCCCACTCATTACGTCAAGAATCATGCCCAAAAAAATTCAAACAGGACCTGAAAACCTACCTTTTCGAACAAGCATACTCTGATCAGCATACCTCCCTCCCATGAATTCCACGACACCCATTCCCCACTGTCCAGCACGATATTCTTGTAATTAGTGATATTCCTGTAAATAGTGTCATTCTTGTAATTAATATTAATGATATTTTAAGCATCATCTTCAAAGCTTTATGATTTATAACTTGTAAAATGTTCAATGTTGCCCTATATTTATAGCCACATGTTCTTTGTTTCACTGTAAAGCGCTTGTTACTGATTTTCGTTTAATGTGAACCGATGATATGTTCCCAATGTTCATCGGTATATAAAAAACTTCTAAATAAATAAAATAATGGGCATGCAAAATGAGTGCCCGTTTTTAACATCTTATCGCATCAGCCACATACATGCTAGATGCAAGAGGTTGGCTGAGCTCTAGCTACTGGATGATATGGGCTGTGTCAGCTGTGTTGCTGATTCTCAAAAGCTACGTTTTGCTCTTCAGAGCTCTTAAAATGGTACAGAATAGACAATTTCATTGAAGATTCTTCTTTCTTACACTTAATGTATATAACTAAAAGGCCTTGGGTGGTTTGTTTTTCTTCCCAAGGACAAGGGGGAAGGTTTGCTGTAACTGATCTACCCCCATCTCCCAATCAAAGCACAGCTTTCCTGAAATTAATGGGGACACTTGTGTTGTCTGGCTTTTCTTCACAGTTATATATACACACATTGCAGAAAACCATTTATTGTGCTTTGTGTACATTACTTGGTTTAGACTTTTAAAAATGGTTTTAGTGTCTTAATGTTTGTGGGCTGACTACTTGTACCATTTTTTTCTTTGCCAGTAGTTGAATACTTTTATAAAAAGACTTATATGATGGCTGTACATTATATAAAAGATATCATCATAAAAAAATAAAGGAATTTTGTCTTATTTATAACTTTTTTATACCGCAGTTCAATTAACGGAGTTAATTATCATTTCCCGTCGATAGCAGGGCTGAATTAGCCATGCTGTCATGGGAACTGTCCATCAGGGCCCAGGAGGCGGAGCTTAAGAAGCAGAGTGTAGAGTTTCGACACTCTGCGGCTGCGCGTGTGTTCCCGCGCGGGAAGAATCAGTTCTCCTCAGTCTGTTTTTTTCCGCGCGCAGGAGCGCAGCGGAGCTTTTTTCTCCTCACAACTTTTTCAAAAATGTCTAAAAAACAGTCCGGTTTCAAACCTTGTCCCTGCGGTAAGATCATGTCCGTCACAGACGGCCATGATCGCTGCTACCGCTGCTTGGGACCGGACCACGATCAGGATATTTGTAAATTTTGTCGACGGATGTCCCCGAAAGCAAGGCGTCATCGGGCCTCCTGGATGATGGAGCTAAAATTAACTAATCGACCGTCGACCATCTGCTCCTCCCCCGGTACGGGAGTACGGACGCCTCCTCAAAAGAGAAGATCATCTTCATTAGATCAACAAACCTCCGGGACTGGAGGTAAGCGAAGGAGGGAGGATAACCAGGGATCTGGTCTTCTTGGGCATTCCACTTCCAAAAATCGTCGTGGCACCGAAAAACGCCACAGCTCGACGGGCCATACTGGGCCGGAGCAGGCGGGAAGACTCCCCTCTAAGACACCGAGTTCATCGAGGCCGGCACATACAACGCTGCAACCGGCGCCGAGGGATCACGAACCGGCACCGTTGGAGCAAACACGGAGCCATAAACAGCCGGCGCCGTCGGAGCCGAACCCGGGATCGGGCAAGCCGGCGCACTCGGATCCGCATCCGGGGCCGAGAAAATCGGCGCCGTCGGTGCTGAGGAAACCGGAGCCGAGGAAACCGGAGCCGTTGGAGCCGAGACAAGGGCCAAGTAAACCGGCGCCGACTAAACTGGCGCCGTCGGAGCCGATATCGGAGCAGGGACATACAAATCCGGAGCCGATAGTACACGCGCAATCGGCGCCGAAACCGGCGTCGGGAACAAAACCCTACAAAAGTCGGGAAAGATCACGACATTCCCGAAAATCCTCGGGCGATAGCAATCGCACTCCAGCCAGACCTTCTCGTTCGAGAAAGGATGATGCTGCAGGTAGCGAGACTTCCCAGACAAAAGTCTCGCGCCATAGGTCCTCCTCATCATCTTCCGCACATACCAAGCGGCACAGGCGACATTACTCTTCGGATCATACCAGAAGTAGTTCCCTACAATCCTCTTCCTCAAAATCTAGAGGACTGTTGACACCGTTAGAGAGACGACCTATTCAAATAACTTCATCGTCCTCCTCTCGTACACCTTCTAGGTCTTCGACTAGACACTCCTCTCGTAGAAGTTTCACTGATACCGAGAGAAGGCGTTCTAAATCATCTCCTCGGACAGACCACTCGGGACCGGAACTCCCACTATCTCCTCACAAGCGACACAAGATGCCGCAACATACCCAAAAGGCATTCTGGGATCTCTCACATTCCCTAGCGGGATTTTTTGAGACACTGCAAACCTCTTTTGTCTTACCACCAGAAGATACCTCTGCCCCATCAAAACCGGCAGATTCCGCACTAGAAGGGCCGGTTGATCCGTTACCAAGGTCTGAGCCAGTGCAAACACAGCCGCCGTCCCCGGTTCACTCTCAGATCTCACAGGATGTGTCTTTATCATCGCACTCCTCTCCTTCCTCATCTACTGGATACCCTTCGGACCCACCTGAAAAACCAGCGGAGCCATATTCTCCCCCGGAAGATCTTTCCTACCCCAAATTCGTTGAAAAGATGGGCTCCATTTTGAAGGTGGAAGTGCAAAAGCTGCCGGAACCCAGAGAAGAGACCTTAGGCTTGTTAAAAATATTTGACACACCAGGGGAGCCTACATCTTTGCCCCCCCATAGTATGCTGCACAAGGTACTGCAGAAATCGTGGGAGACGCCCTTCGGGATTTCAGCAGTCTCAAGGAAAACGGACGTAAAGTTTAAGTTACAGAAAACGTCAGAGTACTCCAATACCCAATTGCCACATGACTCTTTAGTCGTAGAGTCAGCTTTACAAAGAGCCAAGAAGACAAAAACACACGCCTCTAACCCACCGGGAAAAGACAATAAATGCTTGGATGATTTCGCCAAACGAGTTTATCAAAATGCGATGCTAACTTCACGCATTTGTCACCATCAATTCTACATGGTCCAGTACATGTATGAGTGTGTTCAGGCGACAAAAGGGATGTTTCTCACCGCTGGAACCGAAGTTCCTTCCCCTATTCTGGACATGGAAGAATGCTCCCAACATTTGCTGAGAGCAATCTATGAAGGGTTCGAGAATTCCTCAAGAGCATCAGCTACTGCAATAGCAGCGCGCAGACTGGCGTGGTTGAAAGCTAGTTCGATTCGAGATGATTTGCATGATCGACTAGCCAATCTTCCCTGCATGGGAGACAATTTGTTTGGGGACCGTTTCCATGATACCGTAAGCAAATTGAAAGAACAAGCACTGGCGGTCCAATCTATAACCACGCCAACTCCTTCCAGGAAGTACTATCCAACGTCTCGTCGCCAATCTTTCTCTCGACGACCTTATAGGAATTATCAACCTTTCAGAACGCAGCCTTACCCAACATACCAAAGGCAACAAACACAAACTCCTCATCAGCAACAGCGGAGAGGTAAACCGAGGGCACAAAGACAACAACCGCAACAACAGGCAGCACCTGCGGTTAAGCCTTCGCAATCTTTTTAAGCATCAGGCCACCACCACCTCCCTCAACAGCACCCCCAGGCAGAATCACAGCCCGCTTTCCTGCCTGGGAATTGATAACAACGGATCAGTGGGTACTCGAAATAGTGAAGAATGGCTATCAGCTTCAGTTCATCAACAATCCCCCAGTTCCGCATCTAGCGCAGCGAGGTTCTCAAACATCTCAACCTCAGCTCACTCAGGAGATAGCGCACCTCTACCAGCAAAGGGCGATAAGATATGTTCCCCCACAGGAATGGAACAAAGGGTTTTACTCCCCCTATTTCCTAATTCCAAAGAAATTGGGAGGCAACCGCCCTATCTTGGATCTCAGGGAATTGAACAAATGGATAGTTCGAGAAAAGTTCAAAATGGTTTCGTTGAAATCCATTCTTCCACTATTGCAACCCAAGGACTGGATGTGCTCCATAGACCTCAAGGAGGCATACACACACATTCCAATCCACAGATCCTCTTGGCGGTACCTCTGTTTTTTACACAACAACCAGCACTACCAATACAAGGTGCTTCCTTTTGGTCTTTCGGCAGCACCCCGAGTTTTCACCAAGTGTATGATAGTGGTGGTGGCCCACCTCAGACTACAGGGTCTGACAGTCTTTCCCTACCTGGACGATTGGTTACTGGTAGCGTCGGACCCGACATTGCTAATGCATCATCTCAAGATTGCAATCAACTGCCTTCAAACTTTGGGATTACTTATAAATTACCCCAAATCCAACTTACAACCTACTCAGATACTCCACTTCATTGGAGCTCGCCTGGACACTCTTCGCACAAGAGCTTTCCTTCCACAGGACAGACAGATAACAATTCGGTGTCTTCTTCAATCACTGAAGACAACAAGACACCCGTCAGCTCGACAGATACTAATAGTCTTGGGACACATGGCAGCAGCAAACTTTATGGTACCAAACACGAAACTACACATGAGACGGCTTCAATGGGGTCTGAAAAGGCAGTGGAAACAACACACACAACCATTGCAGAACCAAGTCACACTCACGATGCAAATGAAGAAAGACATAGAATGGTGGCTCCTAGACCACACCTTGACAAAGGGAGCCCTGTTCAATCCCCCACCACACAATGCAGTCCTCACAACGGATGCATCTCGGACGGGATGGGGAGCACATTTGGACCTCTTGGAAACTCAGGGTCTATGGATGCCATCGGAACAATGTCTCCAAATCAATCTACTAGAGCTCAGAGCAATACGCAATGCACTGAGAACCTTTCAACAACAGTTAAGAGGACGAAGAGTAATGATTTACACCGACAACCAGGTGGCAATGTTTTATATAAACAAGCAAGGCGGGTCCGGTTCATGGACCCTTTGCAAGGAAACTCTTCAAATCTTTCACCATGCACTCCGGCATTCAATCCATCTTCAAGCAACCTATCTGCCAGGATTAGCGAACGACAGAGCAGACAGATTGAGCCGCATTTTCCATCCCCACGAATGGTCGCTCAATCCAGACGTGGCTCAACAGATCTTTCAACGCTGGGGGACCCCGACGATAGATCTTTTCGCAACGGAAGAGAACGCCCAACTACCGCAGTTCTGCTCCATTCGTCCCAGCTCATCACGCCTCGCCCAGGATGCATTCCTACTTCCGTGGACAGCAGATCTTCTATATGCCTTTCCACCGATTCCACTAATAACCAAGACGCTGCAGAAATGCATTTTGGACAACAGTCAGCTAATCCTAGTGGCCCCAGCCTGGCCGAGACAACCATGGTACAGCTATCTCTTGCGACTCAATAACCGACCCGATACGTCTTCCAGACCGGGCAGACCTTCTCCAGCAGAACGGAGGAATGCTAATTCACCATCTCCACTCCTCGCTTCACCTGACGGCATGGAGATTGAGCGGACATTATTGACAGCACAAGGCATATCATCGGTGGCACAAGTAGTGCTTATTGCATCACGGAAACCATCCACTAGACGCAATTATTCCTTCAAATGGAGACGATACTCCAACTGGTGTATTCAAAAAGGGATTCCACCCATAGACTGCTCACCAATTCTTCTACTTGACTATCTGCGTGCCCTATATGATGACGGGTTAGCAACCTCCTCCATCAGGGTGCACCTAAGTGCAATTGCAGCTTATCACCGACCAGTAGATAACCATTCCATTGCTGTACACCCTTTGTTATCCAGATTCATCAAGGGATTATTGCACCTTCGGCCGCCGACAGCAAAACCACCAGTTCCATGGAACCTTAATATCGTTCTGGAGCAGCTAATGCTTCCACCATTCGAACCGATGGAATCTGCACATATTAAATATCTTACCTGGAAGGTAGTATTGTTAGTAGCAATAACATCGGCACGTAGAGTAAGTGAATTACAAGCGCTCGTACATTACGAACCATATCTTCAATTCCATCATCATAAGGTGATCCTACGAACGCACCCTACCTTCCTTCCAAAAGTAATTTCGGCATTCCATCTCAATCAATCTATAGAACTACCCATCTTTTTTCCAAAGCCTCATGCAAACGATAGAGACCGCTTGCTACACACATTGGACTGTAAGAGAGCATTGGCTTACTATAAACGACGGACTCATGCTACGAGCAGAGTCTCCCAATTATTTGTTTCATTCAACCCAAGAGCCCCGGGACTACCCGTGGCCAAGAGAACAATTTCAAGCTGGATCGTTCAATGCATACAGTATTGTCACAACAAGGGAAAATCCCCACTTCAGACGCTTCCACGAGCGCATCAAGTTCGGGCTATGGCCACATCTATAGCTCATCTTAAGAACGTCAACCCAGTAGACATTTGTAAAGCGGCCACTTGGTCTTCTCTACATACCTTCACTTCTCATTACTGCATAGACAAGCAGTCGGCAACAGATGCCACACTGGGTCAGGCGATTCTGCATGCGTTGCCTAAATAATAACCGACTACCACACGCCTATAATCACGCGACCAACAAACAACAGCGTGATCGGGAGCTTGGGACTCCCATGACAGCATGGCTAATTCAGCCCTGCTATCGACGGGAAAAAGCAAGTTTGCTTACCGTAAACGGTGTTTCCGTAGATAGCAGGATGAATTAGCCATGCTGACCCTCCCACCTCCCTGGTAGTCGTACTATATTAACTACAACAAGCTTAATCACAGACTGAGGAGAACTGATTCTTCCCGCGCGGGAACACACGCGCAGCCGCAGAGTGTCGAAACTCTACACTCTGCTTCTTAAGCTCCGCCTCCTGGGCCCTGATGGACAGTTCCCATGACAGCATGGCTAATTCATCCTGCTATCTACGGAAACACCGTTTACGGTAAGCAAACTTGCTTTTCTGGTTTACATTACAACAAAAACAGTAACAAAAGTTGTCTTACATAGAACAAGGGAGGAGATAACTTGGGTGCAACTTAAACAACTTAGTACATAAGAGAAACTTAAACAAATTGGTAAATTATAGAGAGGGAGGAAAGGCCTGAAAGAAGGGGTTATTACAATTTTAAAGGGGCTCAAGAGCGAGATAGCAAAATGGCAAGCTGGGGCGATGAGGAGGATGGGATTAGGAACCTAAGCTTGGGATGATAGGTTCCATGATAAAGTGGTGAATGGCAAGAGATTATGGGAAAGCTTGTCTGAACAGTCTTCCCTGTTTTGTGTTGGGGAGCATGCAGTGAAGTGAGAGAGGACTAGAATTATATTTATAGGAGCAATGGCATGGCAGAATATCATCCTGGCAGGATAGTCCAGGTGCAGCTGGCTCTGCCACTGGATGCTTATAGTCTATACTTAGGCCTGGATTTAGCAGTAGGGTCAATAGGCCTGTGCCTAGGGTAGCAAATATGGGAGGGGGAACAGCCAGAGCAAAAACAAATTTCCTGCCTTCTCACAATAAAACTTTTTTTTTTAAAGCCTCCACACCCTCCCCCCACCCCCTGTTTTCCTGTCATACCTGAGAAAGTGCTGCTGCCTTCATCAGCTGTTTGTGTATAGGGGGGAGCACAAAAGTGAGCTGCAGCTGCACATAACTTGCCTGATGATGCCTGCAGGAACCTACGGAGCATCCCTGCCACACTTTTTGCCCCTAGGCTGATCCTGTAACAGGGCCCAATGTTTGCCAGAGCTATAGTGCCTACTACTGTCTTCCCTTACCTTGATGTGGTCTGCTGTGGGCCCAGCCAAAAGTACAAGTTGCACTCCCATCCATTCTGCTGACCCCCTGTACCCTATCATTTGTGGGGAGGGTGAACCAGGTTGATTGGCCCATGCCATTGGTGTAGCCCTGCCCCTCCTCCTGATGTTGGCCACTGTTGCTGTCCCTTTTCTTCTCTGAGACAGCCTGGGTGTGGCCAAAGCATTTCTGCTGCATTTCCTATGGGCCACTAAGACCACCAAGATGAGGTAGAATCATAAAGGTGAGTAGGGCTGGTGATCAGGCCTTGTATCTGGCTTCTGCTGCTGTGGACAACTTTTTTCCTGTACCTTTCTCCTCCAACCACTGCTGACTTGCACAGGAGGGCGAGGAGCTGCTGGCCTTGTTATAGAGGAAGGGGAATAGTCTTCAAGCTGGTACCTTAGGAATTGGGGGAGGGGGAATAGAAACTGAGGTGGGGAGGGGAGTAAGAATCGTTCATAATTGGGGGGGTATTCATAATTTGGGGACACAAACATGCAGTTTTATGATCATGTAAGGCCAGCTTCCCTACAGGAAACTAGGATAATTGGAACATAAGTACCAGGCTGAATCAGACAAGAGATCACATCAAGCTCAGTATCCTGTTCCTGAGAGTGGCCAGTCTGAGTTGCTTGGAAGAAGACAGCAGCTGTTCCTTGTTTATCTATTCCTAGATGTAGGAGTTGGCAATCCCATGCCTGCCTGGCTAATAATTAATCAAGCTGTACTCCCAGAAACTCATCTATGCCCTTTATTTTTAAACTTGACTATCTATTAACCTTGACTACATCCTGGGGCAACAGCTTTGTTGTCCATTGAATAAACAAATGCTTGTTTAAACTTCTTGTTTTGCTTCTTACTTATGCCTGCCTGGATGCTTGGCAGCATGGACGTTGCCCTTCCAACCAGTTTGCGTAATGAACCACTTTCTTACAGATGGGACAGGTGAATCCAAAACCAGTGGGCTATGCACCTCTACCAGCAGATGGAGCAAAGCTGAAGTCCCAGTATATATCC
This sequence comes from Rhinatrema bivittatum, assembly GCF_901001135.1. Lineage (NCBI taxonomy): Eukaryota > Metazoa > Chordata > Amphibia > Gymnophiona > Rhinatrematidae > Rhinatrema > Rhinatrema bivittatum. The sequence goes on along the minus strand of NC_042618.1, from coordinate 217,638,104 downwards.
CTACAGTGAAGCCCGCCAGTATTCTCCGTCTCCAGCAGATTGTGGACGTGCACCTCCCTACTGGGGATTGCTTTAAGTTAGAAGGAGGAAATAATTCGCCCTGCTCTCTTGTGGTGATACCTTATGGTCCCTCCCTCAGTTAAGAATTCCTGAGGTGATTTCTGTGGTCCCTCAGATGAGTGCATTGGTCTAGTAGCTGTTTTTCCAATGGGCGTGGACTTAGCTGTTAAAAAAAAAAAAAAAGCTGCAAGGCAAGCGGGTGCAGGAAGCAGTGCGTGGTGGTGAGGGTTTATGCCCTCTCTTCCTGCAGCCAGAGACCGACCTTGTACTCGGTGGGATGGGCTGAGCTCAGGTAAAGGGGAATTTATTGCTTTTTTTTTTTTTTTTTTTTTTTTTAAAGAGAATGGGAGTTGTAGGATTCCTCCACCTTCCCCCCCCCCCCCCCCCCCCCTTTTCTGGTCTCTGGTACTTGGTTGTTCCTGCCTCCGGTGGAGTTCAGGGGATGGGGGCAGCCTGGTGGGTTGAGCAGCCCTTGTGGCTAGGCCCCACCACAAGTCTTATCTCGTTCACAGCATGGTAGGCTGTGGTGGTGTTTTCATGTGTTTTTTTGTGCCCCGCAGAGCCCTCTTCCATTGGATTGTGCTTGTGTGCCTGACTGTGTGGCCTGTAGTGTGTTTAGTTGAGGGCCTACTAGGACGCCCATTTGTGCATGAATGCACGTGCTTTTTACGTGCATTATCAGAGAGTCCTGGGGAGCTCAGTTTGGGCACTTATATAGGCACGGTGTTGTGCACCTAACTTTTTGGGTGCACTATTGTCAGTTGCCTGTTAGAGCGATTTGGCAGAATAATGGTGCCCACAGCAAAGAGGCCTAAGCACCTCACCCTATGTGTTACTTGTCATAATCGGGCATCTCAACCTGCCGTTCTCTATGATTTTGTGTCAGTGCTCTTTGGAGGCACATGAAGAATTGCCTCCTGATTTTACTAAGCCCAGTTCTTCCCAGCCTGGTGCAGGAATGGAAAAGGAGCTGCCAGAAGGGTCACCTGATGTTTGGAGTTCCCATAAACAGGGGGGGGGGGGGGAGGTAGTTCAGTGGGCACAGGACAGTTTCCCCCTGGTTCTGGCATGGATCTTTCTGCCTTTTTTTTTTTTTTGGTAGAATCTTTTTCAGGAACTGCACTCCTTCGTTCAGGTGCAGTCCCTGGCCCCAGCCATTCTTGTCAAGTGGTGAAATCCTGCATGCCTGGTGCTGCGGGTAAGCATCGGGGTACGCCTGGAGCCGGTCTTCCTAATAGGGACCCAGATAACACGGATGATGAGACAGATTCTTACTCCCTGAAGGATGGTAAAATTCCTCCGGGATTGGAGCCATATAGAACTATGTTGAGGTTCTTTCATAGAGATGAATTACCGGCTGATTTCCCAGACATTGAAGATGCTGGGAGTACCTAGGACAGAATTCATGTCTGAGCTAAAGAAAGATCCCGTTTTGATTTCCTTGCGTAAAGCCTCATGCTTTTTCCCTGATATGGAGGCCATTCAAGAATTGATTGATCTTGAATGGGGTGCCACAGAAGCTAATTTTAAAGGATGATGAGTATTTGAAGGACTGTATCCCACCCTGGATCCAGTTGCAAGAGAGAAATTGTGTTTTCTGAAGGTGGATGCACTTGTGTGTGCTGTTACCAAGCAGCCTAATATTCCCATAGAAGGGGGAGTGGCCTTGAAGAATGAACAGGTTCGCTCTTGTTTGTTTCTCTCAAGAGATCGATGAATTTGGTGTAAATTCCAGGGCAGTGATGGAACCAGCAGTTGCCACTTTGGCACATGCGGGCTATGATTTGGTCTGCACTTTGGCTAGAGGGATGGCTTTGGTAATAGTGGCTAGGCGTCTGCTATGGCTGAGGAATTGATCTGCTGATATGACCTCAAAGTCTAACCTTACGAAGTTGCCTTTTAAAGGCTCACTCTTATTTGGGAGTGAACTGGAGAAAATGGCCAATAAGTAGTGTGAGTCCCCGGTTCCTCAATTACCAGAGGATAAGAAATGAGCACCGCACTTCTTCAGCACGAGAGGTCATTCTATAAGGTTCATATGTTTTCTACCCTACAGAGGAGTGGTTTTCAGAGGTCTCTGCCTTTTAGTAGATCTCAGTCTTTTCGATCCAGGCAGTCCAGACGGGATCAGGAGATAGAGAGGCAACCTCCTATCGGAGGAGGGTTAGGATCATGACAGATCAATGGGTGCTGGAGGTGATAAGGGATGGCTATGTGTTGCAGTTTCACAGTGTTCCTTGGGATGTGTTCATGTTGTCTGCCTGCAACTCTCTGAAGAAAAAACAGGTAGTGAAGATTACATTGTCAAGACTACTCAGCCTGCAGGCTGTGGTTCCAGTGCCCACATCTCAAGAAAATATGGGCCGATAATCCACTTATTTCGTGGTGCCTAAGAAGGATGGTTCTTTTCGTCCCATCCTGTATCTCAAAGTAGTCAACCATCATTTGCATGTGACTCATTTTCACATGGAAACATTGTGCTCAGTGATAATGGCAATACAGTCAGGGGAGTTCCTGAAATCTCTGGATGTATCTGAGGCATACCTGCATATTACCATCCGACTGGAGCATCAACAATTTCTGCATTTCGCGGTTTTGGGACATCATCAGTTTCAAGCACTACATTTTGGTTTGGCCACCATGCCCAGAACTTTTTCCAAGGTTGTGGTGGTGGCGGCAGAGTTGAAAAAAGGTGGGATCCTGGTACACCTGTACTTGGATAACTGGCTGATTTGGGCCAAGAGTCTGGCAGAGAGTCTCTGGGTCTCGCGCAAAGTGATCTCCTTGTTGCAGAAGCTAGGTTGGGTTGTAAATATGGCCAAGAGCAATCTTCAGCCATCTCAGTTGCTAGAGTTTCTCGGTGTTCTGTTCAATATGAAACAGGGTAAGGTGTTCCTGCTGGAGGGCTGTATTCAGAAACTGATGGTGCAGGTGCGTCTATGGACAACACAAAACGTCTAACAGAGTGGTCCTATCTTCAGCTGCTTGGATTGATGGCGGCAACCCTGGAGGTAGTTCTGTGGGCAAGGGCGCATATGCGTCGTCTTCAGCGCACTCTGCTGTTTCATTGGAGCCCACAGTCTCAAGACTGTTTGATTCAGCTCTACCTGCTGGTGGAGGTCTGCTCTCAACTACAGTGGTGGTTAAGAGTGGATCATCTAAGAAAGGGGGTTTCCCTAAGATCACCAGACTGGCTAGTATTCATGACAGATACAAGCCTCTAGGTTTGCGGAGCTCTCTGTCAGGAGCTGACAGCGCAAGGACACTGGAGTGCAGAAGAGTCTCTGGAACATCAATTGGCTGGAAGCCCCCGTGATCCAGTTGGTGTGCTTGTGGTTCGGCAACAGATTGCAGGGTCAAGCGGTCCAGATACTGTTTCTGACAATGCAATGACAATACTTTACATCAATCGGCAGGGAGGAAACAAGAGCTAGCAAGTTTCGCCGAACTTATGGAATGGGTGGAAGTGCATTTTCAGGAGAGAGCCTTGCACATTGCAGGAAAAGACAATGTAAGAGTAGACTTTCTCAGCAGACAGAGCCTGGATCCAGGAGAATGGGATTTATCAAATGAGGCATTTCAGCTGATAGAGGATCGCTGGGGCCTTCTGTTTTCTGGACCTGCTGGGGTCTTCTCGCAATGCGAAGGTTCCTCAATTCTTCAGTCGCAGGAGAGATCCAAAGTCCTTGGGCATCAATGCCCTCATGCAGGAGTGGCCAAGAGCAAGCTGCTGTATATGCTTTTCCCCCATGGCCCATGTTGGGCAGAATGATTCGGAGAGTCGAGAAGCACAGGGGGATGGTGCTTCTGGTGGCACTATATTGGCTCAGGAGACTATGGTATGCAGATCTGCGAAGGCTTCTGGTGGACTCTCCCCCTCCGGTTTCCAGTGCACAGGGATCTGCTACAGTAGGGGCCTGTTCTTCACGAAGATCTGAATCAATTTTGTCTTACAATATGGCCCTTGAGAGGGCTTGGTTGCTGAAGCGTGGATATTCTACTGCTGTAATTGCCACCTTGCTACAAGCAAGAAAGTTCTCCACTTCCTTAGTCTGGCGGGTTTGGTGAGTGTTTGAGGCTTGGTGTGAAGATCAAGGGGTTCTTCCTCGTTTGGTTAAGATCCTGCTCATTTTAGAATTTTTGCAGGATGGATTGAGTAAAGGGTTGGCCCTTAACGTCTTAAAGGTACAGGTGACTGCTTCTTGCCTATTTCTTAAGTCAGGTGATGATATGGCCCATTTCTTGAAAGGAGTGAAGCATCTTTGTCCTCGTGGAGTCTTAATTTAGTTTTGGATTTTTTTTAGTGGGCCCTACGTTTTGACCAATGTGAAACCTTTCCTTGAGGTTACTGATGTTAAAAAAAACAAACAAAAAAACAAAAAAAACCAAACAAAAAAAAAAAACCACCGGTGTTTCTTGTGGCAATTTTGTTTGCGCATAGAGTATCTGAACTACAGGCCTTGTCTTGCTGGGAGCTGTTTCTACGAATGACTCCAGGGGCGATACAACTGCATACTGTTCTTTCCTTCCTTGTCAAAAATGGTCTCTGATTTTCGCTTGAATCAGTCTATTTTCCTGCCATCTCTGGACAGGGCAAGAGATGCAGAGACATATTGCCTGTTATGCCATTTGAAATCCAAGGGCCATATCTTGAGATATCTAGAAGTTTCTAAACCTCTCAGAACAATAGACTGGCTGTTTGTACTCCATGCTGGGAGTCAACAGGATTAGCCAGCATCGCGGGCTACAAAAAGCCAGCTGGATTAAGGAGGTAGTCACAGCCATGTATGTGGATGCTGAGCCAGCTGTTGCCTAGTCACGTTAGGGCTCAGGCCGTGTCATGGGCGGAGGTTAGATTCTCTCGTTGGCATTTGCAGAGCTGCAACGTGGTCCTCCTTTCACACCTTTTTCAGGCATTATCACCTGGATGTGCAGGCCCAGGAGGACGCAGCCTTTGCACGTGCGGTTTTGACTGGCCCTGGGGCAGCCTCCTGCCCTATTCGAGAGTAGCTTTGATACATCCCACTGGTTTTGGATTCACCTGTCTATGCTGAGAGAGGAGAAATTACTACTTACCTGATGATTTCCTTTTCTTTAATAAGGGCAGGTGAATCCACATTCCTGCCCTTGGCTGCCAGATGGTGCTGCTATTGTCCTCCTGCGTGGCTGCGAGTATTGGTAAATGTCAATCCAATCCCTAAACTTACATTCTTCTGAGCTCAGTGTTTTCCTGGTAGCTGAGTGCTGGAATGGTTATCTGTTAATAATCAAGTTTTTTGTTAGCTTGTCCATAGTTGGCTTTTGCTGAGAATACTGGCGGGCTGATTCACTGCAGGGGTGTATGTGATGTCCGCTCTGCTCAGTTTCCATCTGCTGGTAGAGGTGCATAACCCACTGGTTTTGGATTCACCTATCTTTATTAAAGAGAGGAAATTATCAGGTAAGTAGTGATCTCTCCTTTTCAGTAGATTGCCTTGTTCAGTTGTCTTAATGATTTTTTTAAAGCATTGTAGATATTAAGAATTAGTTAACTTTTTCCTTGAAATGTGAAAGCCCTAACTAATTTAGTTTGCCTCCTTTTTCGCTTTAGGAAGATGTCTTATATTCAACAAAGCATCTTGAATATGATCAAATATTTTAGAAGAAAATTGTCTGCATTAGCAGATTGTGAAAGAACGACTGTGTGCGGGGCGGATGGCATGCTTTTGGTTTTGCAGCTTGCTATGGCCGATGTCAATAAGCAGGTGAGTGTTATCCAAAAGCAGTGGAATTATGCTCAAATAACTTATAAAATTATAATTTTAATTTTGCTTTTTTTAAAATCAGCAAAAGTTATTCAAGCTTGCTGTTTTAATTGTTGCAGTGGTGCTGTTTGGTCAGGAGCCATGTTTTATATGGAACTATGTGTCTGGAGTTTTATTTTTCTAGTATAGCAGAGGTTCTGTTTTTACATGTTCAGTGGAGTATGTAGATCATGGGGCTGTGCTGAAAGACCTGGATTTGATTCTCGAGCTAAACGTCTGCTTCTTAGACTGGGGATGCCATGGAAGCAAAGTTTGCAGCACTCCCTAGGGGAGGGGGAAGAGGGATTCCTAGCTGGGTCATGCAACAGATGACACTTGCTGGCAAGTTTTGGCCTCTCAGTGGGCCAGATGTACTAAGCGCTCTCCCTGTAGATGAAAAATGAAAGAGAACTTATCTTGCATTTGTCTCTCGCATCTAGCCCAGCCACTACAGCAATAGGTCTATTGCTGTAATGCCTGGGCAAGATGTGTGAGGATTAAAAATATGTGGGAGCTAATTGTGAATGAAGGCCAATGGTGCCATAACACCAGTAGGGTGGGTGCTGATTAAACTGGATTGCCAAAGGAGCCGGGGACAGCAGTTGGGCTGAGAAAGTGTGTACAGATTTTGATGTTCAGATATTGTTCGTGTCTGCAATCTTTCAACTCCCGCAATCATACTACTGTGAAAAGCATTTTTCCATTTCATTCTGCTATACCAGTTTAGTCGAGACAAATGGGTTATGTCCATCTACCAGCAGATGGAGGCAGAGAACAGTCTTCCTTGGTGACGACATCAACACTACTTAGAGGTGGTGCAGCACAGGAACAGCCCATTATTCTCTGCCTGTAGCTAACGGTAGGACTCAGGTGGTGCAGCAGGATTCTTTCTTCAGTCTGCCTCCCACTTGGAGGGATTTAGACATGGGCTAAGTCTCTTTAGGGCCAGGCAGCTGATTTTCACCAGAAAGGTGAGTCCCTTTGGATGATAATTTTCTAGGTCCAGGCACCTGGTTTTTACTACAGTTCCGAGCCCCTTGGTGGTTCCTGGTCTTGTAAGGGACTTGATGGAGCTCAGGGTGGAGGTTTTTTTTCTTTAGCAGGATTTGAAAGAGGACCTTTTTTTTTTTTTTTTTTTTTTTCTCTACCCCCACAACTCATGACTGTTTGAGAAATGTTTCCTTCCTCCCCTCCTATCTTTTTTTTTTTTTTCTCCAAATGGTATAGAGTTATGCTAAGGGGAGCTGGAGAAAAGAGACTGTTCAGCTTCTTTGAGGGTAAGTTTCTTCAGAGGGTGTCTTTGGAGCCAGAACAGAGGCAACTGTTCTGTGCGGCATTGGAAGGTCTGGGCCTGCTTAAACTTTTCTAAGAGTGGCCACGGCTGGGAAGTCTGCTGCTGCTGCAGGTACTTCACTTCTGCCACAGGGCCTCTTTGTACAGTCATGCAGGAGAGGTCCCGGGGAGCCATCTAAGGCCTCGAGAGGGCAGGCCTTGATTTCTCTTGCTGCGGGGGAGGGTCCTTCCCCTGCCCCACAGAATGAGCATTGGGGTGGGATGTGATCATTGCGGTAGGTTTTTGTTGGGAATGGCTGCCACGTTCAGTATGTCCTTTGCAGCTGCCTTTTCATCAGTTTGGCTGTCTTCTAGTACGGTGGTTGCCTTTGAGCTCCCCAGTTCTTGCTCCTTCGAAGGAATAGGTTGAGAAGGCTCCATTGGGTTAGGCTCAGGATGCAGAAAGGTTTTCCCCTGAATTTCTCAGGGTCATGCCTCTGGCCGCCTCCTGTGCATTTCAAAGGTCTTTAAGATCAGACTTTGCCTACATCACTGTTTTATTGTTATGTTGCTTATGTCCTGGTTTGCTATGAATGTCACAATATGTAATCCACTACGAATGTTTTGAAGGTAGCGAAATATAAATCTTTGTAAATAAGGCTTGGTGCAGGAAGTAGCTTTGGCGAACTTAGGGTTTAGAGTTAGTCTGTCTGGTAATCAGATCCTCAGTAACAGTTTTAAGGGAAAACATAATTGTTGTCTCCATCCCAAAGGAGGTACAAAAAGAGCTGGAAGCTCTACCTGCTATTCCTCGAAAGAAGTGGACTCCCCTCATAGTAAGGATGTCTTCATTTTTCGCTTGTTTCTTGGGGACAAACTTACAAGTTATCTGATCAGTCAGCTTCCACGCTATGCCTAGAGGTTTTTATTGTTGAAGAATTTCCTCCTGGAACCCCATTATTAAAGATTACTGCAGACTTTCTAAATCTTGTCTCATCACTATAAGGTGTCCATGGAGAAGCGGCCTCAGGAGAGTAAAGTATTTTAATAAGCTCTATCCCTTTCCTCTAGTAGTGTTTCAATGCCTAGTCTTGATGCCTTGGGTGATTGCTTGTCATGGCTTTTACTAGATGAGACATGATACCTGTCGGGTGGTAACATCTCTTCCAAGTTCCTCAGGACAGGAGGATTGATCTGCCTTTGTACCATGTGTTACTTCAACAGCTCTTGCTGCCCGAATTGCTTTGTCAGTTTGGTTCACAGATGCTCTTGCACTGGGTTCAGCACCTCCTAGAAGGTAAAGTTGCAGCTAGAAGGGAATCAAGTTGCCCCAAGCTTGGCTGATGATCTGTGGATTTCTTCCAGTTCTGTAGCTTTAGCCATAGTGGCCAAGAGGCTCCAAGTGGGTGGCAGATTTTTGGTCTGAGTTTAGGTTCAGCAGTCTTTCCTTTGAAGGGCTGTTCTATTTGGAGAACAGCTAGAGCAATTAGTTAGGAGTCCCCTTTTTATCGACCTAGCAGAAGTCATGGTCAGTTTTGGGACTTATGGCACTTCAGGCATAGTAAGCAGCCCTTTCCTTGTTTCTTCAGACCTAAAGGTAAGAACCAGTCCTTTCGAAGCTCCAAAAAAAACAAGTACTAATGAGTCTAGCTCTTCAGGTTTGGTTGTGCCCCGCAATGCAATGTAGCAGTGTTGCTGGTGATAGTGGGTCACTTACAGCAGATTTTACCAGATGTGGATTCGGGTAACCTTGGATCAGTGGGTATTGGAGGTTTTCCACTTTGGCTTCGCTCTTCAGCTTGCCTCTTCTATCCCTGTTCAGTCTCCTGATGTTAGAAGTTCAGGATATTTCTTCTTGGCTTCAGCTGCTTCAATCAGTGATGCCGATTTTCTTCTCTTCAAAGTAGGTCAAGATCTGTATTTATTTTGTGGTTTCCATTTAAAAACAAAAAGGGACTTGAGGATCTATCCTTGGTCTCACCCTCCAGAATGCAAACTTTTCCTTCAGTACTGGTGACAGTAAAGGAGAGCAGGTTCTCTCCTCTCTGGACCTGTTGGCATCACTACTTTGTTTTGAGCTCTCCCATTTGGCTTAGCCTTTTTTGAGAAACTAAGGGGTCATGGTCCACCCTTATCTGGACAATTCGCTGATGAGGGCCAAGTCTTATTAAGACAGGTGACAGTGCAGTCTGTGTCTTAGACCTGGGTTTGGTTTTCAATTATACAAAAGCAAGCTTCAACCAACCCAGTCCTAGGAATGCCTAGGGGCTCTGTACAACACCAATATGGGTTGATTATTCTTGATGAGAGGGAGTGGCAAAAATTGTGCTTCAGGTACAGAGGTTTGCAACCTTGAGAGCTTCAAGAGCCTGTGACTTATCTTTGTCTGCTCAACTTGATGGTGGCTATCTTGTTCCTGAGTCCTAGGCTAGGGTGCATGAGAACCCTTCAAACCTTGCTTATATCTCGGTAGTCTCTACATACTTGTTCAGGATACTGCCTTCTTTGGTGACCAGTACCTCTAAACCTATTGAAGGCATTTCAGTATCTCCTTTATGGCTACTTGTCATGACAGATGTGAGTCTGTCCAATTAGGGAGCTCATTGTCTAGATTGAGTATTTCAGGGGCCTTGGGCTCAGGAGTAAACTGCTTGATTCAACCATTGTGGCTGTATGTCTGTGATGTCACACAACTCCAGGACTAGGGGAGCTAGAGAGGAGGAAGGAGAAGGCTGCCAGCCCATCCCCAACGATTACCATGCTTCAGGAGTTCCTGTGTAACAACTTGCCGGTGAGAACAGCTGTGGCGCGATTGGCAATGTGAGGGGCATGTCTACTGACTATAACAGCTGCTGTAGCACGGCGCGCCGTCTAAGCCGCTTGCGTCGAAGGGGCGAGTGGCTTTGTCCGGCTTAGTCTGGGCGTCTGGGAGAACTTTTGCCTGTTCTAATCTTGGATGGGGAAGAAAAGAAAGGCAAAGTTGATTACATCATCCCCAGCGCAGCAACAACATAAGGGCCCAATGAACCAGCATGTTAGACATAAAATATCGCCAAAGGAGGACAGTGAGGGAGGATTGTCCTTGGCCTCCCTTAGTCCTGGCGAAGGACCTATATCTCCACCTCAGCCATCTAGGTCTCCATCGACTGATGTGGCACAAGAACTGGTAGGAATAGTACCCTTGGAGGTAAACTTGCAAGGGCAAGTAGACATCAATGGGTTTAAAGATGTTTTGCATGTAACAAATGTGTTAGATATTCCACCAGTGGATTTAGGTACAGGCATTAATCCGGTATCCCTAGAAAATGTGTCTCTAGGTGATTTATGGCAGATGATATCCAAAATAGATAATATTTCCTTAATGAATAAGTCCTTATCCGCTGTGATTAAAGCTAATACTAATTCAGTTGTTCAGCATGAGACAAAAATTGTTAATTGTGAAAAAGAGAACTGTATTAAACTCTAAGATTCAGTTAATACAAAATTCTCAGATGTATTTAGGCAGGATAGTTTAAATTTGCACAAAGAAAATGAAAGGTTGGAAAATTTGTTGCGATCTAAGAACTTAAGATTGGTAAACTTTCCACAGACACGCTTGTTATCTCCACTTGAGATGTTTAAAAAATTTCTGAAAGAAATTTTACAATATAGAGAGGAGGATTTTCCAAAAGTTTCTAAGATTTTTTTATTTCACTGTAAGACCTAGAAGAAATGAGCAGAATATAGAGATAGAAGATCCTCCAAGTTTAGGTATCTCTACCTTCTTGGAGGAATCTATTGATGTAATTGATAAAAGAGCAACTCTTTTTTTTTTTTTTTTTTTTTGTTTCATTTTTTGCTGAACAGGATAAGGATAACACTTTTTAAGGAATTTCTTCAAAATAAAAGGTGTATCTTTCTGTGGGCATAGGATTCAAATATTTCCTGATGTTGCACGGCCCACGCAAGCAAGGAGAAAGTATTTTCTTTCACTAAAAAATCAAGTAGTGGGAATTGGTGCAACTTTTTTTTTTTTCTTAAATTCCCTTGTGATGTCAAGTAACCTACCAAGGGAAGAAATTTTGATTTGTGGATCCAGCCCATTTGGAGACTTTTTTTTTGTTAGATAAATCACAGGTTTAGTTCGAGATAGAAGGTCAATAAGAAGTAAGTTATTTCTCCTTCCTATTATGTGTTGGTCTAATAATTTTTAATCTTTATTAAGATTGGTAAATTATTAGTAAATAATATATAAATAAGTATATATAATTGCCTCATCCCCCTATTATGTGAAATGTAAACAAATGATTGTTGCGGTTATATTGATATTTAGTATTTTCATTGTGGTTGTGTTACATATTTTTTATTTCTTTTTCATGATATTGTCATTGAAGAAATTTAATAAAGTATAAATAACAAAAAAAAAAATTCCAGGCTTAGAAAATGTAGAAACTGGATAAGACTCTGAGGAATCAGTCAATCCTCTTCATGTTCCCTGGGTGTATAGTTGAACAGTATCTCTTCTAAAAGTTTGCTCTTGTTGGAAGAACAGGCTAAGTTCTCAGGGTTGTACAAACCAAAAAACTAAGAAAAAAAACCTTGATGATGGAGCTGGTAGTGCATCTGGTGTCAAAAAAGCATCAGTGGATGCCATCAATGCAGCCTATATCTTTCTCCAAGGCCTGGCACCCTAGACACATATGCCAATGTTTTGCGCTTATATAAAGCCATCTATGCATAAGACCTAGATGCCAATAATACTTTGGGAGACAGAACAGGCTGCTCCATGATCTATGCACCGGGCCACAATTGTTTTAGACTTTACCCTCTGGGACAGAGGAGGATGTAATCACTTACCTCTGCCAATCACCAGGGCAGTGTCACTATCCAGATTGTGGGAACAAAGCATAGTATAGAGGTACCAGATCCCATTTGTTCCATAGTGCCCTTAATTTCAAAACTACCTCAAATGCAGATCTTTTGACATCCAGCATATGAAGTGGTATAACTACCTCATCAGTCAGTTGTAGTGGAGTCAGCTCTTAAAAAGACAGAAAATATTCTTCTTTTCTTGGTACCCCTACCTAGGAAGGATCCCAGATTGCTGGACAATTTCAGTTTAAAAAAAAAAAAGTATTACAGAGCTCCATGCTTAGTGCAAGAATTTCTGCTTGCCAATTCTGCATGGTTCGCTACTTAAATGATTGCTTGCATTCTTCAGTTAGGCGATACTGCCTCAGTGTATCTACAAGGCAGGCGCATTTTTTTTGTTTTTTTTTAAATTTTCATTTATTTAAAAGTTTTTATATACTGCACGATCCTGTAGGCGCTGGGAGAAGGGCCGCGCAGCCGGCGCAGGACCCATCGGGGTAAGGCCTTAATTTCTCGCCCTACCTCCGACGGCACCGCACCGGCCACCTGGCTTTTCGACGCGACCAAGCACCCGATTTTTACTTACCTTCAGCAGGCCTCCCCTTGCTTCCCATAGCCGCCACGAGTCAGTCGCACGCCCGATGACGTCCGAGAAGAGCGACTAAGGAGACTGTTCCTCTATAAAACTCAATCTATTTCTAGGCGTCACGCGCCGAGCGTCACGCGCCTAAGGAGCGCGTCAAAGGGGCCTGCCCCTTTGAGCGCCCCTTCGAGCAGCCCCATTAGGCACCCAAGAAGGAATTATAATTTGTGTCCATGCGGCACCTAACCGGCTCCAACTACCATCGTTCCTGCCCAGCACCAATTCCCAGACGACCAGCCCAAAATGATTCTGGTGAAGTACCCAAGCCTGCTGTATGTATGAGCCATTAACGATATAGCTATGAAATTTATACCATCTCTCTGCTAAAGCTATACACTACCCTACCCTCCTAACCCCCCCTATCCCCATTCCCCCTCCGTTACTCAGCTTAACATTTGAATTGGCCTCTCCAAGACCATCACCGCTAGTCTTGCTACTCACTACTACTTTAGCCTGCTTTGTCATTTGCATATCCCTACCGCATTGTTGTATTGCAAACATACTGATACCCTACCTTTTTATATGTACCTGTATGTTTGCTCCTCGTTGTTTTGTCATATTTTTGCCATCACTCCTGTACCCCCCTAACCCTATTACTAGCTTTACACCACCGTGCAACAATGCCTCCTTTCCTTGGACATTGTACCGTAACATATCAAACAGAAATCCACCCATACAACCACCTTTTATCCACGCAGCAAACCACACACCACAAAACCCCTCAAAAAAACAGAAGACTCATCCCCATACACACTATCACTCGCACTCAAGCCATTAGCCTATCTCTTATGTCCATCATCCTATTTAATGCACAATCTCTTCAAAAGAAAACCCATCTTCTACAAGACATTCTCACAGACTCTAATCCTGAAATATGCGCTATCACTGAAACCTGGTTCAAACAACAGGACACCCCCCTTATCAACCAATTACCCGTAGATATCTATGATATTTTCTCAATCCCAAGGAAAAAGAAGAGAGGAGGCGGTTTACTCCTAGCTGTAAAAAAAGACCTCCAGCTCTTGGCCCATAAATGTGACATACCACATCAATATGAAATTGGCTTCTTCAAGTCAAAATCACTCCAACTATGTCTCATCTATACCCCCCCTGGTCTACTCGAGAAAGATTCATCACCCCTTATCGAATTCTTCGCAAACGCACTATCACCTGACCTTCCCACGATCCTCCTAGGAGATTTCAATTTGCACGTGGATACCTCACCACAGTCACCCGCCTGTGAAGCTTTCCTGTCCTCACTCGAAGCTATGGGCTTCCAACAGATAGTAAACTCCCCCACACACAAAGCTGGCCACACCCTTGACTTGATCTTCATCAACTCCTCCATCAGTGTGAACAGTCCACCATTGTGTACACCAGTACCATGGTCTGATCACTCCCTGATCAAGACCTTTCTTTCACTTCCTCAAAGCTCTTTGTCTGCGCCCCGTCAACCCATATCCTTCAAATTTCGCAAACCCTGTGATGTAGAAACCATCACTCTTGCATGCTCAGACATAGACAAACACATTGACCTTTCATCCCCAGATAATGCATTCTCCTCCTGGGTGAACTGTACGCTCAGCATTGCCAATAATCATTGCCCCCTAGTAACAAAGACTATCAATCCCAATCGCAAAAATAGAAAACCTTGGTACACACCTCTCCTCAGAAATCTCAAAACCCTACTCAGAGCCTCCGAAAGGTCCTGGCGCAAACACCAATCCCCTGCCACCAAAACCCTCTACTATCAACGCATGCATGAATATAGAAATTCCATCCTGCATTCCAAACGGGATTACTACGCCAAAAAAATAAATGGTCTGCAATACAACCCCAAGGCCCTTTTCACCATGGTTGCTGACCTGACCTCTCCCATACACACACAACAACTAGCTAACTCCTCCACAAATCGTTGCAACGAACTAGCTCTATTTTTTAAAAACAAGGTATCTTCCATCACAGCACAGTTTTCGCACAATAACCTCAATATCTGTCTTCCCAATTTCAGCTCTCCAGTCTCCCTTTCATTGTTTGAGTCCGCTTCCTCCCTTGAAGTGGAGAACATACTAAAGAAAATGAAACCATCCACTCACCCCTCTGAAACCATCCCCTCTAAACTCCTACTATCCATACACAATGTGATCGCCAAACCCCTCTCAAATATTCTCAACTGTTCACTAGAGCATGGCACCGTCCCAGACTTTCTGAAACAAGCAATTGTGAAACCTCTACTTAAAAAATCCAACCTTGACCCCAACACTCTTTCTAATTACAGACCGGTGTCCAATCTACCCCTCCTAGCTAAAGTTCTTGAAAAGCTAGTGAACTCACGTCTTTCCGATCACCTTGAACAGAACAACATCCTCCCTGCCACCCAATATGGTTTCAGGAAACACTTAAGCACTGAAGCTCTGCTCCTCTCCCTACACGATACCCTTATCAAAGGAATCGACTCAGGATCCTCCTATCTCATCGCATTACTTGACATCTCAGCTGCGTTTGACACAGTCAATCACGATGTCCTACTCAACATTCTCAGAAATATTGGGATCACAGGCAAGGCCATTGATTGGATTCAATCTTATCTCCAGAATCGCTCTTTCACTGTCTCAATGGACAATAATGAATCTGAGCCCATCAGTCTTCCCCAAGGTGTACCCCAAGGTTCCTCACTCTCATCTACGCTTTTTAATATATACATGCTTCCCCTGACCACGCTTCTCACTAACCTGCATATCAAACATTTTATTTATGCTGACGACGTTCAGCTCATTTTCCCATTCTCTGACTCCATCCAAACTGCTTTACATAGCTGGGAATCCTGTCTTTCCTCAATCAACCAACTCCTAAAGGACATGCACCTTGCTCTCAACTCTAACAAGACTGAGCTTTTAATCATATCGAATAGACAACCACTCCCTGACATCCCTCTTGCTTACTCAGCTACCAACTTCCCTTCGCACACTCGCAACTTAGGAGCTATTATTGATAATCACCTCTCATTCAAACCATTCATCAAATCCATAATAAAGGATTGCTATTTTAAACTTCAAACAATAAAGAAACTCAGATCCCTACTACACTTCAACGATTTCCGCACAGTCCTCCAGGCTATTATTTTATCGAAGCTCGACTACTGTAATGCACTCTTACTCGGCATTCCTGCATCACACACCAAGCCCCTTCAACTCCTACAAAATGCCTCCGCTCGGATATTGTCAAACACAAAAAAAAGAGACCACATCACCCCCACACTTATTCAACTACACTGGCTCCCTATACAGTCACGAATTCTTTACAAAACACTCTCGATCATTCATAAGAGTCTAGTAAATTCTAACCTGAACTGGATTAACCCCCCCATCTCACCCCGTTCCTCCAATAGACCCACCCGCCCAGCACTCCAAGGAACACTCCATGCCCATTCTATCAAATCTTTTAAACTCTCCTCTACTATTAACAGAGCCTTCTCTCTTGCCGCACCCACATTATGGAACTCACTGCCTCATGATATTCGAATAGAGACTTATACCCCCATTTTCAAAAAGAAACTTAAAACCTGGCTCTTTCGGCAAGCCTACTCCATTTCACCCCCTATTACATAAACCCCCATGTGAATTGTTAGATTGATATCCTGGTATGAACGCCTTTATGTCTGCTGATTCTGTACTGTGCACTTTCATGTATATAGTTCTAGTTATAATTATTATAATTATTATAATCAGCATCTCCCCATTGATGCTTGTTATATCTAAGGGCTCCTCCCGAAGATTATCTATATGTTACTGAGTTCACCATCTTTATGTGTTATATGTAAGGGCAATGCCCAAAGTTTTATGTTCATTGTGAACCGATACGATGTGCGAACGGATATCGGTATATAAGAAATGTTAAATAAAAAAAAAAAAATAAATAAATACTGCAAATTGGGCAGAACTCTGACCATCTAAGCGGTTTACAACTAGACATACATAATTTAAAATAACAATACAAGTAAAACATAGCATATGTTACATTTACAATGCTGACTAACAAAAGAAGTCCATTGAGGGAGCAGAAACGTTTCTTTTAAAATTCAACTCCTTTTATAAGCCAAGGTAAAAAGATAGGTTTTAAGGGATTTTTTTGAACTCTTTCTTATTGGTTGTGAATAGAGTTCCAAAGGATGGGACCTGCAACAGAGAATGCTCGTTTGCTAAACTTGCTGTTTTTTTTATGGATGGTACTTCTAGGATACATTTGTTCATCGATCGATCGAAGTTGTCTTGTTGGTTTGTAAATTCATAATAATGAGCAGAGCCAGACTGCGTTAGTATTATAAAGAAGATTGTAATTATTATTAAAATCTTGTATGTAATGCGGTGAGAGATGGGTAGCCAGTGGAGGTGCTATAAAACGGGAGTGATGTGGTCTCTTTGTGTTAAATAATATCCGAGCTGTGGCATTTTGGATAAGTTGGAGTGGTTGAACAGAGGATATGGGTAAGCCTAGATTATAAGGAATTGCAATAGTCTGTTAATATTAATGCCTGAGTAACTGCAGTAGCAGAGGGGTCCTGCAGACAGTCACTTGCTGCTGCTTTTACATATATCATCTAAGTCTCGCTGACTGTATTGCTTTTAGTGTGAGAATTTATTTGCAGTCATTCGGGCCGATACAGTAAAAATTGCGGGAGAGCGGGCGAGCGCCCACTCTCCTGTGCGTGCGATTCAGTCATTTAAATTAGGGCCGGCGGTAAAAAGGCGCTAGGGACACTAGCGCGTCCCTAGCACCTCTTTTTGGACAGGAGCGGCGGCTGTCAGCGGGTTTGACAACTGACGCTCAATTTTGCCAGCGTCTGTTCTCGAGCCTGCTGACAGCCACGGGTTCGGAAACCGGATGCCGGCAAAATTGAGTGTCCGGTTTTGCCGCAGGCCTATTTCAAATTTTTCTTTTTTTTTTCTTTTTTTTTTTTAACTTTCAGGACCTCCGACTTAATATCGCCATGATATTAAGTTGGAAGGTGCACAGAAAAGCAGTTTTTACTGCTTTTCTGTGCACTTCCCCGGCGCCGGCAGAAATTAACACCTACCTTTTGGGTAGGCGCTAATTTCTTAAAGTAAAATGTGTGGCTTGGCTGCACATTTTACTTACTGAATCGCGCGGGAATACCTAATAGGGCCATCAACATGCATTTGCATGTTGCGGGTGCTATTAGGTTCGGGGGGTTGGACGCGTGTTTTCAACACGCTATTACCCCTTACTGAATAAGGGGTAAAGCTAGCGCATCGAAATCGCGGGTTAACAGTGCGCCCTGCCGGAGCTTCCTTCAAACATTTGCCAACTAGAATGTTCTCTAAGTAAAGCATTTTGTGGTCTTACTGCAAAATCACATGACTTGGTTGGTCCCTTTTTTATGAATAATAAAGAAATATGCATTCATGGTCAGGATTTGATAGGGAAACTAATATCTAGGAAGCCATTTTTTTTTTTTTATTTTGGATTCAAAATGTTTTTATAACACCAATGTAAACTCTTCTTAATACAGTCAAACCATTTCTCAGAAGATCAAGGGTTTGCGGAGATTAGCATGATAAAGCTTTCTTTTGACTGGATAGTCTGTGTTTTGGAATATGTTTCTTAGAACCAGTTCTGCAAAATACGAATATAGGCATGATAATGGATACACCTGAGAAATGTTAACTTTCTTCTGATGTGGCCTTTTTAACTTGTTTGGATAGCATTCATAACCAGTGGTCCTTCTAGGTTCTACATCACCTACTCCTGGAGCAAATATCCTTTTACAGAGAGGTGCACGTATGGTCTGGCAATGTAAAGGATGAGGTACAATATATGCACAGTCTGTCTCCCTGGAGGAGAACTTGTCTCGGAGGTATAAAGGAAGAGCCCCAGTATATGTCCAGTGGTGCCTGTCACTGGAGGAAGAGGCAGCGACTGCAAGTGAGATGTATTAGAGAGAAGGGGTAACAAGCACCTGAATCTTATGTGAAAGTTAGCAAGCAATCTGTTTTCTCTAATTCACAAGACTGGTATTTCTATACTCAGTGGATATGGTGATCTACCACCAAATCTGTATTTGGTAGATAAGGACAATTTTTTAATTTTTCATCTTTTTAAAACACATACTCTGATTTAGTGATAGCAGAAATTCTTGTGTTTTGTGGGTTGTTGTTTTTTTTTTTTTTTTGTGTTTGTTTTTTAAATCTTGTTTCCTCTATTACAACAGATTTTAATGTAGGCCAAGCAATTTCAGAGATACAAGTGTTGTGGGTTTAATGCAACCAAGACCCAGATTCTAGTACTCTGCTCTATATAGTAGGAAGATGTGGTGTACTAGATTTAACTTTTTAGCCTTTTTTTTTTTCTTTTAGTAACTTATTTTTCACTTTGTATTTATTTTCTTTTAGTTTACTGGAGAATTTACAGTTTTGCTCAGTGATGTGGTGGCAACTTGGAAATACTTGCTCCATGATAAATTGGACCTGAGACTTGAAGATGCAGAAATACCAGAGAATTATGTAGAGAGAAGGAAAGCTTATGATCTTTTTCTGAAGAGCAGCAATATGTTGGATCTTATTGATATATATCAAAAGTGCATGGCACTGGACTCTGAAACTGACATCACGTTATCTCCAGTAAGGCATTTTTAAAAATTTAATAAAACAAGAGACATTCACCCCTGAATTATAGTAATCTTGTGCTTTTTTGAGTTGGCTTCAGGTTAGATGTTTGCCTTCCTCCCTCCTCTCAACCCTTCCTACTATCATTAATCCCAAATTATTTTTATCAACAAGTCATTTATGTACATATGTTATATACTATATATTTGTATATATGTTATATACTATAATCTATTGTTCCATGTACTTCTGTTATAATTGTTACCATGTTATAATGTAAAATAGGGCTGATCTCGCCCTATTCTTTTAGTTATCTGGAAACCGATGTGATATCTCGATTGAATGTCGGTATATAAAAGAAATAAATAAAATAAATATTTTGTATGTCTAACTGTAGTTCGCTAATGAAAATCACAACTCTATTTTGGTTTCAGGTCTGTTTGATTATATATAGTTGATGTCCTTTTTTGTTACAGATTCAACTGTTGACATTTATTTCTGGTGATTCACATTGTTCAGAAGACAAAGATCCCATGCTTGCTATACCTTCAACCCCTAGTAATAGGCACAATAAAGATAAAGCAAAGGTAAAGACGATGCCATCTTTAATTTATACAATTTTATAGAAATAATTGGCAAAATAGCTTGTGTTGGAAGAAGATGACTGAGCAGGTGGTATTTAAATATCCCATTAAAGGTACATCAAATTTGAGAGCGGTTTGTATGGTTATATAAGATCAGTCGTTAGGAGTATTTTTTAAGTATTTCCAAATCTTTTATTCATAACATACAGGAAAGTTTCAGTCCCCTGACACGGACAGTTTTTTGCCACAAGGGCTGCGTTGTAAGGGTCGGGAGCCCAAGGAGTTCAACTAATTATGTTGTATTGCAGTAGTCTTCAATTGAAGTAAGCTCCATGCACAAGTAGAGGAAATGCTGAAATAAATTATCAGTTCAACTTGAGGAGGGCGGACCTTATGGTGTTCTTTCACAATCATGGCGGCAGACCGGACCTAAAGTGACGTCTAGTTCAAAAGGATAGAAGGCAGGGAGTGACCGGATAGGTGCAGCTCAAAGTTAGCAGTGCCTCAGCGTAAGGAAACTTGCAACTACCAAGCTCCCAAGCGGCGCTGTGCTGGGATTGAAATCTGTCACCGTCACCATGGTACAGAACCAAAACTGCAAATTTCCTTACGCTGCGGCACTGCTGCTTTGAGCCACACATCTATCCAGTCACTCACTGCCTTTTATCCTTTTGAATTAGCCATCATTGTGATAGAACACTGGAAGGGCTGCCTTCCTCAAGTTTAAGAACATAAGAACATGCCATACTGGTTCAGACCAAGGGTCATTCAAGCCCAGCATCCTGTTTCCAACAGAGGCCAAACCAGGCCACAAGAACCTGGCAAGTACACAAAAACTAAGTCTATTTCATGCTACTATTGCTAGTAATAGCAGTGGCTATTTTCTAAGTCAACTGAATTAATAGCAGGTAATGTACTTCTCCTCCAAGAACTTGTCCAATCCTTTTTTAAACACAGCTATACTAACTGAACTAACCACATCCTCTGGCAACAAATTCCAGAGTTTAATTGTGCGTTGAGTGAAAAAGAACTTTCTCCGATTTAGTTTTAAATGTGCCCCATGCTAACTTCATGGAGTGCCCCCTAGTCTTTCTATTATCTGAAAGAGTAAATAACAGATTCATATCTACCCATTCTAGACCTCTCATGATTTTAAACACCTCTATCATATCCCCCCTCAGCCGTCTCGTCTCCAAGCTGAAGAGTCCTAACCTCTTTTTAGTCTTTCCTCATAGGGGAGCTGTTCTATTCCCCTTATCATTTTGGTCGCCCTTCTCCATCGCAATTATATATTTTTGGAGACGCAGCGACCAGAATTGTACACAGTATTCAAGGTGCGGTCTCACCATGGAGCGATATAGAGGCATTATGACATTTTCCGTTTTATTCACCATTCCCTTTCTAATAATTCCCAACATTCTGTTTGCTTTTTTGACTGCCGCAGCACACTGTACCGACGATTTTAATGTGTTATCCACTATGACACCTAGATCTCTTTCTTGGGTTGTAGCACCTAATATGGAACCTAACATTATGTAACTATAGCATGGGTTATTTTTCCCTATATGCATCACCTTGCACTTATCCACATTAAATTTCATCTGCCATTTTGATGCCCAATTTTCCAGTCTCACAAGGTCTTCCTGCAATTTATCACAATCTGCTTGGGATTTAACTACTCAACAATTTTGTATCATCTGCAAATTTGATTCTCACTCGTCATATTTCTTTCCAGATCATTTTTAAATTTATTGAAAAGTAAGGCTCCCAATACAGATCCCTGAGGCACTCCACTGTCCACTCCCTTCCACCGAGAAAATTGTCCATTTAATCCTATTCTCTGTTTCCTGTCTTTTAGCCAGTTTGTAATCCATGAAAGGACATCGCCACCTATCCCATGACTACTTACTTTTCCTAGAAGCCTCTCATGAGGAACTTTGTCAAATGCCTTCTGAAAATCCAGGTATACTACATCTACCGGTTCACCTTTATCCACATGTTTATTAACTTCTTCAATTTATTTCAGAATTTCCCCTACTCGTGCATGGAGCTTTCTTCAGTTGAAGACTGTTGGAATACAACATAATTAGTTGAACTCCTTGGGCTCCTGTCCAGCCTCCAACCAACACAGGTCCTACAGTTCATCGGGGTACATATAGACACGGTAAAAGGGAAAGCTTTCCTACCAGAGGACAGGGCTTTAGTCCTCTGGTAGGAAAGCGCCCTGGCAAAACAGTTGCAGGCCTGTGTAGAGCCCTCGACTCACCAGATCCTGACTCTCCTGGGACATATGGCAGCATCCATATATGTGGTCCCTCACACCCGCCTACACATGTGTTGTCTGCAGTGGGGCTTAAACTCAATGGACACAGTTCTTTCAACTATTGTCTGACACAGTGCATCTCACCCAGGCCATGAAAAAAGATATAGCCTGGTGGCTGTCTCCAGCTACACTGACAGAAGGTGCCCAGTTCTGGAGACCGATGCAAGAGCTCGTTCTCAGCACAACTGCCTCCGACACGCGGTGGGGAGCTCATCTCAACCACCTATAGACGCAGGACTTATGGATGGTGATGGCGCACTCTCAGCAGGTAAACCTGTTAGAGTTATGAGAGATGCAAAATTCTCTCCTTTGCCAATCACATACGAGCCAAGAACGTCATGGTACATATGGATAACCAGGTGGCCATTTTTTACATTTATTTATTTGTAGGTTTTTATATACCGACCATCATCAGAGATATCATGCCGGTTTACAATTAACTAGGGAAAAAAAGTGGGAAGATATGTGATGCCTATCATGAAACTCGGTATAACAAAAACAATAAATAAATAAATAAATATCAGTTACAAAAAAACAGGGGTCTTAAAACTGGGGGTGTGAGGAGAGGTGCACGGGAGGGATAGAAGAAGGCATGAGGATAGATAAACTTAATACTAGGGTACATATAAGGATAAACAACGGCCAACATAGCTACATAACAGCTGAAACTAGCTGCTGTGTGGTTACGTGCGGTAAACGTAACAAATGTTTACTGCACATAAACAAGGAAGGAGGTTCAGGTTCCTGGACACTCTGCAGGGAGGCGATTTCAAATTCTAGAATGGGCGGAGAAGCAGGCAGTCTCGTTATAGGCCACCTATCTCCCTGGCATAGTGAACTCAAAAGCGGATCACCTCAGCAGAATGTTCCATCCACACAAGTGGTGACTGAACCAGAAAGTAATGAACACTATCTTCGCCCATTGGAGTATCCCCAAGTATGGACCTGTTTGCAACAGTGATCAACAGGAAAGTCAACAGATTCTGTTCAATGTTTCAGAGTCCAGAGATTCGCACAGGATGCCTTCCTAATCCTACAGACAGGGAGCCTTCTGAATGCTTACCCTCCAGTTCAGCTCCTGTCTTGTGCCATATGAAAATGCATCAAAGACATCGCCAACCTAATCCTCATAGCCTCGGCATGGCTGATCCAACCCTGGTATACTTACCTGGTTCCAATGTCAGTAGATCCTCCTATACCATTGGGGGAGAGATTTAGATGTCTTGTCTCAAAATGGAGGGACACTGCTACATCCCATGTAATCCTTACTTCATCTCACAGCCTGGAGGCTGAAAGGACAACACTGAGCCATCTTGGTGTGTCATCAGCTGTCCAAAATGTCTTAATGTTTTCACGCAAGGATTCCATCCGAAAAATTATCAGCTCAAGTGGCACCATTATTCGGCTTGGTGCCAAATCAGATGAGTTAGACCCATTGTTCTGTTAACCAGAATCCCTGCTGGATAATCTACACACACTTTACCAGTCTGGATTGGCGATATCTTCAATGCGGGTTCACATCAGTTCCATAGCCTATCACCTTCCACCCAACAGCCTCCCAGTCTCGAATCACCTATTGGTCTCTCGCTTCATGAAGGAACTTTTATACCTCAGGCCTCTGGTTCCCTGGGGTCTGAACCTTGTGCTAGAACAGCTCATGCTCCCACCGTTCGATCTATGGACAGTTGCCACATGAAACATTTGACCTGGAAGGTGATATTCCTGGTCGCGCTAACTTACTCCAGGCGCATCAGTGAATTGTAAGCTTTGGGTCACTATCCTCTGCATGTGCAATTCTTCCATGACAAGGTGACCATCAGAACTCGCCCTTCCTTCCTGCCCAAGATAGTTTCGGCATTTCATTTGAATCAAACTATCACGCTGCCATCATTTTTCCCGAAACTGCACAGCAACAATAGAGAATGCCTTTTGCATACACTAGACTGTAAAAGGGCGCTAGCATACTACAAACATAGGATACATGCTGAAAATAGGACTTCACAACTCCTTTGTTTCTTTCAATCCTAACGCTCATGGTCTTCCAGTAGCAAAGAGAACACTATTGAATTAGATTTCGCAATGTATTCACTTCTTTTATTTAAAAAGGAAAGAGCAGCTTTTAAACTAGAACAAAGGGGAAAGCCGACAGTCGCTCAGCAGTGCATGGTTCAGAAAGAGGTATCTTCAAAGGATACTAATGATGCATTAGAATTAGGGCATCCCGACAGTGAGGTTCCAATAATAAGAAAAGTAGTCCAAGTGCCTGTAACTAAAAACTCACCTGAGCTAAAAAAAAATCTAACTTATCCCTATCAATTAGAAAGCAGAATGAAAATACAAACAAAAAACAAACTTAGAAATGTTTGTATGCTAATGCCAGAAGTCTAAGAAGTAAGATGGGAGAATTAGAATTTATAGCAGTGGATGATTCAATAAACCAATCTCAAACCCCTCTTGAAACAATTTTTTTTACCACAATTTATATAATATTAATTACCCCAATGCTGGGTGAAACATTTTAAGCTGGCATTCAAAAAAACTTTTTGTAGTCACAGAAATTTTTTTTTATTTTTTTTATGAGAAGAGGAATGTTTCATATATTGGTATCATAAACCCCCACTGGGTGATACAGTTATATTATAATCATAAACGGACCTCCTCCATCCATATTTTTAAACATATCGTGTGAAAACACCAAGTGATCCAATCCTTCATTGTTTTTTTTTTTTTAATTGCTTATCTGTGAATTCACCTTTATCTATATGTTAACTCCTTCAAAAAAGTGAAGCAGACTTGTGAGGCAAGACTTGCTTTGGGTAAAGCCGTACTGAGTTTATTATATTAAACCATGTCTTTCTATATGTTCTGTGATTTTAATATTTAGAACCTTTCCCACTATTTTTCCTGGCACTGAAGTCAGGCTAACCGGTCTGTAGTTTCCCGGATCACCCCTGGAGCCCTTTTTAAATATTGGGGTTACATTAGCTATCCTCCAGTCTTCAGGTACAATGGATGAATAATTGCTTTCTCGGTTAACCTCTTTCTGCTTCTTTCTTTTCTGCTCCCAGTTGTGCACTTCCCTGTTTTATTATAACTGCAATATTTCTAACCACGCATCTGTTAAAGTTTATTGTATTTTGTATTGTATATTATATTATCTCTGTGTTTTTCACCCCTTGTTAAATGTAAACTGGCATGATGTGATGCCTGTCATGAATGCCGGTATAATAAAAATACTAAATAAATAAAATAAAGTTCTTAAGTTGCTCAGGTGAAAAACAAAACACAAAACAATCTCCTTTGTACTTGACTAAACATTTGCATGGATATTTCAAAAAGAAGGATGCCCCTAGGGTAGGATATCGTGGCGCAAAGCTAGGAATCCCTTCCTTCTTTCTTGTGTAGTCTTAGCCAAGTCCGGAAATAATCTTACAGACTGTCCCGTAAATGGCGCGTTTGATTTCTTGAAATACTTCTTCATGACGGAACTCAAATCATTTTCCGTTAAGAACGAAACCAACAAAGTGGCTCATTCCCACCACTTCGTAGTTGGATGACTCATGATATTCTGTAAGATTATCCACATCGACAGCAGGCACTTAGATTGGAAAGCCTGAGCCAGCTGGTAAAAAATATACTTTTTATCCAAGGGGAGATGGGGGGGATTGCATCAGAAGAGAACTCCAATATTTCAAGAAAAAAACCTCTAAGGTAAAACGTGGCAATTTTCCCACAACCCTTGGAAAGTTCAGAAAACGAAGGTTCAAGTGTCTCAATCTATTCTCAACAAATTCTGCTCTTCTATTCAAGAGGCCGCTCTCTTGAATTAGAGAACTTTGTACTCCTCTAATACTATGCAGTTCTTCTAATTGATTAAATTTTTTCTGACTATCCTGATATTGAAGTGTGATTTTTACAAAATGTCTCAACTTGATGTGACAAGGCAATAATCTTAGAGGAGCACTCGGTGAAAGCTTTACCCATTGTTGAAACAAGGTCCCATAATGATTCCAGGGTTACCACAGATGGTCTCTGTGTTTGAAAAAATGGCTCTCTCCGTAGCCACTATCATTCTCTCTTTCTTCACCACCTCTCACCCCTTGCAGCATCTCACCTGGCAAGGGTGCGGCTGAACTCCCAGTTCCAGCACGGGGGGGGGGGGGTATGCATCGCAGCTGCTCCCTTGGTGTCTGCTGCTGAAGAAACCTCTCCGGTACTCCGTACGACAAGCTGCTGCAGCCTCTCCCATACAGACTGAGGTGGTCGGACATCAAGGGGGCTCAAAGACACCTCCTCCGAAGCTGTGGTGAGCTGCTCTCCGCTCCACACAGCAGCTGGATCCACAGTCCCCAAATACGTAGCTGCAGCCAGGCATTGCTGAATAGTTGGCTGCCCAGACAGAGGAAGAGGCTCCAAGGGAAAAGACTTGACTTTCCCCTTTCACTTAGGTGGCATCGGAAGGTAATATTAAAAGGAAAAGAAAACTTCTTTGCGGCGCCGACAGAGCAATGTCTGCGTTAGGTCGCCATCTTGGCTCCTCCCCCGAACACTGCTATGCATTCTAATTTCTTCCATCTTCTTAGACTTCTGCCATTAGCATACAAAGATTTCAAAGTGTCTCTTTGTTTGTATTTTCATTCTGCTTTCTAATTGATAGGGATAAGTTAGAATTTTTTAGCTCAGGTGAGTTTTTAGTTACAGGCACCTGGACTACTTTTCTTATTATTGGAACCTCACTGTCGGGATGCCCTAATTCTAATGCATCATTAGTATCCTTTGAAGATACCTCTCTCCAAACCATGTGCTGCTAAGCGACTGTCTGCTTTCCCCTTAGAGCAGATTTTAAACTAGAACAATCTCCTTTTTAAAGATTAGCGCCAGCAGTCTGGTTCCACCCTGGTTAAGGTGGAGCCCATCCCTTCGGAAAAGTCTCCCCCTTCCCCAAAAGGTTCCCCAGTTCCCTACAAAATGAAATCCCTCTTCCTTGCACCATCGTCTCATCCACGTATTGAGACTCTGGAGCTCTGTCTGCCTCTCTCCCTCCATGGGGACAGTCTGACTTCTATTTATTTGATGCCTTACTGACCTATTAAAAGCACAAACACACCAAATAATAATCCCCAATAGTTAACTTCGCCCCAATACTTAAAAAAATAAAATAAAAATTTCCCAAGCAAAATTTGATTCCTTTCAGCCACCAGCAAGGTGACCCCCCTCCTCTCAGTGCTCCCACTGGATTAACAGTGCTGCACCATTCAACGTAATTAACATGCATGGCTGTCCATGTTAAGACGGGTTAGTCTCTCAGCCATCAGTCTCAATCATAGCAGTGGACACTGCAACACCGCCCGCATGCAAGGCTCAACTCTAGCTGGGGACTCCCAGACAGCATAGCTTATTCAGCCCTGCTATTGACGGGAGAAAAAGCAAGTTTGCTTACCATAAATGCTGTTTTCCGTAGATAGGATGAATTAGCCATGCTGACCCACCCGCCTCCCTGGACATCCACTCCGGATGAGTGTGTGTGTTTTGTTTTTTTTTCCGCTTTGGTACAGACTGAGGAGAAGATGGTAATTGAGCTGGAATTCGCACGCAGAGCAAAGCCCTGTGATTGCTAGGAGAAGCTCCGCCTCAGGGCCACCTGAGGATGTCCCCAGACAGCATGGTTAATTCATCCTGCTATCTATGGGAAAACACCATGTACAGTAAGCAAACTTGCCTTTACAAGTAAATCTAGTTCTGTGTTTAAACGTTAATCCTTGAATCTCCAGTCTCATCACCTTACCACGGGGCAAAAGAGGCACTTTATTTTTTTTAATACTAATCCCATTTGAACCAGCATTCTGCCTCAATATTGTCTGTCGCCTTCAGAAGATTGAGGGCATATGTGCATACCTGGGAACTTTTTGAGTTCGGCTCACCCTCAGATTTCTCTAGATTAGTGAGTGAGGGGGGGGGGCAGGTACAGTGATACAATTTACTTTCTCTCTTCCCTCCCCCAACAAACGGGCATTCTTCTTCATTTTACTTTCTCAGATAATAGGACCAGGGGGGCACTCCATGAAGTTAGCAAGTAACTTATTGAAAACAAATCAAAGAAAATTATTTTTCACTCCACACATAGTTAAGCTCTGGAATTCATTGCCAGAGGATGTGGCTACGCAGTTACTGTATCTGGGTTTAAAAAAGGTTTGGATAAGTTCCTAGAGGAAAAATCCATATACTGCTATGATGGTAATTAATAAGCAAAAGTAGCTTGTGAATTATCTAATATTTGGGTACTTGCCAGATACTTGTGACTTGGATTGGCCACTGATGGAAACAGGATACTGGGCTTGATGGACCCTTGGTCTGACCCAGTATGGCATATCTTAAGTTCTTATGTTATGTTCTTATGTTTTATTTTTATTTTTTTCTTAATGTACGGAAAGAAGGGGAGTGGAGGTGAGATGGGAGTACAAAGTGGATATAAAAAAGAGAGCGGGGGAGAAGTAAGAGCTCCCTTCGAATTCCCACTCATTCACCCCTTCTCTTGCCTCTTTCACATCCTCTTTTGAGTTCCCATTTCCTGTCACTTCCTCCATTCCTCTCACTCTTGCTCCTTCCTTCCCCTTCATTCTCACCCCCTTTCCTTCCTTTGTGCTGCTCCCTCTGTCACTTACCTCTTCTCTCACCTCCACTCCCTTCCCACTATGGTCGAAACTCATGCTGGCTTACCTGGTGCCTGTGAGACCAGCCACCAGCTTTGGAGGAAAAAGCACTGAAGCAATCAGGTTGGGTCGCCATCGATTGCTTTTGCCCTGTGCAGCCTGCTCTGCTTTGCTCACCACTACAGTGCGGGACACAGCAGAGTGGAGCCTCAATGCAAAACGGGAGCCCATGTGACCAGCTGGACCAGCCCCCACCTGGTCATGCCCAATCCCCCGATAGGCCAGAAGTTAAAGGAGCCGAGAGGAAACAGCATGGCGCACGGCAAAGTAAGAAATAGCACCTGTGCCCTCCGGAGATTTTATGGTCCTGCCTGGAGACCCAATAATTTTGTCTAGATATCTGGAGTCTCCAGGCTAAATCCAGAGAATTCTCAGGTATGATCATATAGATGCTAACTGTTGTGGGTTAAGGAATGTTAAGCATTGCAACATGCACCTGTTAAGAGCCAGGCCAATTGTATTTGTGCATGTATATTACTGGGCCCAGTGACTAGTGTAGGGATATAGTGAAATTGCTGATAATTTAAAGGTATATCAGGCCTCTACCAGTAAATACAACAATTTTACAATAGCCACGGTTAGTTACTCTAAGGGCAGAATGTTACTATAAAACTGTTTATACTGATTATGGATGTCTTTTTACAGCTGCTGTTATCTGTGAAGAGAATAATTTGTTCCTACCTAAAGCTGATGGTTAATTCCAAGAATGATCTAGCCTTGGCCTATATCCTAAATGTTCCTGATAGAGTTTTAGGACGAGATGCCTTCACTGACCTAAAACATGCTGCCCGGAGCAAGCAGATGTCACTCTTTCTGGTATGGTACATTTTTTGTCACCTCAGGATTGCATATCGAATATACATGTATGGAGGCTCATGCTAAAACTTGAGCACCTCACTTGATGTAACTGTATTTGGTCAGAGAAGGCTTTTGGTAGAGCCATAGTTTAAAAAAAAAATGTCTGGACTGATCTGAGGTATGAACAGGCAAGTGGGTGTTATGCATCCCTACCAGCAGATGGAGGCAGAGGAGAAAAAAACTTTGAGCCACTGCTACATAACCAAGAGTGCCACCTGCAGTCTCTCTCAGTATTTTTTGTCTCCAGCATTTGGTAGAAGTGCAAACCTGTAGTCTGGATTTTCAAAGAAAAAAGAGAGAAAAGAAGAGTAAGGAGACTTCGGCTCTCTGAGGTATTAGGGGCCTTCTCTCAGGTAAAGCAGGGCGAATGGGGGGATGGTGATGCCTGTTCTGGCTCAGTCCTTGTTGTCGGGGGGGGGGGGAGGGGTGTGTGAAAGTCCTGGATTCTTCACCCCCTCTGGTTCCCTGGCAACCTCAGTGCTCAGCCTCCTGTCAGAAGCATGGAAATATTTTGATTTTATTCCTTTTCATGGTCTCTGAAGTTGTTTGTTTCTTTAAGCTAACCCCCCCCCCCCCCCAAAAAAAAAAAATCAGGAAGACAGCAGCAAAAGTAGGGCTGAGACTGCAATTGAGGGGCTGGCTTCTTTCTCTGCCAAGAGGCAGGTAAGGGTGAGTGGGGCTGGACGGGGCCAGGTGCCTTTTCAGCGCTTGACACGCCACTGATGGTTCGTGTTGGCAGGGGCTATTTTTTTAGACCCGAACATGCCACCTCCCTCGCGGCGTGGCAAAGTTTGTCGCAGCTTCGGATCGAAACGGGCTCAGCAAAGTTCAACCTTGTTTTGCATGAAATGCGTCTCCGGAGGGTCTGGGCCCCAAGGTGTGGAAGGAGCACGAAGTCGGCTGGGCCGGTTCTGGAGACCGGGGGATGGGGGGGGGGGGGGGGGTTTCGAAGGAGCCAGCGGCCGTTTTGTCTGCACGTGCTGGGAGTCAGGTTGCTGTTTCAGAGCCTCGGGACTCCCCTCTCATGCTGTTTCCCACTGAGCAGGACCCTACTGGTGGCAGGGCAAGGGAAGAGACTCAGGGGGATGTGAACAAAGACCCTTGTTCTTCAGATCCTGTGGCTTTTTCGACAAAATTTGTCCTACTCCTCCATAAGTCCTATTTAGCCAGGAAGGGAAGGTAGGGACAAAGAGGC
Organism: Rhinatrema bivittatum; assembly: GCF_901001135.1. Classification (NCBI taxonomy): domain Eukaryota; kingdom Metazoa; phylum Chordata; class Amphibia; order Gymnophiona; family Rhinatrematidae; genus Rhinatrema; species Rhinatrema bivittatum. Next base: position 217,607,202 of record NC_042618.1, on the reverse strand, counting down.
CTTTACCCAGGAAGTCCTGGGCGGCCTATGGATCGGCGGCATGCCAAATAGGGAGGGAACCTGTGGTCTTTGGGACTCAGACAGTCACGGTGAAGGAAGACCTATCAGATGAGACAGATGACCCTGATCAGATGCAGGGAAGTCCGATGGATCCGATGCAGAATCCGGACCGGGATCCTGTTAGTGTGTTGGGGGATCCAATGCAGGATCCGGACAAGGTTCAGATCGTGGATGGTGACAATCCTCGGGTGGTCCACTTGTTCTGTAGGTTTGAGCTGGGCAAACAACTTCAGAGACCATGAAAAGGAATAAAATCAAAATATTTCCATGCTTCTGACAGGAGGCTGAGCACTGAGGTTGCCAGGGAACCAAAGGGGGTGAAGAATCCAGGACTTTCACACACCCCTCCCCCCCGACAACAAGGACTGAGCCAGAACAGGCTAATTCCCCAGGTGCTTGATGAGCTGGGGATTAAGGTCACACAGGAAGATTTGGATAACAAGGGGGTAAACCTGGTCCTGGAGGGGTTATGGGGATTCCCTAAGGCCTTTCTGTTGCCTAAGAAGGTGAAGAAGTTGGTGGATTGGGACTGGGAAGCTCCCGAAGCAGGCCTGAAGGTAGCTAGGGCTATGGCTAAGTTTTTTTTTATCCATTGCCAGAACAGACCTTGGAGTCGTGGAAGATTCTCAAGGTGGATGCAGTGGTTTCCACGACCACCAAGAAGACTACCATCCTGGTGGCAGGTTCGGCCACGCTGAAGGATATCCAGGATCAGAAACTGGAGATTCTACTTAAGATGCTGTTTGAGGTTTCAGCTTTGAGCCTTCATGCGGTGGTGTGCGGATGCTTGATGCAGAGAGCTTGCTCGGAAGTTTGGGCTAGCATCTGATTCAGGGTTTGCCTTTATCCCCTGAAACTCTTGACTCTGTCCTGCATGGTCAGCTAGGTCTGGTGCTTTGGCATGTAAGGTCTGTCCTAGGTCCTGCCGTTGTGCTGATTATTCTCCAAGCATTGCTTGGGCTTTCTGCCCATTGTGCCTATCAGCTACACATGGGCAAACTGCTGTAGAGACATTCTGTCCTCCTGATGTCAGTGGACTGCATTTTCTTTCTGGGGAGTTTTTCGGGCCCCAGCTGGGTTTTCGGTTGTCTTCTAACACTGAAGGAAACTGTGCGGACTTCATCCAAGAGTCCTTCTCTTGTTTACATCTCTAAGCTTTTCCTGTATCCATGATGTTCTAGGCCCACTGTCATTTGTCTGGGTTTACTGATCCGAAGCCCTGCTTGTAAAGTTTTCCGTGATGCGGAGTATGCTTCTGCTCACACTCTCTCATCACTCCTCTGCTCTAGGTGCCCCTGCTATGCATGAGGAGTTTGGGTCTTGGTCATTATATAGTTTTTCTTTGTAGAACCCAACTCTTCCCCAGCCTGGACCCTTTGTAGATCGGCTGCCTCACAGGCAAAAGGGGGATAGGTAGTGCTTCAGCACATTGCAGTTTCCTGCTTTGTCCTGCTCAGACAGCCTCTAGCTAGGGATTTGCCCATATGTAAGGGCTACCATCCTGCTTGTCCTCGGAGAAAGCAGAGTTGCTTACCTGTAACAGGTGTTCTCTGAGAACAGCAGGCTGTTAGTCCTCACGAAACCAACCCGCCTCCCCTGGAGTTATTTTCCACGTATTAGCTATATCATGGACTGAGGGACTCTACCTAAGGGGCAGAGTGACTACAGCTGCACATGCTCAGTTGGGAATGTTTGAAAATTCTAGGTTCTTTGAGATCAAAGTTCTGTGCTGGGCTCCATCTGATGATATCATCCATGTGTGAGGACTAACATCCTGCTATCCTTGGAGAACACCTGTTACAGGTAAGAAACTCTGCTAAATAAATCTTATGAGGCTCAGGTGCTGTTAACTTATGTTTCAAGCTGGTGCGCTGGTCAGAAATAAAATATATTTTTGTAGATTGCTTATTGTCTTGATCAAGCTATGTTATCACCTAGTGCTTCAATATCTCACTGATATCTGAATTTATTGTGATAAGTTTCTTTTATAATTTGGACTTGTAATATGTTTACTCTCTCTATATGCACCAGATTGTATTTTGTTTTCATCTTTTGTTCTCAGTTTTGAGCCTATTGTTGGATAACAAAGACAAGAAAATAGGCTAACAACACTGAATATGCTTGTTAGTTTATTATAGAAGGAAGCACCATGGAAAGCATACCTATAAACCATCTCAAACTGATTGCTTATATATTGTTTGCATAGAGGGACTTTATGCACTGGAGAAGTCTCATCATGCAGACGAGCTTGCAGATAATTCAGAGACATTCTAAATTTTTTTTTTTTTAAATATTTTGTATTTTATTGAATTTAAACAGAACATCGTAGTATATGGCAAGAACAGAAATATATAAGCAATTTCAAGAAACAGATAAAAACAAACCTTGAAGTATGTTTCAACTTATTCATAAAGTCTTCATTGAGATTATTCTGAATTATAATCCCCACTCTCCCACCCATTCCATCCCAGTAGGGTGCTTCTGATCAACATTATAGTGCTATACATAGCACTATAACACCCTTGCTTGATATCTCTGCGAAGTAAAGGTAGCAGTCCTTCTCTTGTCCTGTATGGTGACAGTATAGAGGAGCGAGATGTGAAAACAATATAGACTACCTGCAGTCCAGCGGATTAATGTGTATTCCCATTTGGGCGTGATTATCCGCTTATCCTTCCACATTCTCTAAAATTCCTATCTATGAAACACTTACGTAATAAGATGAGTAGCAAGAACTGGCACCATTTTTTTTTTTTTTTTTTTTTTTACTTTTAGCTCAAGGCCCCATTCATCAATGTGGTCATACCTTAGACCTCGTTTTCTTTAATCCTTTTGCTTTACCTACTCCAAATAAAATAGAAGTTACCCCGATACCCTGGTCGGACCATTTTCTTATCCAGTTTGAGTTAAAAATAAATGCTCCTAATTCTAAGAACAATAGTTCCCCACTATATGGAAACGAAAACACACATCTTCGGACACGTTTATTGACGCTGTTTCTCCTTTGCCTCTACAAGCTGCTTCATCCTGCTCAGACACTGTCGATGTATGGAATTCTACTATCATTTCTACTTTAGACTTAATAGCACCTATGCGCAAAGTAACTCTTACAGAAAAACTGAATGCTCCTTGGTACTCTCTCTCCCTACACACACTAAAAGCTTTAAGAGCTAAAGAGCGCAAATGGTGACGTAGTAAATCACAAGAGACAAAAAATGACTATTATTGTACACTAAGGCGTTACAACAAAGAAATTAATATGGCCAAAAAAACATTTTGTGAAAATTTCTGAAGCTAACTGAAATCCTAGTATTCTTTTTAATATAGTAAAATCTTTGACTACAGTAAACTCATTCATCACCAGTTATGACTCTATGTGCAATAACAGCTACTCATTTTAAATCAAAGGTAGATATCATTTCGAAAGAATTTCAACATTTACCCAACCCTACTTTTAAGTCTCCTCCAGTGACAGTTGATTGGTCTGAATTTACGCCAACAACTGAATCTACTTTACTAAAAATAATCCAGAAAAGGAAAACCACTAATTCTCCATTAAATCCATGTTCAGGTGCTCTATATAAAGATATGGCCCCACTATTTTATGTGATATGGTTAATCAATCTCTACAAACTGGTACTTTTCAGGATAATCTGAAAAAAACCCGCCATTTTACCTATCCAAAAAAATTATATTAAAAGACCTCTTAGATTTTAACAACCTTAGTGCTATTGGTCTAATACCATCTCTAGCCAAGCTAATTGAATCAGTTGTCTTACACCAACTTTCTGACTTTCTATCCAACAATGATTTTTTACATCAGGGGCAACATGGCTTTAGGAAAGGCCACTCTACAGAAGCACTTTTATTTTCTTGTTTTGATATTGTATTTCGTGGCTTTGCCTACAGTGATTTCATTCTCATTTCATTAGACATATCTGTAGCATTTGATACCTTGGATCACCATATTCTTCTTATGGGCTTAAAATCTCTAGGCATTAAGGCTTCAGTTTTCTCTTGGTTTCACATTTTATTTTATTTTTTTTTAAATCTAATAGTTTACAACAAATTCACATTTGTAATCAGTTTTCAGACTCATACAGCTTCATCAGGAGTTCCACAGGATTCTTCAACATCTACCTTCTCCCTTTGTGTCATATTCTTGCTGCTCTTAATGTTTACTTCAGAATCTATGCAGACGATATCAAACTATTAATTCCTTTCAAAACTTCTTGGCCAGACACACTTTCTGCAATAATACTATACTTATCCACAATCAACACCTGGCTCACTCATAATCGGCTAAAATTAAATACAGCAAAAACTGAACTTACATATCTGTCCTCAATCTCTGATTCTTCCATAGGCCCGCCTTCTCATTTAGACTTTAAAGGCATTTCCATTCCCATGCTACTAGCCTAGGGGTCACGATAAATACAGATCTATCCATGTCACACCACCTCTCGGCTATTACAAAAAAATTCTTTTATAAATTACATCTTTTAAAAAGACTCAAACCATTGCTCTTCTTTAAAGACTTTTGTACAGTCTGCAATCCCTGCTATTTTCGGGATTGGACTACTGCAGCGCGTTATACCTAGGCTTATCTGAGTCTGCATTACATTCTTTTTTTTTTTTTTTTTAATTTAATATTTATTCAGTTTTAAACATTTAATAATACAAGATCATTCTTGATTAAGAAAAGCATTAGGGTACAATTCATAATTGTTACTTAAATTAACAGTACTAAGGCAAGTATATCCATAATGCAAATTTTAGTCCTCAAATATAAGGAACCAGTTTAATCTAATTTCTCATAATTAATATTTACTAATCTCAAGTAAATGTGCTTGCTACGTACTCTATATTTATTTTAGGGCTCGCTGAACATATAGATAGATACTATGGAGATTCCAATTCAAGATTTCCCACTTGTGTTTTGTCACTTAGAAAAATTGATAATTGAGGGGGAGTGTAAAAAACATAGGATTTACCCTTGTATCCTATACAGCATTTACAAGGATATTTAAGGCAAAAGGTTGCCCCTATTTGGAGAACCTTTTCCCTAAATAACAATTGTTTCCTCCTCTTCTGTGTTATTTTAGAGAAATCTGGGTAGATTCTTATGGCTAAAGTAAAAAATGGTTCTGTCCTATGTTTAAAAAATAATCGAAACACCCAGTCACGATCGGTTTCAAATACAAAAGTGATTAATAAAGTGGCACTCTGTACTAGTTCACTATCGGATGTCTCCAAAATTTTGGAAAGATCCAAACTAGTTTCCAATTTATCCATAACTTGTGTTCCCTCCTGTTCTTCCTGCTGTGTTCCTTTTCTATACATTGGAATGTAATAACTCTTCACTAATGGTGGAATAGTGTTCTCTGGTACTTTAAGGACTTCAATTAAATATTTCTTAAACATTTCTTTAGGTGTCACGTGTGGGAGCATTGGGAAATTAACAAATCGGAGGTTTTTCTTTCTATTAACATTTTCTAGATTCTCCAATTTTATTTGCAATATTTGATTTTCCTTTATCATTGTATCTTGTACCTTTTTTGTACTATCAATGTCTCCCTTTATTTTCTCTAGTTCTTTAATTTCTTTATCTTTTCTTAATTCCATATTAATTAATTTTCCCTGTAGATTGTTTACTTTGTCTATCACTGGATTTACTTGAGCTATCATAGAATTCTGCAAGCTCACTATAGCTTCCATTATTGCATCCAATGTAACCACTTCGGGCTTGATTATCTGTGGAACACTTATTTTAGACAAACAGAGTTGCCCATCTTTATTAAATCTTGATGGTTATCTCCTTGTACCAAGTTCGGTGAGGTGTTCTGTCCTATCCGGACATCCCCCGGACTTTCCATTCCAGACAATTCCAGGGAGCTTGGGCCTACTACTGGGGACCCTATTTCTGCGCCTTCCGCAGTTTTGGCCACCCTCCAAGGCCCCTGGGCTCTGAATATAGCCGGGTTTACTGGTGGTTCCCTTTGGATCGGGGATATAAAGATGTTGAAAGGTCCGATGGTGAGGCCTCAGAAACAAATTCAAGAGGCCCTTCCATCTGCGCCCCATCCGATCTTAATGTACGTTGCACATGTGAGTCCATTGGTCCTTTTATTTGATTACCAGGGATAGTTGTAGGCTCAACTCGCTCCCTGGCTCTCCTTTTCCTTGCAGAATGAGGCATTTTGATAATTTTACATTCTTTACAATTAATACAAAATGCTGCTGCTCGGATTCTTTCTGGCACTTCTCTCAGCAATCATATTACCCCAACTTTGTTCTCTCTCCACTGGCTTCCTGTTAAATATTTATTTTATTTTAACTTTTTATATACCGGCGTTCCTGTATGACATACAAATCACACCGGTTTACATTGAACCTACAAATTTGCACGATAGCAATACATAGAACAGGAAATAAGAGAACCGGGACAAAGGAACTAATATTATAAGCTCTAAACTATGGATCTGCCCAGGAGACCGCGACAGATTAAAAAATAAGTAGATACGGTCATAAAAACACATGTAAATACAGCGAGAGTAAAAAAAAAAATGCAATGAACTACAGGAATGAATAAATACATTAGAATACAGAATGATCCATGAACAGCATAACATCACTACTTAAATGGGTTAAAAGCGTAAGCTTTGATAAACTGTAGCATACTACAAATATATAGAGTTGAGAATAACATCTTAGAGAACGACAAGAGCTAGGAGATCTGGACCTATATGAGGGTAGGAGATCTTTTTTGGAAGGGGTGCAGGATAAATAGATCAGTTAAATGAGCATTAAGGGCGGGATTAATGGAGAGGGATGTAAATACATTATGGACAAGCCTGCTGCGAGTCAAGGGGAGAGGAGTTAAGTTTCAGGAAAGGCTTGGCTGAAAAGCCAAGTTGAGTTTTTTTTCTTGAACGCCATTGGGCAGTGTTCTTGGCGGAGATCCAGGGGGAGCGCATTCCATTGTGTAGGGCCTGATGTGGATATGGGGCGCTTCCTTAAGGAAGTATTTGCAGGGGGGGCATACAGCGTGCCTATGTATGCTCTTCTGATGGGTCTGGATGATGTATGAGGGCGCAGTTGGGTGCTTAAAATGAGGGGAGAGAGGTTATGCAAGGCTTTGTGGATAATTGTGAGAACTTTGAAAAGGATCCTGTATTTAATGGGCAGCCAGTGGAGGTTCCAAAGGATAGGGGTGATGTGTTCTCTTTTGTTAGAGTTGGAGAGAATTCTGGCGGTGGAGTTCTGAGCCATCTGAAGAGGTTACATGGTGTTGGCTGGGAGTCCGAGCAGCAGTGAGTTACAATAGTCGATTTTTAGATAGAATGATGGATTGCATCACCATATGGAAGTCGTTGAAGTGAAGGAGCGGTTTCAGCTTTCTGAGGACTTGCAGTTTGTAAAAACATTCCTTTGTAGTGTTTACAAATTTTTTTTAGGTTTAGCTGGTTGTCAAGTAAGACTCCTAGATCTGACATAAGGTGATTGATTCAAATTTAAGTTGGTAAGTTGAGGAGAGCTTGGTGAGTTAAAAAGTGCATAGTTGACGTCTTGAGAGATAAGGATCTCTGTCTTGTTGGAGTTGAGAACTAGGTTGAGGCTGGAGGGCAGATGATTAATTGACTGAAGGCAGTTGTTACAGTGGGTCATGGGTTTATGTAGGGAACCTTTGATCGGGATGAGAATTTGTATATCGTCCGCATAGATGTAATGAGTTAGCTTTAGATTTGTGAGTGGCAGAGCGGGAGAAGGTAGATGTTGAAGAGGGTGGGTGAGAGAGAAGAACCTTGGGGGACTCCCTGGTCGGAGAAGACGGGATGTGATTCTTTGTTGTTTATCCTAACTTTAAAGAATCTGTTACACAAGAAGGAATTAAACCAGCTGAGTGCAGTTCCCTTGATGCCTATGTCTGCGAGATGATCTAGTAGTATTGCATGTTTTACCGTGTCGAAAGCCGCGGAGAAATCTAGGAGAACAAGAAGATAGGGTTGTCTTTTTTCCAGGTTTGGGAGGATGGTGTCCATGAGAGATAAGAGGGATTCTGTGTTTAAAGATTTACGGAAGCCGTACTGAGAAGGGGCGAGTATATTATTTTCCTCCAGGTATTCCGAAAGTTGCTTGTTAACTACTTTTTCCATCAGTTTGGCAATCAGAGGTAAGTTCGCTATGGGGCGGAAGTTGGCTGGGTCCGTTGGTGGCAAGTTTGGTTTTTTTAGTAAGGGTTTAAGAATTGCCAGCTTTAGCTGGTCTGGCACTAGTCCTTGTGTTAGTGAGCAGTTAATGATTTCTGCAATTGGCTTTGAGATGGTATTCGGGATGGTGATGAGAAGGTTCGTCAGTAGTGGGTCCAGGTGAGAGGAAGGTTTCAGTTTCTTGAGAATATTTTCTATCTCAAGAGATGAGGTAGATTCGAAGGATTCAAAAATTGTATTTCGTTGCGGTATGAACGAAAGAGGGGGAAGAGGCAAGAGATTGGGTGTTGTAAGGGGGTTGGTAAGTTGTTTGATTTTATCCTTGAAATATTTAGCCAGTTCCGTGGCTTTAAGTGCTTGGTCATCCGGAATAATGGAAGGGGATGGTTTCGTGAGAGCTGATACGTAGGAAAACAGCGCTCTTGAATCAAAGATGAAGTGATGTATTTTTTTTGAGAGAAAATCTTTTTGTTCTATGGATGGCGTTACTATAGGTATTGAGGAGGGATTTGTAGGCAGCTTGCGTCGTGGAGGAGGGGTTTTTTCTCCAACAATGTTCTTTACTTCTTAGCTCTTGTTTGAGGGACTTAAGTTCTGGGGTGAACCATGGTTTCCTGTTGTCAGGAGAGGGATGTAGCACTTTAGTGGTGGTCAGGCAGGTTTGGTCCGCAACTTTATTGGTGATTTTGATCCAAGAGGAGGTAGCTGCACTTGCATCAGAGAGGTCGAGTTGTGTTAATTCCTTGGAGAGCTTGACTGCTGAGAAGGTCTGAGGGGCAGGGTTTCCTGAATTGAATCGTGGTTTTCGAGAAGGATTGCGGTGGGTGCTCTTTGATCTCAAGTGCCGTGGCAATGATCCTGTGATCTGACCAGTGGACCGGAGAGCAAGTGGGCTTTGTGGAGATGGAGATGCTTTCATTAATGAAAATAAGGTCCAAGGTGTGGCCCGCTTTATGAGTAGTGCTGTTAACAATTTGAGTGAATCCCATGTAACTGAGCGAAGAGTAATGTTTTACAGTTACAGGATTGTGGGGAGGTGTCAACGTGCAAGTTAAAGTCTCCCATAATTATGGCTGGTTTGTCAGCGTTGAAATATTTAGCTATGAGTTCAATAGCAGGAGAAGGGTCGGAATCTAGGGTTCCTGAGGGGCATAGATTAGGCCAATTTGTAGATGATCAGATTTGAAGCAGGAAAATTTGAGATTGGTTGTTGATTTGAATGTTGTAGGATTAGACCTAATCCTTTTTTAGCGGCTAAAAGGAGCCCTCCAGAGTACACTACAAAATATTGACAATTATTCATACACTTATTTATGGGTTTTTATATACCGCGGCACGTGGAGCACATCACCTTGGTTTACAGCAAACATTAATTCAGCAGTAAGCTTTACAATAAACATAATAAACAAACAATTCAATAATAAGCTTTAAATAAACATACTTTTACAATAAACACTTATTTACAATGCCTCTTCCACATGGCTCTGCTCCACTCTCCGTATATATAAACCTTCTAGACAATTAAGATTGTTATCAAAAAAACTTTCTAGACGTACCTTCAGTCAAACTTGCTAGATTAGAAATAACTCATAAAAGAGCTTTTTCGGTAGCTGGGCCAATCTTATGGAACTCTCTGCCAGATTCTTTATGCCTTTTACATTCAACTCAACAATTTAAGAAAGCATTAAAAACCCATCTGTTCCAGAAAGCATTTAGTTCCCTGACTAACACTCTACCATAATTTCAGTCTTCCTTTTTCACCACCGGTTAATTTTTCATTCATCTTTCCTCAATCATTCTCTTCTCATATTACATTTTTGTATTTTATTTTGTATTTTATTGTATTTCTGTAAATTTCAAGTTTCTGAACTTTTATATTGTTTTGGTTTTTTTATTTTTAATTTAAGTTTTTTTACTTTTAGATGTATGTTTTACTTGAACCATTTTGATTAATTTCCCAATTGTAAAAGCGGCATACAAACATTTTTAAATAGAGGTTTACCTCCATAGTATATATCGGTGGTTCTCAACCTTTTTTTTTTTTGTTTTTTTTTGTTTTTGTCTGGTCACACCTGATAGATGGTCCTCACATGCGAGAGACACTGAACACATGACAGTCACAGGGCTAACCCCACCCCCACCCCTGACCCTCAGTAATGGGTATAAAGCAGAACTAGAACATTCCCTGTACAACTCACCACACAAAAAATATATTCTGGTGTTATCTCAATAACAGCAACCCAAACTTCCTCTATTACCAGGTGCAATAGCCCTACTTATAAAAAGACAGCAGTTCACCAAATACAGAAAGGCCACAAATTACAAATATTGAGACAAACTGGAATGAAAACCCAAAAAAAGCCACTCCGCAGAGCAAACCTGGAGAAATGGAAGCTGAGATTATAGCACCTAACAAAGTTCCAGGATCTGCAATAATGCACACAAGCTAATCCGAAAAAAGATGCACCTGCATTATGGCAAGCACTCAAATGGAACAACCCTACCTATAAAAGGCAACACTACAAATATTAAACCAGGCCCTAAACACCAATGCACCTCCCATTAGGAAACAGAAAAAGCCAAGCTGTGTTAGATTCCTGTACACAAATAATTGTAAAACTATATGAAAAAATGTTTCAAAACAGCTGATGAACAGAACAACATCTAACAATTAAAAACTCTTAATTATTATTTCTTCAAACACCAATAAAATATTTCAAAACAGCAGACACATCACATACTATCCAATAAAATGGAAGTCAATCAAGAAAAATGAACTTTAAAAGCCACCTTTACTTATTTACCCTCTCCAGCAATTCTCCTACTCCTTTCTCTTGCAGGCCACATCAGAAGCAGCAGTAGCTGCTGAACTATCCTCACGGTCCTCTTCCTTAGGTACCACAACCAGTCTCTTCTCTCTCACACAAAAATACACACCAGTCAACCCTCAGGAACAGTTTATCTCTCACATACCAATCTCTCTCTCTTACTGTCTCTCAGCAGTCATCTCCCTGATGAGTCTTTCTTGCTCTCTCACAAACACGCTACACAAAGGCCCCCAGCTGAACAGCTCATCTCTGGCAGCGGTGGCTAGCAGCACTGGTCTTCATTTCTTCGGCCCCCCCACCAGCTGCAAGTAGCACGCGACACACCGGTTGAGAATCACTGGTATATACTGTAGGAGATTAAGAAGCAGGAAGTCAATGTAAATGTATTAAGTTCAACTGGTTACTTTGCAAACCGCTTGTAACTTCTCCCTCCCCCTCAATTATCCAACTAACTGTATAGTTCTGGAATTTTGCAAAGTGTTAAAGTAGATGATACTTTTATTTGTAGGTGGCAACATCGTTTATAAGAAGCATAGAACTTGGTGGAAAAGGATATGCGCCTTCAGAGTCTGATCCTTTAAGAAGGCACATAAAGGGACTTACGAAGTTTGTTCATTTTATCGATACACTGAATGAAATTCTAGAAATTCAAAATCCAAGGTAAATTATTTTTTGTGTGAAAAATGTGCTGGTCGTTTTCTTAACTCTTCTTTTTTTTAAATTTGATCAGCCAGTTCCTACTTTTGTTGAAGGGGTCATGGTACCTGACCTTTGTCGCCTTAGTTTACTTATGAATTAATTCTAATCTAAAACACCTACAGTCATACTAGTTTTTTTTTAAACTTCTAGTTTCTACAGACAAATCACAGAAATCGCACATTGACATACAGTAATAAAAACCATAAAAAGAAATCCCCCAGAATCAATAAGTAAATAAATTAGACCATAAACTTACAGGGGGAGAAAATGAAACAGGAAGAACCAAAGGAAAAAACTTTATCAGTAATGGCTTAACATGGCTAATCTGCCTACAAAATCTCATTGTCTAACCAGAACTTGCATCTCCCTCTTGAACAGGACCAGCTTCAGAATATTTTTTTTTTCCATCAAGAAAACAGTTGATGCAGGACATCATTTCTCCAATATGAATTGTTTTAATTAGACACATGCATGGATAATGAGACAAAAATATAGCCACAATCAGGAACAGTCTAGATTTTTATATCCCTATCCTAAATCACTTGCTCAGACTTCTCCAAAAAAAAAAAAAAAAGTTTAAATATAAAGCTCAAGAAACCTGTCCCAATCGACCCTTGTCTGCTATGAGGCAAATATAATTTTATTTATAGGTGGACAAGAATCCTTTGTGATATTCAGAACTTCAAGGAAATATTGTTGCTTGGTGTAGAACCGTAGACTTCAGGAAAACTCAAACGTAAATTCAAATGCTGAGGAGAAATTTCTAGACATTCTACCTTTTGATGTACTTCTCTGTTGGGTTGTTTTTTTGTTTGTTTTTTTTTTGAATCCGTAAAGCAGTATTCATCTCTCTTAAATTTAAAGCATCTTTCTCTCTCTCTAACCTCCAGCCTCTTTGGACCTCATTAGCCCTGGCCTCCTCAATATATGTAAGTGCTGCAGAACTAGAAATTGAATCATTCAATCTTCCCTGGGCCATCCATATAACATTGAGGGTTTACTACTAGCAGCTTCACCAGAGTTGGGGAAGCTTGAACAATTGGACAGATAATATAGCTTTGTAAATGCCCCGCTGACCCTTCATTAATCACTTCCCTAATGGATGCAGCTCCCCGTAGCAAGTCATGCTCAATGCTGTCACCTGAAGCTCTCTGTCTAAGCCTGCTCTCTTCCATGACATGAGTACTGGTGTCATCCCAAGGTGCCAGTGTTGTATCCAGGCCTAGACAGAGCTCTGTGGTGGTGGATGATTCGGAGGGAAAAGAAAGAGAAAGCTCTTCCCTGCTAGAAGTGGCAGGTGGACTACATCCTTTGACAACATAGGCTGCTCACCAAAGGAGCAGTCCAGCTTTGTCCAATCAAAGGCATAAAGGTCTTTCTGTTTCACGGCATAGCCAAGATAAATAATTTCAGGAAAGATTCAGCAAGCTTTAGGTGTACATACCTCTCAATCTTGCTACACTCTATACTGTGTGTGGTTTTTTTTTTTATAAAGTTGAACAAGTAACCCCTATAGTAACCCCTATAGAAGCGCACACATTTTATAAGAGGAACCTCTGTGGAGCTTTCTATAAAGAGCTTCTGAGCATATGTAGTTCAGGATCGGTGTAACCATAGCTGCCATCCACTTTCATTTTTGTGCATTGTCTGAGAAAACTGTATCCAGACCTACCCCCTTTTTTTTTTTTTTTTTTTTTTAACCTTTTGAAATCTTGTTGCAAGGCCTGCTGCATCACTGACCTTCTGAACTAGGCTCATGCCCTGTTCAGTGTTTGTTTATTCCTTCTTGATAAAGGGTCTTTCCTACCTCCATAAGGTGTTAATGCTCCTTTTTTTTTTTTTTTTTACACATCCATAAAAACAAAATCTTGCAACAGCAATATTAAGACTTGGTGAATACATAACAAGGAAACTAAAACAAACTGAACAATAAAAAGTCTCAACATGTAGCCCTCCAATATTATGGCAGGAGTAACAAACCAGAAAAATTGAGGAAAATATAGTACTAGGCCTAACGGAAGGTGTAGATATCTATAATTATACAATTTCAGCTGAATCTTCAACCTCTGCCATCCCAGTAGCAACAGATTCAGATTTTTTTTTTAATCAAGAAAAGCACATAACTGTTCTGATTCAAAGAAAACATAATCCACTTGTGCATTTGCAACTAGACTTTTACATGGGCAATGCAACTGAAAAGAAAGCACCCAAAGTTCTAGTTATTTGTTATACAGACAAAAAGGACTTCCTTCTCTTCTGTGCTGCTCTAATGACATCGGGAAAGATCCATATCCTCTGCCCATGAAAGTTTCAGAAGCCTTTTGGAGGTAGGTTTTCATAACATTAAACAAAAGAAACTAGCAAGGTAGCTCTAAGAAATTCTCAAAGACTAATATTTTCTGTTGCCTCCAATATATCCATCCTATCTCCAAGAGCATCTTCTTAAAAGTAAACTAAAAGACCTTATTTAGGGGAGGAATTGCTTTGTCAAAAATGGAAAGAAATTAAGAAAAATATTTCTACAGGACATCCATTGGAGCACATTGAGAAGATCTTGGAAAATTAACAAAGCATTAGTTGACCTTGGGGATTGGTCCTTTTCACTGACAAATGTCAGTGAAAAGGACCAATTGGGATCAGCCCTGCTGGAGGAAGGTCTCCGACAGGGAGAAGATTTGCAGTCTGGCAAGGCCAGTTTTATGTTAAGGACCTCTGGTTCCTGAATTCAGATACTGGATGTCCAGGTCCGACCTGGACATCCAGTATCTGAATTCTGACCTTTTGGTCAGACCAATTTTTTTTTTTTTTTTTTTTTTTTTTAACCTACCTTTTTTTTTTTGTTCCTCTGACTTAATATCGCCATGATATTAAGTCGGAGGAAGTACTGAAAAGCAGTATTTTCTAGACATGTGATTCGGCCCGCCGCAAGAAATTTCGTTTTCCCCCTGTTCGGGCTGACTTTTTTTTCGGCCGCCCCGAATTTCATGGTTAGTGTGCACTAACCCCGAAAAACGAATTTTGCTGAAATTTCGGGAAAATCCACTTTGTTTTTCAGGGTGGCCAAACCAGGACGAAATAGGCAATTTCATTGAAATTGCCTAATTCGTCCTAGACGAATGCACATCCCTAGTATTTTCTGCTTTTCTGTACATTTTTTGGGCTTCTCCATGTAGGAGTCGATCTGCTGCTGAAACAATGGAGTCAAAGCCGTAGCCAATGTAAAAGGCAGCTTGGCCTTTTTCTTAGGAGATACATGTTTACAACAAAGGAAATTGAAAAGCAAAAATTGAGGATTCCGAACAAAGTGAGATGGTAATGACCTGAATTGATACTATTTTGGCTGCTCTTCAGCATGTTAATGCTCTTTTAAAAGATGTCCATTATCAATCATTGCAAAGAGTGCTACGACTGCTGTGAGAGGACCTTCTTTGGTTGTGATATCTGTTTGGACTTAGCTGGAGATAGCATTTACTGAAATCCCAACTTGAAACTGTCCCTGAAGCCTAGAAAGAAGATTCAAGCAGACATTGCATTCTACTTGTTTTCAGGTACTGTGAAGTATTGACACAAGGCTGAGGCCTGAGTGAGGAGGGCTCAAAGCACAGAATGAGGAATCTACCTATCCTTAATTTACAATAAGGATATAGGACTCCCTCTCTCAATACCACTGGTTAATAAATTGCTTATGAAATATATATATAATCAGATCAATGATTTGATCACCATTAATTCCCAGATCAAAGTATGGTGAATGAATTGATTCTCTCTCTCTCTCATAAAAACTGAGGCATGACCACCTTCGGAAGGGATTTTAGCATAGTTATGCTATGCTATATTCCTACATAACGGATTACTAGATCTACATGATCAGTTGCTTATATATCCTGTGGACTAAAGTGCAGGTTCTTGCTCAATATATCCATCAGGACAAACAGAAGGAATTTCTCTGCTTTAAGGAATACAATTTTAGTAGCTGTACTGATGTTGGAGAAAACTGGAGCCTTATTAGTTTGTGATGCCTTTCTTAAAGGACCAGCAAAGAGCTACTTCATCGCTTTGTTTTCTCAAAGATGATATAACCTATTAAGAGCCACTTAATCAGAAATAATCGTGAAACCGCTCCCTTGGTATCTCATTGGACAGCATTAGGTCATGATGAGAATGATTTGAGGTTCTGTGTGATTGATATTGTGCCTTTCCCACCTCGAGGTGGAAACTTCTCTGAAATATTGATCAGACGTGAACAAAAGTGGATTTTTAGGTTATATGGTCTGATACCCCATGGTCTCAATTCAGAGATTGAGTGGCGTTTCTTTTTATAATCATGTTTCCTCTTTTTATAATCCCTGCATCATGTTACATTACTTCATATGGCTGTCAATATAATCGGGTCTCAGTTTTTTCATGTCATTCTGTGTTCTGATTGGCTCATCTCATGGAGGTCTGTGATTGGCTGCCTTCCTTTTGGTGCCATTTCTAGATTCCTTTAAATGTTTGGTTTTGCCGGCATTGCCCGCTCTCCTTGCTGAAAAACATCTTTAAAGCGCAACGTGCTTAAGGTATGTGTGTGCGATTTATTTATTTGTATTGAATTTCGGGAGTGGGTTTACATTTTGAATTTGGTGTTCTCATAAACTATCACTCTCCAGGGAACGTTGTTTCTTATTGGGATCAAATAATTCCTTCACTGCGGGGTTGGCCCGATGCCGCCATAATGACATGACTTTGTTTACTACTGCACTCTATTTTTAGATGTTTTGTTACAAGTGAACTATATGTTTGAGTAATTTTTAAGGATCACTGAATGTGTGATATTTGCTAGTGAGTTAGATATTTCTCATGAGCGAGGTTATAAATATTTATGAATGCACAACTTAGCTTAATTAAATTTATAATTTGTATTCCAAGTAAATTTATTACTATACTACTTGGTATTAATTAGTAATTTATCAATACATTCCTGTTTATTTTTAATCTTAGTTTTGATATTTTGTGCTAATTCTGCATAGAATTTATCTGTCAGGAATATGCTGTTCTAATTAAAACTTTTTCTCATGTATTTTCCTCGTTATACTAATTCTAGAAGTTGTTGTTCAATTCAAGTATATCGTTTTTAAGAAATGATTTTTTTGTTATGTGCAGTTCACTGTATGGATGACAGTGACGACAAGGAGAATCGGATGATAGCAAGCCCTTTATTAAAATGCCCGACTCTGGCCGAGTTTCGCTCCCTTGCACAGAGCTGCCTCAGGGGCAACTAAAAATGGACATACAAATAATTAAACACATACATATAAAAACATATTACATGTATAGAAAACTGACAATAATCATACATCCACTTAAAATGTCTCATAAAATAATTCTGTTTAAAAGACATAAAAACAAAATAAATACATATATATGTGTATAAGAATATGTATATACTTATGGATGCAATAAATTAAATGACACCATAAATGTATGACAAAGATGAATTTACTACAAAACTGATGAATTAAGTGATACTTGGAAAATGAAGGTGGTGACTTTGTGTCATATATATATATGAAAATATAAACAGTGGAGTCAATATTGGTTATGAGTAGGATCATAAATGATGCTTACTTCATTTATCCAGGACTTGGTTTGATCAATGTGGAGGATATCAGATTGATTATACCTAATTGAAAAACAATCAAGTGAAAAAAGGGGGGATTCAAACAAAAAATGAAAAATAAAAATGAGAAAAATGATACATCTTAGGCGGATAAAGATATAAGAAAAAATAAAATTAAGAAATCAACCATAAGTGAAAAATAAACAAGAAATCAAAAGGTGAAATAGACATAAAAATTAGAAAATGAAAAAATATTTAGGGGATGACTAAAAAATGGTATGTGTGTGAAGATAGTATGTAAAAACCTTAATGAGGTATACCTTGGTTGCAGATGAATTCTTTTTCAGACTGATAGGCTTTCTCTTATCAACACAACGTTGTTGCGTGATACCGACGTTGGAGTGAAAAAATGTTCCATAAATAGCAACTATGTTGAACAAGAAATGTAATGGTGTTAATAATCAAGATTAGGTGCTCTTAAACTGTTTAGAATGATGTCCTGCTATTGCATACGTCAATGTATGAGATATCACTCATAATTGGTTAGCATCTGTGAATGAACACAATGAACGGCTTATTTCTATTTTTAGCTAATGACTGTGGTTGCAAGTGACTCTCAATATAAAATTACTGAATTGCTATCGACTCAATATTTGCAGAGTTATATAGATAACTTAAAGACTATGACTAACAAAAATATGAATGATCACAATAAACAATTTATTTCTATGTTTTAATTGATGACTTAGGTGGCAGGTAACTCTCAATTCAAAATTACTGACTCGCTATGAACTCAAAATTTATAGAGCTGTATAGACGACTAAAAGATTCTTACTATCAAAAAAACCGCTAATTTTGAAATACCTGACTCACTATTAAACAATGTTTGCAAACCTGCATAACCTACTATCGACTCAATATTTGCAGAGTTATATTGATAACTTAAAGACAACGACTAACAAAAATATGAATGATCACAGTAAACAATTTATTTGTTTTAATAAATGACTATGGTGGCAGGTCACTATCAATTCAAAATTACTGACTCGCTATGAACTCAGAATTTATAGAGCTATATAGACGACTAAAAAAATCCTTGCTATCCAAAAAAACCGCTAATTTTGAAATTCCTTACTCGCTATTAAAACAATGTTTGCAAACCTGCGTAACCTACTTGTAAATGCTTGCTGTGAACAAAGAAAAGGGCGGGTGACTGCAAAATAACTCTGTAAGGGCTGTAAAAATGCATTGAAAAACTAACCGATTGTGATATGCAGGAGCGGTACTTACATGCAAACAAACGAGCCGTCTCTCAGCTAGTCAAAAAGAACGGACGCCGTAAATGGTGGTATTTATACAGAATCTCGCGTTATTCAAGCGAGTCAGTAATTTTGAATTGATAGTGACCTGCCACCATAGTCATTTATTAAAACAAATAAATTGTTTACTGTGATCATTCATATTTTTGTTAGTCGTTGTCTTTAAGTTATCAATATAACTCTGCAAATATTGAGTCGATAGTAGGTTATGCAGGTTTGCAAACATTGTTTAATAGTGAGTCAGGTATTTCAAAATTAGCGGTTTTTTTGATAGTAAGAATCTTTTAGTCGTCTATACAGCTCTATAAATTTTGAGTTTCTAGCGAGTCAGTAATTTTGAATTGAGAGTTACCTGCCACCTAAGTCATCAATTAAAACATAGAAATAAATTGTTTATTGTGATCATTCATATTTTTGTTAGTCATAGTCTTTAAGTTATCTATATAACTCTGCAAATATTGAGTCGATAGCAATTCAGTAATTTTATATTGAGAGTCACTTGCAACCACAGTCATTAGCTAAAAATAGAAATAAGCCGTTCATTGTGTTCATTCACAGATGCTAACCAATTATGAGTGATATCTCATACATTGACGTATGCAATAGCAGGACATCATTCTAAACAGTTTAAGAGCACCTAATCTTGATTATTAACACCATTACATTTCTTGTTCAACATAGTTGCTATTTATGGAACATTTTTTCACTCCAACGTCGGTATCACGCAACAACGTTGTGTTGATAAGAGAAAGCCTATCAGTCTGAAAAAGAATTCATCTGCAACCAAGGTATACCTCATTAAGGTTTTTACATACTATCTTCACACACATACCATTTTTTAGTCATTCCCTAAATATTTTTTCATTTTCTAATTTTTATGTCTATTTCACCTTTTGATTTCTTGTTTATTTTTCACTTATGGTTGATTTCTTAATTTTATTTTTTCTTATATCTTTATCCGCCTAAGATGTATCATTTTTCTCATTTTTATTTTTCATTTTTTGTTTGAATCCCCCCTTTTTTCACTTGATTGTTTTTCAATTAGGTATAATCAATCTGATATCCTCCACATTGATCAAACCAAGTCCTGGATAAATGAAGTAAGCATCATTTATGATCCTACTCATAACCAATATTGACTCCACTGTTTATATTTTCATATATATATATGACACAGTCACCACCTTCATTTTCCAAGTATCACTTAATTCATCAGTTTTGTAGTAAATTCATCTTTGTCATACATTTATGGTGTCATTTAATTTATTGCATCCATAAGTATATACATATTCTTATACACATATATATGTATTTATTTTGTTTTTATGTCTTTTAAACAGAATTATTTTATGAGACATTTTAAGTGGATGTATGATTATTGTCAGTTTTCTATACATGTAATATGTTTTTATATGTATGTGTTTAATTATTTGTATGTCCATTTTTAGTTGCCCCTGAGGCAGCTCTGTGCAAGGGAGCGAAACTCGGCCAGAGTCGGGCATTTTAATAAAGGGCTTGCTATCATCCGATTCTCCTTGTCGTCACTGTTACACAGTTCACTGGATCGGCTACCGCTTTGCTTTTTGGGTTCACTGTATGGATCCATTACTATGAGTCCCTCCTATTGAAATATTGTCTTTTGTTACAGCATATGAACCCCGCTTTAAACACGTCCCTCCCGATGCAGCCGCGTTTGGCGAAACACGGGTCCGTGTCGGGGGCCCTGTTTTAAAAAATTGTCTCTTTAAGCAATGGAGTTGCCGCTAATAAAGTGTTAAAGAATCTACAACGTTGAAGTTGTTTTGGGACTTATTTAAAATCTGCTGCGTTTCCTCTTTTGCCTATTAATGAATGCTTGAAGTGCAGCACTAACTCCATTTTCATTTTGTGGACAACTCTACTCAAGAGCCACCCACAAATCTGGCTTTCAGATTATTCACAATGAATATGCATGGAATTTGCATAGACTTCACTATTGCATGCAAATCTCTCATGCATATTCATTAGGGATATCCTGAAAACATGTTCTGTGGCTCTTGAGAACCAGAGTTGGCCATACCTGAACCATATCATGTGTTCTTCTATAACCTCTCTTCTAAACTCACTTGCATTGACATTGTATTAACCTACAGTTTCCCTGTATGAAGCCAGGCTTAAAAAAACATTGTAACAAATGTTTAGATTTTCTAGTGCAGTTTAAGTGCAGTTTAATTGCAGTGTTGTATTAAGTCATTTTTGCTATAAATGTTTCACCTGCAAAAGCATATTAAAGAAATAATCTCCTAACTTTATATACTACCTCACTGTTTCTTAAATTTTGATTCCATAGGGAAGTGTGCTAAAAGCTGCCATCTTTGTACCCCTTCAACTCCCTTTTTTTTTTTCTTGACATGGAGAATATTTTATTTTAAAAATTGCTTTTATATCGCGTACTCCATAGATTGTAGAGGTTTACAGTTAAAATATTCATAAAAACATCAAATTTAAGACAATACAAGTCCAAACTAAACAAAATACAATTCCATAGAATTTAGACATTGTTTGTATTCTGCACTTGAGATCATTAAATGCCTGCTTGAAAAACCATGTGTTTAAATAATTTCTAAATTCCTTCAAATCGGGAGTAAGTCGTAGCTTGTCCGGCATTGTGGTCCACTGTATGAGGCCCGCTGCTGAGATTGCTCTGTCCCTGACCTCCCTTAGGTGTGCCTGCTGGCTTGATGGCACACTCAGGAGACCCTTTATTTGCAGAATGTGGGCAATATTGTGGGGAATATGCATGCAGTCTGGTACCAAACCATGAGGAGTCGTCGTCATGGATGATTTTGTGAACAAACATTAATACTTTGTATTGTATCCTGTGCTGAATTGGTAACCGGGGAGGTTAGCTAAAAGGGAATGGGTTTGAACTGTCTCAGGCTCAGCATATCAGGTGTCTGAATCTAATGTTTTAATAGTCCTCTCTCTGACAAACCTTCAGGGGCTGAATTGAGCTTGCTTTCTTAGTGTGTAGCTCTCATATGGTGAGAGATGACATGCAGAGAAACCACTAGCTTGGCTAATCTGCCTGTTTTACCATTTTCCCAAGCCTGCATACCTGCTCTAGGAGACTTGCACTAACAAACAGGTTTTGAATCTGTCCTTGGAAAAAGGTGGGGGAGGATAAGGTTTGAGAGTGTGTATGTGTGAAACACGGAGGGTTCTTCTCCCATTTATGTCTGACAGATCTCTTAAGGATAACTCAGTTGGCTTTTTGGTACAACTGAATTTACAGTTATGTAATTATTCAGAGGCCAAAAGTTACTATAGCCAATGTATTTTATAAAATGCGTATTATTGGTTTTAAGTCATTTGTTCCCACCACATAACTGTCAAAGAATTACATGTATCATAAAATGCAGCTTATTCTTTTTTTCTTTTGGCATGTTGAACAAAGGAAGAAACGCTGACCCTGCCATGATAGGGTTTTGACATATTCTTTCCTGTTCTTGGAATAGACATTAGGAGTCTGTTTTATATTTTATTAAGCTTTTGAATACTGGCCATCTCCTTTAATTTTTTTTTTTTTTGATTCTATAGACCACTTTGTAATCTTTCCATCAACTTTGGTTTTTCTCCTGCCCCTAGGAAGAGTGCATAATATAATCTGTTAGATAAATTATGTATTGTTGTATCTGGTATGTTATTTCGACTGTTACTGCTCTGATTAAAAGAAGGGGGGAAAAAAACAGATGCAGGAAATGGTTCCACTTTCATTATGTTCGGGGGTGTAGGGTGACTGCTTACCAGTTGGGATGCTGCCATGTGACTCAAATAAAAACTAAGTGCATGTTAATTTATTTAAATGAGATATATAGGCTTCTAAGCTTATTTCCCTGTGTACCAAAGTGCATTTAATTTTCTCATAGCCACATAATACTGAGGGTGGGGGGTGTATGGGGTGGCTCAGTTTGTTAGCTGCCTCAGAAGCCAGACAATGCAACAAGGTTACCCAGAATCCTCAGGCCTCTATGATCAGATCCCTTTCCTTTTGCCTTTGGATGGGCGCTTACTTCCTTCAGTCTTGCTTAACACTGCCCTTTCAAGCTTTGACCTCATTAGAGCAATTCTGATTTGGAGCCATTCGGACACTGGTAGGCAAGATAGCAGGAAGTAAGTATTCCCTCTCTAGTGATAGGGGATACCTGGACACTAGGGAGGTGGTGGTGATGGGGGAAGCCTTATTACAAAGAGTCAAAATTTGGATTGTGAACTTCAGGGACAGGGATGGGAGAAGGAGCAAATACTAGTGTATACGACACCTGCTTCCAAGCCAAAAATAGCAACAATTGTGTGTGAACACCTTCTGGATTCACTAGAATGTACAGTTTGCTAAAATGAAGTATTTTCCAGCATTAGGAGGTGCAGGGGTCATGTGAGTGATAGGAAGCTCCTTCCCCTAAAGGGGTTGGTTGGGAAGTGATATAAAAAGTGTTTTCCGTGAGGAATCAGTTGCAGCTGGGGACCAGGAGGGCATAGGCTGGTGTATGTGTTTTGTTAGGAGCTAGGGAGGCAAGCAAGGAGCTGTGGCCTAGTCTAGAGTTCTAGTCGGGATCACAGAAGAAGTCTTCTGCGAGTAGCAAGGATTAACTCGGGGAACTTCTACCTGCCAGAAGACAACAGGAGTGTTTGCCTTGGGTCAACTGTACCAATCTGAGTACTTTGAAAAAAAGGTACTTTGAAAAAAAGGTATGGAGTCCTCCTTTAAATTTAAAGGAGGACTCCATATCTTTTTTTCTTTAGGCCAAACAGAGCCTGTTGGAGAAAGTGTAGCGCTTTTACAGGCCGATACATACAGTTAACCCGCATGTGGACGTGCGTTTTCGACGCGCTAGCTTTACCCCTTATTCAGTAAGGTGTAATAGCGCGTCAAACGCGCATCAAACCCCCCCCCCCCCTCCGAGACTAATAGCGCCCACAGCATGCAAATGCATGTTGATGGCCCTATTAGCCATTCCCGCGCGATACAGTAAGTGAAATGAGCAGTCAAGCCGCACATTTTACTTTAAGAAATTAGAGCCTACCCAAAGGTAGGCGTTAATTTCTGCCGGCGCCAGGGAAGTGCACAGAAAAGCAGTTTTTATCATGGCGACATTAAGTCGGAGGTCCCAAAAGTTTAAAAAAAAAAAAGTTAAAAATAAAAAAAATTTCAAATCGGCTTGCGGGTTGAAAACCGGATGCTCAATTCTGCCGGCGTCCGGTTTCCGAACCCATGGCTGTCAGCGGGCTCGAACAGACGCCGGCAAAATTGGAGCCCGCTGACAGCCGCCGCTTCTGTCCAAAAAGAGGCGCTAGGGATGCGCTAGTGTCCCTAGCGCCTCTTTTTACCACGGGCCCTAATTTAAATATTTTGTTTTACTGTATCGCGCACCGGGAGAGCGGGCGCTCGCCTGCTCTCCCACGAACTTTACTGTATCGGCCTGTCGGTGAATAAGAAGACTTAAGCAGTATAAGAACTGTCTGCATTAAGTGATTTTTGAGACTCAAAAGAGAAATTTTTTTTTTCCCCTGACGGTTATGTCTTCT
Organism: Rhinatrema bivittatum; assembly: GCF_901001135.1. Taxonomy (NCBI): domain Eukaryota; kingdom Metazoa; phylum Chordata; class Amphibia; order Gymnophiona; family Rhinatrematidae; genus Rhinatrema; species Rhinatrema bivittatum. Next base: position 217,582,922 of record NC_042618.1, on the reverse strand, counting down.
GGACTTTGTGGTGAGTGGGGGTTTGTTTGGTTTTTTTTGTATTTGCTGAAATGTTTTCCATTCTTTCAGTAAACTTTCTCTGGTTTGGAACATGTTTTTTGGAGTGGACTGTGAAAACCACCTTAGTGCTCCTGCAGGAGTACTCCTGCTCCCACTTCACAGGATCTGAGTCTCCCCATCCTGTGTGAGCGGTCGAGTGCTTTCCAGGGCTGGAAAGTGTGGCCCCCTCCCCTAGGAGGGATCACACACAAAAAAAGAAAAGGCAGGACAGAGCAAATGTAAATAAAGTATTGCCACATATGCAATGTCAGTCATTACCGCTGAAAAATTAAATTGGGTCTCTCTGCCATCATGTTTTTGTATTCCTAACTGTAGCCCATGCACCCTATCTAGCTTGCTTGTCCACCCTACCTGCTCTGCTCTATAATCTCTACCACTCCTCAGAGTGCTTGTTCCATGCTTTCTTGAATTCAGATATTGTCCTCATCTCCATGAGGCTGTTCCATGGTTCCACCAGCCTTTCTATAAATAAATATCCTTAGATTACACCTGAATCTATCCCTTTTCACCCTCCTCCCCAGACTCCTTGTTGTAAAGCTTCCTTTCCATGTGTATTGATACCCTGGTATTTAAATGTCTATCACACTCCCCCTCCCCCCCCCCTTCCTCCCATCCTATCTTTTTTTTTTTCCTCTGGAGCAGCGATTCTCGACTGGTGTGTTGTGACACATCAGTGTGTCGCCAAGCACGTGTGTCGTGTGCTACTGGTCTCCTACTGCTCTTCCTTCACCGAGCAAGAGGCAGACTATCTTCCACTGCTGCCGTCACCAACCATGCTATCAGCACGTTCAAGCCCAGATGGGAACTGCAGCAGTGTTAGTGGAGGCTGGCAACCGTGACTGGCCTTTTCTTCTTCCTGCACCTGCCCCCGTGGCCCAGAATAGGAAGTGATGTGCAGTGGAGAGTGTGGGAAGAAGAGAGAGCCATGCCGCATGGAAAAGTAGCAGTGGCAGCATCGGCCCAGAACAAAATCCGAGACAGCAGCATGAGCTCCCGCGGCTGATGGGATTTTTCTTTCTTGGCCTGCGGGGGGGCTGGAGAAGGAGGCTGCTGCATCTATCACTTGTTCTCTGGGGGGGACAGGAAGTGAGATAGACAGCCTGCGTGTAATTGAGAGAATTTGTGTGTGATTGAGAGGCTGTATGTGTAACTGTGATTGAAAGCATGTGTGAGATTGAGAGAAACTGGTCAGAGAGAGGTGTGTGTGTGTATATGTGAGAGACAATGAAAGTGACTGGTCAGGGAGATGATTGGAGTGTATGTATGAGAGAGAGATTGGTCAGGGAGGTGACTGTGTGTGTGTGTGTGTGTGTGTGTGTGAGAGAGAGAGAAAGCATGAAGTGAGAAACCTCTGTATCAGGCCGATTCAGAAAAAAGCGCGGGAGAGCTGGTGAGCGCACAGGCCACTCTCCTGGGTGCGCAATTCAGGAGGGTGGCCTATACAAATTAGGGCCCGCGGTAAAAGGAGGCACTAGGGACACTAGCGCCTCCTTTTTGACAGAAGTGGCGACTGTCAGCTGGTTTGACAGCCGACGCTTAATTTTGCTGGCGTTGGTTCTCAAACCCGCTGACAGCCACGGGTTCGGAAAACGGGCGCTGGCATAATTGAGCATCAGTCTTCTGATCCACGAGCCAATTTTTACTTTTTTTTTTTTTTTTTTTACTTTTGGGGCTTTCGACTTAATATCGCCATGATATTAAGTCGGAGGGTGCACAGAAATGCAGTTTTTACTGTTTTTCTGTGCACTTCCGCTGGCAGAAATCAATGCCAGCCTTTGGGCAGGCGTTAATTTCTGAAAGTAAAATGTGCGGCTTGGCTGCACATTTTACTTTCTGTATTGTGCGGGAATAACTAATAGGGCCATCAACATGCATTTGCATGTTGCAGGCGCTATTAGTTTGTGGAGGCTGGATGGGCGTTTTTGACGTGCTATTACTCCTTACTGAATAAGGGGTAAAGCTAGCGCATCAAACACACGTCCAAATGCGGGTTAACAGTGAGCTGCACCGGAGCACACTATACTGTATCGACCTGTATGTGAGAGAGCATGAGAGTAAGAAGCCTGGTGTGTGGGGGTGTGTGTGAAAGAGCATGGGAGTGAGAAGCCTGTGTGTGTATGCATAAGAGAGATTGGTTGGTGAAGTGACTGGTGTGTGTGTGAGAGAGAAAGTGATTATGGGAACGAGAAGCCTGTGCATGTGGTGAGAGCAAGCATGGGGACTGAGAAACCTGGGTGTGAGAAGCCTGTATATGTAAAATAGAACATGGGAATGGGAAGCCTGTGTGTGTACATGAGAGAGACTGTTCAGGAAGGTGACGTGTGTGTGTGAGAGAGAAACTGGTAATGGGGGGTGTGACTGGTATGTGTGGTATGAGAGACAGAGAAAACTGATCATGGGCCTTAAGGAAGAGCTTCAGCCACTACTGCTTCTGGTGTGTGCTACAGAAGAAGAGTAGGAGCCTCTGGAGGGGATAAGTAAAGGTGGCGTTTTAAATTTATTTTTCTTGATTGACTGTCATTTAAATTATTGAATATTATGTGCTGTGTCTACTCTTTGAAATATTTCAATTGGTGTTTGGAGAATTTTTAATTTTGGATGTTTTGTTCATAACCGTTTTGAAATATTTATTCTGTTTAGTATAGTTTTAGAATTATTTCTGTATGGGGATCTATAGCTGCTTGGCTAGTTCTGTTTTCCTAATAGGAGGTGTATTGATGTTTAGGGCCTGATTTTTTTTTTTTTTTTTTTTAATAACTTTCAAAGATAACCAGTGTACAACATAAGGCCAAAGGGCCTGATTTAATATTTGTAGTGTTGCCTTTTCATAAGTAGGGTTGTTACTGTTTGAGTGCATTCCATAATACAGGTGCAACTGTGTGCGGATTAGTTTATGTGCATTACTGCAGATCCTGTGAGTATGTTAGGTCGGTTCTGTGTGTGTGACCAAGGTGAGGTATTTTACTAGCATGTAAGCTTTTGTATCAGTCGTCTTTGTTGTATTTTCTCAAGAGTTCACGCATTGGTGGTAAACTGCTGTCTTTTCATAAGTAGGGCTTTTCAGCCTGGTAGTAGAAGGAGTTTGAGTTGCTGTTACTGAGATGACACTAGAACCAGAATATCTTTTTTATAGAGTGAGTTGTACGAGGAATGTTGTAATTCTGCTTTACATCCCTTATTGTGGGTCAGGGGGTTCCTGTGGATGCAAACTGTTCTTTTACATTTAGCCCCATGATGGTCATGTGTTCAGTGTGTCACGCATGTGAGAACCATCTGTCAGGTATATCCGGACAGAAAAAAGGTTGAGAACCACCGCTCTAGAGTATATATGTTTAGATCTTTAAGTCTATTCCCATGTGTTTTACAATGAAGACCACTGACCATTTTAGTGGCTACTTTCTGGATCAATTCAATCCAGTTTATGTCCTTTGGAATATGTGATCTCTAGAATTGTGCACAGTGCTCCAAATGAGGTCTCACCAGGGACTTAAACAGGGGCAATATTCCCTTCCTTTCTTCCTTTTTATTTTGTTGGTGATGATCATTCTCTCCATATGCACTCAAGCACCCTTCTGGCTTTTTCTGTCACCTTGTCTACCCTTTTTGACAATCTTAACAGACATAATCACTCCCATATCTCACTTTTGTGCATGGAGGAATTTCACACCTATACTCTACTGCTCTCTTTGATTTTTGCAACCTAAATACTTAACACTGCATTTTTTTAAATTAATTTTTTGCATTAAATCTTAGCTGCAAGATACTAGACCATTCCTCAAGTTTCACTATATCTCTCCATGTTTTCCAAACCTTCCTGGATGTCTACCCTGTTTATTATATAGTGATTGTGTTGATATATAAAAATAAAATACCCACTGATCACCCATTAGTTTTTATCAAGAATTAAGAGAGCTGATTTTTTTTTTTTTTTAAATAACTTGTGGGTTATAGAATCTTTCCTTCAACCACTGTCATTGTAGAAAAGTCCTGCCTAATGGACAGCCAGTATATGTGTTAATTTTCTGCATGTATTCACTTTTGGTGCATGTGGTGATGACAATATATACCTATTTTCAGGATTGCAGCAGGGCAGATTCTTTCAACAATCAAGATGCACTTGATGAAAGGGCAAAGCAGTGGGAATCCATTCTGTCTGGCAGCAGTGGAAGTTATTCAAGATTTGGATTTGAGGATTAAAAATATTATTAATTTTCAGCATGAAGCTGTCGATACAAGCACCACTGGTATTAGCCCAGCCCGGGTAATGCGTGTTTTTGGTTTTCCTTTGTGTGTTTAGAAAAATAGCTTGAAGTATCATTTTTAATCTTTTCAGATAATACAGCATGGATACATTTAATTTCCTATGTGCTAAAGGGCACTCGTTTTTGAAAACATCCTATTTTTTTTTAATAATTCAGCAGATTTTAATGGTATGACATTTTTCCTATTTTGAAATCGTACATTATACATAAGAGTATGTCTAGCTTGGAAGGTAGTACCTATGAGGTTTAGGGAGCTTTTTGCCTTTTAGAAATTCATCTGTATAATGTAAAATTAGCTTTTAATTTCCTCTGTTATCTCCACTTATCAAGCAGGCGAGCTGTGCACTTAAGCTGGAAATGATTTATTCAGATTCAAAATGGTTAATATCTTCCTCTCTGGCCTCTTTCCTCCTTTTCCTTTTTTTTACCTCTGTCATTTAAATAACAAACCAGTAGAAATAGACATTCTAGATAGCCTCATTGCTACCCAATCTCCTCCTGCAAGTCTTATAATAAACTTGCAGCTGTGTGCTGCCTGCTTTCCTTGCACCGCACACCACTCCTAAAATCACTCACGAGCTTTGAAAGGTGCAAATGTCTCTGTTCCACCAAGGATCTACCACCATCCAGTTTTTCGAGCTAAATCCAGGGGGAGGGGCACACAGACATTTTATCAACTGACAACTCTATATTGACAGGCTAAAAATCTCGTGCTCATTTAGTATTACAAGTATGTCCTAAAACATTGTTGCTATCCCCTGCAACACACACGCTCAATTTTGACTACTATTTAGCAGTGACTTAGAAAACATTTCTTGATTGGTAATGTACATGTCCGCTAGCATTTCTATATCCTTGAAGCTAATAAAATACGCATGACCATTTAAAAATGTTCTGTTAAAATTATCACAACTGATTTTTCACTTGCAATTTGTCTAAAATTTATACTGTTCAGTTAGTTAGCGGATCTTCCATATTGCAAAACTGACTAAAATTCGAAGGAGTTCACAGGGTAGACAAAATGCCAAATTAGAGTAGCGTATGCTGTTATTAGGCTGCCTTATGTTGGTGTTTTGGTCTTTTGTCACATATCATTTTGTAGACAATTTTTATCCATCTCATTTTGTCTTTCAGTTCTTTATTGCAGCTGATCCTATGTTACCTTATCTGAATTGTATGCTTTGACATTATCTTACTTTCACTTAAAGTACTGTGACATTGCATTTACAAGCTTGGTAGGCAGAAGATTGTATCACCTGATATGTTTTATATAAAAAAAAATAAATTGAAATACAATTCTGATGTAAACCCTGTCTTCCTGGTCACATTTCTTCCTTCCATGACCTCTGTGCAAATCATAGTTCTGCTAGGATAAGCAGGATGGTAGTCCTCATGCATGGGTGACATCAGATGGAGCCCGGCGTAGAAAACTTTGTCAGAGTTTCTAGAAACTTTGGCACACTGAGCATGCCCAGCATGCCACTGTCCATGCGGGGTCCCTCACCAGTCTCTTCTTTTCCATGGAGCTATTGTCTCACGGTTGTGGAGCTCGTGCTCTGTTTTCGGTATTGGAAAGCTTTTCCTTGGTCGATTCATTGACTTTCCTGCGCTGAGTCCATCTCCATTCCCCTGGCATACGGGTTGATACAGTAAAGTGCGCTCAGGCCGAGCGCACTGTTAGCCTCTGTTTGGATGCGTGTTTTCCACGCGCTATTTTTACCCCTTATACAAAAGGGGTAATAGCGCGTGGAAAATGCACGGCCAACTCCCCCGAAACTAATAGCGCCTGCAACCCTTGCTTTGTACCACTATTTTATTTTTCCCTTTCATTGTTCCACTGTTCTCTTCCCCCCCCCCCCCGGTTAACAAGTTTATTGTAAAGCACTATTGCATATGTTAATTGTGAACCGATGTGAGGTTACTAAACAAATGTCGGTATATAAAAACTGCAAATAAATAAACATGCAAATGCATGTTGATGGGCCTATTAGTTATTCCCGTGCAATACAGAAAGTAAAATATGCAGTGAAGCCGCACATTTTACTTTCAGAAATTAATGCCTGCCAAAGGCAGGAGTTAATTTCGGCCGGCACCGGGAAAGTGTACAGAAAAGCAGTAAAAACTACTTTTCTGTACACCCTCCGACTTAATATCATAGCGATATTAAGTCGGAGGCCCAAAAAATAAAAATTCTTAAAAATAAAAAAATCTGCCCGCAGGTTGGAAGACGGACTCTCAGTTTTGCCGGCGTCCATTTTCCGAACCCGTGGCTCAGTGGGTTCGACAACCGCCGGTAAAATTAAGCGTCTGCTGTCAATCCCGCTGATAGCCACCACTTCTGTCAATAAGGAGCCCTCATTTGCATGCTCTTGCTTACTGAATATCGCGCCCAGGAGAGTGGCCTGGGCGTGTGTCGGGAGAGCGGGTGCTTGCTGGCTCTCGCGCGTTTTACTGTATCGGCCCGTTAGTTAGCTGGGCGGCACGGTAAGTTTGGTTTTTTTTTTTGTTTGTTTTCCCCTTCTGTGTGGTCTATTCCCGACTGTGTTCCCATGGTCATAGACTGCTCGCCAGCTTTTTTTTCTTAAGGCGTCTGGTTTTTGTCGGTGCCCCTAGTGCCCTCAGACTATGTCCCTCACAGATCCGCATGACGTGTATCCTATGACTGGAAGCATCGCACGACATTCAGGGATGTCTGTTCTGCTACAAGATGACCCCCCCCAAGGGCCAGTGTGCCCACCTGAATAAGATGGAGAAGCTCTTTGGAATGAAAAAGTCAGAACTCTTGACTCTGCTGTCGGGGGCATTGATGCCAAGAGGCCGGGGGAGCCGATGGACACAGAGTCTTTGCGATCCACCCCTCCACCAGGGCCCTCGATGGAGAGAGGAGCTGGAGATCAAGCATCATCTGTGTCTTCACACTCCAGGACGTCGGGATTGTCTCCTTCCTCCTTGGTGCGGGGGAAAGACCAGGCCAAGCACTGTGGGAAATCCAGGAAGCATTACCACTGGTCTTCGTCTATGCAAGGTACTGGACTCAAGTTGGCACTGACGTCTGCTGTGATGCCCTCAAGCGATCCCACGGAGAGGAGGCACTGTCCTCCATCGAACCCAGGAGTCCCAGGTGTTCCCCCACCGATGCCGGGGCTCCGAGGGAGATCTGGTGACGCCTCACCCCTCCTCCGTCCATCCTGTCTTTGGCAGATTTTCAAGAGGAGTTGAAACGTAGGGTGCAACTGGTGGTTCGAGCCCAGCAGGTGCCGGACCTGCTGGCTCCAGTGCACCACCCCCACAAGGTTTGCCAGTGCACGCTGTTCCACCGGTGCCGGAGCCTGCATCCTCTGTTGGCACTGCTGCTGTAGTGCCTTGTTGTCATCCTTGGCGTCCTCCCTACACAGCCACTGCCGGTGCCCGGGGGTCCATCGATGCCTCGGTGGCCACTTGTGCCTCCTCCATCTGGTGCAGTTCCCATTGTGGGTTTCTCTGAGGAGGAAGGCCCATGGCCTGTGCCACGACCAGCATTATCCAGTCCAATACTGGGTACTTTGGGGGTCTGGGCAGGGCCCTCCACTGGTGTCTCCGGGTGATCTTAGTGAAGAAGATGCCCCATATGACCCATGGGGGGATAATACCTCTGAGACTTTATCAGATGACTCAGATCTTTCCTTGGACCCGTCCCCTTCGGAGGAGCAGCACCTGAGGACCTGACCTTTGTGGGGTTTTCTGGACCATGGCAGGAACCATTCCATTTCAGCTTCTGATGGGATGACAGGCATGAGATGCTGGAGGTTCTCCAGTTTGATACCCCAAAGGAGGTGGTAGCTGTTCCTGTCCATGATATCTTCAAGGAGTTACTCCTTAGGATTTGGGTACATCCCATCTCTGTGCCTCTGGTGAATTGGAAGGCTGATGCTGTTTATCTAGTCCAGCAGGCCTTGAGGTTTAAGAGGCACCAACTCCCTCACCAGTCAGTCATCGTGGAGTCTGCCCTAAAAAAGACCAAGTGTTCCCGCACCCACGCTTCCGCTCCTCCGGGATCACAGGGCGCTCAATGCACTGGGTAGGAAGATGTTTCAGGGTGCTAGGTTGATCACCTGTATTGCTTTCTACTAGCTGTACAAGATGCAGTACTCCACTTCTGGAAGTGGGTCCAGGAATTTTCTGAGTGCCTACCCCAACAGCAGCAGGATGCCTTATTAGCAGTCATCCAACAAGGCCTGGAATAAGGCAAACATGAGGTGTGATCCACCTACGACATGTTTGAAACGGTGGCCAGGGTGGCAGCAGTGGGCATTGATACCCACAGGGTGGCTTGGCTTAGAGTTTCTAACTTCCAGCCGGAGGTCCAGGAGAAGTTCACGGACCTGCTGTGTACTGGAGAAAATCTCTTTGGGGACAAGGGGAGGAGGGATGCTGTGGCTCAGTTGAAGGATCACCTTGAGACCCTTCAGCATATCTCTGCCAGTAAATCAGACCCACCATCCTCTTCCACGAAATCCTCACGGCAGGGCCAGAGGAGACCCTTTTATTGCCAGGGGAAGTATTATCCTCCTGCCTTTCGTACCTGTTCTCAGTGCATGGGTGCTAGGGGCTGCTCCAGACAGCAGCGGATCCCCAGGCCTCAGCCAGGGTCTCAACTGAGCCCAGCTATGGGGTTTTAACTGGCTGCGGGGGAGCATAAGCCATTCAACCTTACCCTAGACGCCAGCAACGGTTCTTTGTGGACCGCTGGCCCAGTGTCAACTCAGACTAGTGGGTCCTATCCATCATTCGTTGAGGGTACTGGCTGAATCTTTTGGGTGTCGCTCTGGATTCTCCCCCGTGCCCCTCTTGGAGTCTGTCCTCTCATCAGGAAATACTCTTGATGGAGCTCTCTGCCCTTGTAACAGCCAGAGCATTCGAACCTGTTCCGTTGTGGCAGCAAGGATGGGGGTTCTACTCTTGCTATTTCCCGATTCTAAAGAGAACAGGGGGACTACATCCTATTTTAGACCTGAGGGCCCTGAACTGGTTTCTCAGAAGAGAAAAATTCAAAATGGTCTCTCTGAAAACCCCGATTCCCCTCCTGCAAAGAGGAGACTAGTTTTGCTCCCTCGATCTGAAAGACGCTTACGCCCACATCGAGATCTTCCCTAGTCAGTTCGTTGTGGGCGAGAGGTATTTCCAGTACAGGGTGTTGCCATTCGGCCTCGCCTCGGCCCTACAGGTATTCACCAAGTATCTGGTCGTAGTAGGTGCACGTGTTTCCCTACTTGGACGATTGGCTGGTCATGAGCACATCCTAGGAGAGAGCGCTTTGATCCCTGCACTTGACCATTTGGCACACAGGGTTGGTGAGCTTCAGGCGTTGGTGACAGGCACTGATAAAGGGGCAAAGCAGCACAAAGAGCGACTTGAAGACTCCAAAGCATCAAGAGAGGTGCAAAGCAGCCCCCCCCCCCCCCCTCCACCTGACTGGCAAGGTGTTAGATCTGATGTTTGATAGCAAGGCAGTGTGGCAAAGAACTTTTAAATTGTAAGATCCTGGGCATGGAAGCAAAGCTGAGTGGCATAAAGACCCCCAAGATGCAGGGTGGAATAAAATGAGAAACTTGGGACGCTGTGCCAAGGTGGTGGCATGGATTGCAAACTGGTTGACTGACAGGGAAACAGCGTGTCATGGTAAATGGAACCTACTCTGAAGAGAGAACGGTGTTTGAGTAGAGTGCCACAAGGATCTATTTTTTGACCTGTTCTGTTCAATATCTTTGTGAGCGACATTGCAGAAGGGGGTTAGAAGGTAAAGTTTGTTTGTGGATAATATTCAGATCTGCAACAGTGGACACACTTGGAGGAAAGAAAATGAAAAGTGATTTAAGAAAGCTTGAACAGTGGTTGAATGTTTGGCATCTGGAGTTCAATGCCAAGAAGGGCAGAGTCATGCATCTAGGGTGAGGTAATCGGAAAGAGCTGTATGTGATAGATTAATGTGCATGGACTGGGAGAGGGACCTTGGAGTGATGGTATCTGGCAATTTGAAGGAGGTAAAGCAATGTGACAAGGCAGTAGCTAAAGCCAGAAGAATGCTGGGCTGCATAGAGAGAGGAATAACCAAAAAGAAAAAGGAGATAATGTTCTTGTACCTCTTGGTGAGGCCTCACTTGGAGTATTGTGTTCAGTTCTGGAGACCATATCTCAAAAAGGATAGAGACAGGACAGAGGTAGCCCAGATAAGGGTGATCAAAATGGTATGGAGTTTTAGAATACTTAGGAGAGGCTGAAGGATCTAAATATGTACACCCTGGAAGAGAGGATGTGCAGGGGAGATATGATATAGACCTTTGGATACCAGAAAGGTTTTTAATGATGCACGATCCTCAAATCTTTTCCGTTGGAAAACAGTAGAACTAGAGGGTCACAAAACGAAACTCCAGGGAGGCGACGTAGAACCAGCATCAGGAAATATTTCTCCATGGAGAGGATGGTAGATGCCTGGAATGGTCTTCTGGAAGAGGTGGTGAAAACACAAAAACAGTAAATGAATTAATTAAAAAAAAAAACAAAAAACAAAAAACCAAACACATTGGATAAACACTGGATTCCTAAAGGCTAGAGGTGGAAATGAAGGCAAGTGGTGGGTGGGGGGAAATAACCTGCATGGAGCAGCAGTGACTTCCCCTAACAGCAGGCATGGGGATTACTACCCGTAACCAATTAGCTTACGTGAATTTGATGCAACTGCAACATCGCTTTTAGCTTTGGTGGGTGGGAAGGGAAAGGAAAGGAAATAGGATTCAGATGACAGTCCATGCTGGGCCCTGACTTTTATGGTCTGGAGTGCTGGTATGCAGGCATTAGGGGAAAAGTGCTGGACTTCTTCTACAGCCAAGTCCAAAAACAAAGCACATTCAAGCAGCATTATCTGAATTATCAAGAAAGCTGATCATCCTGTTAAAAAAAAAAAAATAAAAAAATGCTGTTAGCAGTGCTTGGTTATAATTGTAAATATTACTACCCTTAACATAATGCTGAGGGTAATCTGTATGGAACAGTAGTTAGTACCAATCAGCTTGCTGGGCAGAATGGATGGACCAATTGGTCTTTTTCTGCCGTCGTTACTATGTATGTAAATTCTTCCCTGCAGTGCATATTGGCTGTAGATCACAGATTAGTACCGCAAAACGTGAATTATATCAGCTGGGATCTTGTGACTACTGTAATTGTTTTCTTCAGACTATTTTGAGTGGCCACAAGAATTTGAACTTGCTATTCATGCTGGAGTACGTAATGACACTTTAAATGATTTTTACAGAGCACGTGAAAAAGATGGATCTTCCAGTACATTATGCTATTGTTAGGTAATTGGTCTGACTTTTGACAAATGGATCTCTACTTAATTTTCAGCCAAAACTACATGCCATAAACCATGGCACAGCATCCTGTGGTAGGGAGACTGTTAAGGCCTTAATAATTCTTTTGGATGAAGAAGCTGCCAACCCTCCGAACAAAAATAAAGCAGAAGTATTATGTGGAGATGAAGAAAATGAAATTTCTTATGGAGTTCCTTCCATGCTGACACTGTTCAGGTAGTGAAATATTATTTTATAAGTATTTTATGAATTGATAAGGATTAACCTGAGCAGTAGGCTCATGTCTGTGTTCAAGGAATGGCTCAGACCTTTCCACATGGTCAGTATCACTTCATCATAAATATGCAATACTTTACAAAACATCTTTCATCTTAAATGTCTTTTTCCTTTTCCTTTTTGTATTTCTACCCTTTTAGACAATATGTATATTCAAGTCAATTTACCTGATCTTACATATCTCCAGTGCTTCTTTGTTAAAGCACAAAACTGTATTCTGAAAATACTTTCATACTATCCACTTGTTGCTAATATTCTGTTAAATACAAAGTGGTAACAAAAACCTTTCAAATGTTTGTTTTTTTTTTTCCCCCTTACCTTTGAATTCAGGAGAAACCTTAGTCAATAGGCAGCTGTACTGTCGTTTCTCAGATTTAAACAAGTTGGGTGCATAGCACAGCATGGAAATGGCTAGTGCTGTGCACCTAATCAGTGATGTTTTCTGAGCAGAAATAGCTTATTGGTTGGCTATTACAAATAACACAGTCTTGAAAGGTGGACCTATTTCATTTCATAATTTAATTTATAATTTAAAATTTGAGTAAATTAAGTTATGTTGAAAATATAGGACTTGACATAGTAAAAGTTTGCAGATCAGGCCCACTTGGTCTACCAGCAAGCTCATTTGCCCCTGCCTGCACTATTCTAGCTGAGGGTATTGTCTAGCTATCAATTGTACAAGATTGATTACCTTCAGGATATTGTTCCTGCTCCCTAGCTGAGAAGTGGAACCATGTCATCCTGCAGTCCATACTAGGAATCTGGCTATAGCCCTAACCCCAATTATGTAAGAATATATAAAAGCCATGCTGCAGCTTTATCTTGGTTAACCTTGTTGCCTCTCTTTAGGAGCTTGATGCAGCCATTGTGTGCTCATTGGCTTCGTTCTTTTCCCTTTGTTTGACCCTCTGCTGTTGCGTGTGATTGGGTGTGTAGATTTCGATAACTGGCCCCCTCCCACATATATTTTATTTTCATAGTGCTCCTTCACCTACCTTTTACAGTTTACCTCAGTACCTGTCCAAAGTATACTTTAACTCCGTCATGGTTTTGATTACTGCTACTCCTACTTTAGGCTATTCAAGGCATCTACCACCCTCTCGTTAAAGTATTTCCTCTGAGCCCCCCTCCATCTGACTTCATATCATGACCCCTTGTCCTTGATTTTATTTTTTTAATGGAAAATACTACCAACTTTATTGAAGCTACTAAATATAGGGTTTTTTCCCACAGTTCTCTTCCAGTGAGTACATTTTGAATTCCATAAAACGGTTGGTGTAGGGTTTGTTTTCCAGGCCTTGAACCATTTTGGAAGCCCTTCCCTGAACAATTACTATCTTATCAATGTCATCATTAAGGTATGGCCTCCAGAACTGGGCAACATACTTGAGATGGCGGCTTCACGCGTGACCTATATAAAGGCTTGCTTTCACCTGTCTCTTTATATACCCAATCATGCTATTAAATAATAAAATGGAAGGGAAAACAGACAGGTAACTCTTTCCAAGTCATCTGAGAGGATTACGCTTAGGTCCCTTTCCTTTTTAGTACTTTCCAGTGCTTAGCCTCTTACCAATGAGAATGATAAAGGATTTTTATGCTGTAGGTACAAAACTTTACAATTTGTCCATGTCGAAGCACTAGCTTTCAAATTGGTGATCAGTTTCTTTTTTTTCTCCAAGAGCAAGCAAGATGGATCAGCTACACAGTGGGTGATCTGACAGTGCTGATACAGATACACCTCTCGGACCTCTAGAAAACTTAGAAAGATTTTCCAGGCATGCATGTGATTTCCTGCATGCACAATACTTTGTGCAGTGACAGCAAGCCATGTTTCTCTTGTGTAGTTTGCCCAAGGGAAAATTTTGTTTCTTTTTATATTCAGGCTGCCCCTTCAAACTTTCTCCAGTCTTAGTAAAATTCTTGTTTTGGTAATTTATATTTTGACAGTGGCCTTTCCTATTTCCAACAAGTTGGTTTTTTGTTGGTTTTTTTTTGCACTGTCCATTTTCCTTACAGTGGCCAAAAGGAAGTCTAGCTGCTTCAGGTGTTACCCTTGCTGCAGTTTCAAAATATCCATTATTGATCTTGAACTAAGGATGTGATTAGTGCAGTTAGTGTAGCTGGGTTTAAAAAAGGTTTGGATAAGTTCTTGGAGGAGAAGTCCATTAACTGCTATTAATCAAGTTTACTTAGGGAATAGCTACTACTATTAATTGCATCAGTAGCATGGGATCTTCTTAGTGTTTGGCTAATTGCCAGGTTCTTGTGGCCTGCTTTGGCCTCTGGAAACAGGATGCTGGGCTTGATGGACCCTTGGTCTGACCCAGCATGGCAATTTCTTATGTTCTTATGGTGGCAGGTTTCCACCTTAACTAGTCAGTTGGCCTGCCACTATTTTTTCTCCAGGTCTCATGTTCAGAAGTGAACAAACTCTGCACAGTTGGGATTACAAAAGCGTTGTCACCTACCTAGAGTGGATGTAAGAACAAGGAAGCTTCACCCAATTTTGTTTCTTTTGACCCCCAACAGATCTGAGATTGCTGTAATGGGAGTACAATTGAAATAGAAATGCTCTCTGCTAGTATTGGGTGCACCTGGAGTAAGACAGGAAGATGTAGAGTCAAGCAGTGATGCAGTTTTGATAATTTAATGGTATGAAAATGGATTAGCAATCTTCTAGATTGAAGGGCACCAGTAGTTAGGGGTGTGCATTCGTTTGCAACGTATTGGCAATCCACAACGAATAGGGCCATATTTGTTGCATCGCGAAACGTATTGTGATTTCCCACGAATACAACGAATCTTCACAGAATTATTCGGCCGTCTAAAGGAGTGAATTTAAACAAAATTCCCCCCCCCCCCAAGACTTGCCAAAACTCCCTGGGGTCCAGCGGGGGTCCGAGAGCCATCTACTGCACTCGCGCCGATAGTCTTTGCCCTTACTATGTCACAGGGGCTACTGGTGCCATTGGTCGGCCCCTGTCACATGGTAGGAGCAATGGACGGCCGGCGCCATCTTGTGCTCATACCATGTGATGGGGCCGACCAGTGGGCACCGGTAGCCCTTGTGACATAGTAAGGGCAAAAGCTATCGGCGCCATTTTGATTACTGGCAGCCGACGGCCCGAGTGCAGGACATGGCTCCCGGACCCCTGCTGGACCACCAGGGAGTTTTGGCAAGTCTTGGGGGGTCAGGAGGGTGGGGGATTGTAGTTAATTAAATTTTAGCTGGGAAACGAATAAAAATGGAACACATGAACGGATCGGGGGTCCCCCTTGCCAAATGCAACGTATCTGCTCCCCAACGAATACGAATACCAAATGTAACGTATGCAGTCCCTCTGCACGCCCCTACCAGTGGTACATCCATTGCTCCCAACGTACTACACAAACCGCCAGCAAAATTAATCTAGTGATTCCCTCACTTCCACAGGCTAAATTATCCTCCACCAGAAACAGAGCCTTTTCCATCATCGGCCCAAAGCTCTGGAACTCGCTTCCTCATTGCCTCACCAATCAAGATAACTTAAAATCCTTCAAAAAAGACTTAAAACCCTGGCTTCTCAGCCAATCTTTTAAAGATAGCACTCAATGACTTTAAAAATTCTTTATATTCTGCCATTTTTCAATCTCCCTGTTACAATGATACAGATGCCCTTCAATGCTTCATGAGTTATATGTACATCTATTCAGGGTTCTATCCTGTGTTATCTTGTTATACATTCTCCTGTTGTATTTACTTTCGTTAATTTTAAATTGTAATCTTCATACATCGTTCTATGTAACATGTTGTTTCTGTATGTAAACCGGAGTGAAGGCAACTCTGCTATACCTCGGTATATAAAAAAATGCTAAATAAATAAATACTTAGAAGGGAGGGAGAGAAAAAAAGGTGAAGTAGGATTATACAGGGGGATGCTTGAAGAAATGTTTGAATATTTAGATGTTTCATATTGGGTGAATAGTTTTGAATGGTATGCAGTCAAGATGTGCTGTAATTTGATTCTAAGACCCAATAAAATTTTTTTTTAAAAATTACGGTGAATACGTTTG
Source organism: Rhinatrema bivittatum (assembly GCF_901001135.1). Taxonomy (NCBI): domain Eukaryota; kingdom Metazoa; phylum Chordata; class Amphibia; order Gymnophiona; family Rhinatrematidae; genus Rhinatrema; species Rhinatrema bivittatum. The sequence continues at coordinate 217,566,922 of NC_042618.1, read as the reverse complement.
CAAAAAAAAAAAACAAACTCATCATAGATTCCTCAATTATAGTGAAAGCAAAATGTTAAACTGCCTTTCTACATTGTAGTCTGTAAAGTCAGACAAGACCATATTCTGCATATTGCTTTAATTTGGCACAGAGCATACCTATTTTTGTTAAGAAAATAAAATTGCTATGCTGAGTCAGACCAAGGTCCAGCGAGCCCAACATCTTTCCTGACAGTGGCCAATTAGGGTCACAAAAAGTAGGTTTCTTGTTGCTTCTTTCCAGAGACAAGCAAATGCTTTCCCAACTACCTGACTAATTTTTCCATTGTTAGGCAAGATTGAAGTAGCCATGATATGCGAGTGATGTTATCCAACAACAATGAACTGACTTCTCCCTTTTAGCTAGTAGAGCTTTTGCATTACTGAGCATGAATGGGAATTTCCACTCGGGCACTATCTCCTGAGCCCCCTTAGTCTGTTTTTGTCCAAATACAAGCATGGATGTGTACTTCTCTCTGTTTTTCTGTGAAAACTTCATAACTGTTTTCTTTAAAGTTGCATTTCTATCTCAGTAGTCTCCAAACAACACTTTTCAGTGCTACTAAAAATACATTTAATATTTTCTTCATGTCCAGTAAATAGAAATTGTCAGTGGATTCAAGGGCTGATTTTGTCGTAGAAGAATGTCTTATTACGACAAAAATTAATTCTGCTACCATTGCCTCAGGTCAACTGCATTGTGGACAGATGTCCTTGTGTGCTCAGAAAATGAGAGCATAGAAAATGGAGGAACTGTATAAGTCTTTCAGAAGCCCCACAGTCTGTCCTCCTTCAGGAGTGCAACCTGTCTGCCTCCCTGGGAATTGAGTTGAGCAGGACCTTCTCAAGTGTCTTTCCCCATCTGCAGAACAGGCCGAATCCTCAGGGTTGAATAAGCAACATGCATCTAAGAAGAACAGGAGGACTCATCCCATCCTAGAGGGAATTGGCTATGCTTCCTCGATTTAAAGGACATGTACACCCATGTCAAAATTTTCTCAGGTCACAGGAAGTATCTCAGATTCGTCGTGGGGGAAACTGCACTTCCAGCACAGAGTGATGCCTTTTGGGCTAGCATTAGCCCCACTTGTCTTCACAAAATGCCTAGCCTTTGTGGTGGCACACCTCCGCAGGCTGGGAGTGCAAGTCTTCCCCTATCTGGATGATTGGCTGGTCAGGATCACTTCAGGTAGGAGCCATTCGGTCCATGAGCTTGACTGTCCAGGTGATGGATCACTAGGGTTCATCATCAACTACCCAAAATCCTATCTCGGTCAGTCACCTCAATTAGATTTTATAAAAGCCCTGCTAGACACAGCTCAGGCAAGAGCCTTTCTGCCTCATTCATGGGCTGCCACCCTGGCTTCCATTGCGGCAGAGATCCAGAGGAGCCAGTAGGTGTCAGCATGGCACATGTTGAGGATGTTGCGCCACATGGCTGTAACAGTTCATGTCACTCCCTTGGCACATTTACACATGTACAGAGCCCAGTAGACCCCGAGGAAGCAGTGGCACCAGGCCATTTAGAGCCTCCAGTCTTGCATCCAAATAACCCCGTCTCTCTGAGATTCTTTGTTCTGATGGCTTTTACCCTCCAATCTGGAATGGGGATCTTTCTGGAGTCCTCCTACACAAATTGTCCTAACCATGGATGCATCCACCATGGTTGGGGGAGCTCATGTAGAGGGGCTCCGCACCCAGGGCCTCTGGTCCGCCCAGGAAATCTGTTGCTAGATCAACTTCCTGGAGCTCCAGGCAATTAGATACGCGCTGTGGGATTTCAGAAATAGGCTGCCCAACAAAGTTATCCTGATCCAAACAGGCAACCAGGTAGCAATGTGGTATGTCAACAAGCAGGGAGGTACAGGATCGTATCTCCTGTGTCAAGAAGCGGTCCAGACTTTATCATGGGCAACATATCTGGCAAGTATGGAGAACACTGAGTCATGTCTTCAGACCCCCATGAATGGTCCCTGAACCAGGAGGTGGCGAATCAGATCTTCCACCTCTGGGGGAGCCCAGACATAAATTTGTTCATCTCCCCCTGGAACAGGAAGGCAACTTGGTTCTGCTCCCTGAACAGAACAGAGGGCAAACTGGCTTTGGACACCCTTGCCTGTCATTGGGACAAGGTTCTTCTGTACGCGTATCCTCCAATTCCTTTGCTGACTAAGACTCTTGAAGCTTCGCGAGGACAGAGGATCTATGACCCTCATAGCCCCTGATTGACTGAGACAGGTCTAGTTTCCACTCCTATGGGAGTTATCCACCCAGAAACAGATTAGTTTTGGGTTCTTCCCCAGATCTCAGCACGCAGGATCGAGGGAGGTTGCGGCACCCCAACCTCCAGGCCCTGTTGCTCACAGCCTGGATGTTGAGAGGTTAATTCTGCAACCACTCAGTCTCTGAGGATGTGTCTTGGGTCCTAGTGACTTCTAGAAAGCCTTCCACTAGAACGTCCTATGGACTGAAGTAGAGGATATTTTCTGTGTGGTGCAAGCAGGAGGCCCTAGATCTATTCTTCTGCCCCACACAAAAACTGCTTGATTACTTTCTACACCTCTCAGAGGCTGGCTTTAAAACCAACTCCATCAGGGTCCATCTGAGTGCAATTGGTTCATACCACGATGGTGTAGATGGTACGCCCATCTCTGCACAGCCTATAGTTGTACAGTTTATGCGGGGCCTGCTTCAGTTGAAGCCTCTCCTAAGGCCTCCCTCTGTGTCTTGGGTCCTCAACGTGGTATTAGCTCAGCTGATGAAAGCTCCTTTTGAGCTGCTGTGCTCCTGTGACCTAAAGTAGCTGACCTAGAAGGTCATATTTTTGGTGGCGATAACTTCAGCGCATGGAGTCAGCGAGCTCCAGGTCTTAGTGACTTACCCACCTTATACAAAATTTTATCGTGACGGGGTAGTCTTGTGCACGCACCCTATATTTCTTCACTTTTTTGAAGGAGATAATAAACGTGGATAAAGGTGAACCGGTAGATGTAGTATACTTGGATTTTCAGAAGGCGTTTGACAAAGTTCCTCATGAGAGGCTTCTAGGAAAAGTAAAAAGTCATGGGAGTGGTGGCGATGTCCTTTCGTGGATTACAAACTGGCTAAAAGACAGGAAACAGAGTAGGATTAAATGGACAATTTTCTCAGTGGAAGGGAGTGGGCAGTGGAGTGCCTCAGGGATCTGTATTGGGGCCCGTACTTTTCAATATATTTATAAATGAGCTGGAAAGAAATATGACGAGTGAGGTAATCAAATTTGCAGATGATACAAAATTGTTCAGAGTAGTTAAATCACAAGCGGATTGTGATAAATTGCAGGAAGATCTTGTGAGACTGGAAAATTGGGCATCCAAATGGCAGATGAAATTTTAATGTGGATAAGTGCAAGGTGATGCATATAAGGAAAAATAACCCATGATATAGTTATATAATGTTAGGAGCTACCACCCAAGAACGAGATCTAGGCGTCATAGTGGATAACACATTGAAATTATCGGTTCAGTGTGCTGCGGCAGACAAAAAAGCAAACAATGTTGAATTAGAAAGGGAATGGTGAATAAAACTGAAAATGTCATAATGCCTCTATCGCTCCATGGTGAGACCACACCTTGAATACTGTGTACAATTCCGGTCGCCGCATCTCAAAGATATAATTGCGATGAAGAAGGTACAGAGAAGGGCGACCAAAATAAGGGGAATGGAACAGCTCCCCTATGAGGAAAGACTAAAGAGATTAGGACTTTTCAGCTTGGAGAAGAGACGGCTGAGGGGGGATATGATAAAGGTGTTTAAAATCATGAGAGGTCTAGAACTGGTAAATGTGAATTGGTTATTTACTCTTTCGGATAAATGACTAGGGGACACTCCATGAAGTTAGCATGTGGCACATTTAAAACTAATCAGAGAAAGTTCTTTTTCACTGAACGCACAATTAAACTCTGGAATTTGTTCCCAGAGGATGTGGTTAGTGCAGTTAGTATAGCTGTGTTTAAAAAAGGATTGGATAAGTTCTTGGAAGAGAAGTCTATTACCTGAAAAATATATTATCCAAAACATGGGAACAAATTTTCCTAGTAATCGTTCATGTGTTCCATTTTTATTCGTTTCCTGATTACAGGTGCTGATTACAGAATACACAGGTGCTGATTACAGAATACACAATATATAGTAAGTGAACTTGCTTTATGTACTTTCCTCCAGGAACTTGTCTTTTAAACCCTGCAGTGCTAATCACCTTGACCAAATCCTCTGCCAACAGATTCCATAGTTTGATTGTAGTTGGGTGAAATAATTTCTGAGATTTGTTTTAAATCTGCTGGTTGTTTTATGGAGTAGTTCCCTTGCTTTAGTATTTAAAAGGGTAAATAACTGTGCCCTATTTACCCATTCTATTCATTTTATAAACTCTTGTCCTATCCTCTCTCACTTGTCTTTTCCAAGCAGATTTAAGACTAATCAGAGAAAATTCTTTTTCACTCAGCACATAGTAAAGCTCTGGAATTTGTTGCCAGAGGATGTGGTTAGTGCAGTTAGTGTAGCTGGGTTCAAAAAAAGGTTAGGATAAGTTCTTGGAGGAGAAGTCCATTAATGGCTACTAATCAAGTTTACTTAGGGAATAGCCACTGCTATTAATTGCATCAGTAGCATGGGATGATCTTAGTGTTTGGGTAATTGCCAGGTTCTTGTGGCCTGGTTTGGCCTCTGTTGGAAACAGGATGCTGGGCTTGATGGACCCTTGGTCTGACCCAGCATGGCAGTTATGTTCTAAGCTGAAGAACTCCGGTCTTTTTAGCCTTGCATAAGGGAGCCATTCCATCCTTTATTATTATTTTTTTTTTGTTACCTCTCTCTGCATCTTTTTCTGGTTCCACTGTCTTTAGATGGAGTAACCAGAACCTCACACAATAATGAAGTTTTGGTTGCTCCATGGAACGACGCAGAAGCATAATATTCTCCATTTTATTCACTATTCCTAACATTCTATTTGTTTTTTTGAATGCTGCCCCACACTGAATTGAGGATGTCAACATATTGTACATAAGGACTCGAAGTCCTCTATTTTCTGAATGGTGATGGCTAATAGGGAACCAAGTGTATATTTATTTATTTATTTATTTATTTAGTTGGGATTATTTTTCCTTATGTACATCACTTAGCATTTGTCCACATTAAATTCCATTGGCCATCTAGATACTCAGTCTCTCCTAATCTCACAAGGTCCTGTTGTAATTCCTCCCAATCTGCTGTGGTGTTTTAACAATTTTGAATCATTTTTTGTCATCTGCAGATTTGAGCACCTCACTCATTGCTCCCTTTTCCAGATCATTTATGAATGGTAAACACAGAGCCCTGGGCATTCCACTACTGACATTTCTCCATTTGGAAAATTGACCATTTTCAGCCTTGTCTTTTAAATGGATACCAATTCACAATCCGACACTGTCTCCTATTCCATGACTTTTATTTCCTGAGCAGTTTCTCTTGAAGGACTTTGTGCATTTTCAGAAGGCGTTTGACATACACTGTATTGATCAGTTCGCCTTTGTCCGCATGTTTACACCTTCAAAAACATTTATTAGCTTTGTAAAGCAAGACTTCCGTTTGCTAAAACAATATTGATTCTTCCCCCATTAAGCCAGTTCTAATCCATTTGGCCAGCAATTTTGTTTAAGATTAGCTTCTTACCAGGCTAATGGGTCTGTAGTTTCCCAGATCACACCTGGCATGGTTTTTTGTTTTGTTTTTTTAATTCAAATTACATCGGCCTTCCTCCAGTCTTCAGGTACTGTATCTATTTTAAACAAGATGTTACAGATAACTAGCAACAGATTTTAAATTTTATACTGATTTCTTTGAGACTCTGGTCCTGGTGACTTGTTACACTTTTTTATTTTGTCGGTGTGTTCTGTTACATCTTCCAGTTCCACAGTGATTTGCTTTAGTTGCTCAGCATCATCACCATCAAAGAATACCTTGGGTGTAGTTCTGCCCTCAATATCCTCCTCTGTAAAGACCAAGGCAAAGAATTCCTTTAGTTCTGCCCTTCCCAAGCACTCTGTTTACCTCGTAGTCATCTAATAGACCGACTGACTCCCTCATGGGCTTTTTGCTTCGAATATAGTTAAACTTTTTTTTTCCCCCTCTATGGCAAGCTTCTTTTCAAATTATTTCTTTCTCTGTCTTATTATTGCTTTTTATCTAACTTGCCAATGCTTATCCTTTTCCCTATTTTTCTCATTTGTATTTGCTTTCCATTTGTTTGAAAGATGCCCTTTAATTGCCTTTTTGACCTCACCATTAAACCTTGCTTGCTGGCTGGCCTTCCTTCAACTTTTTTTTTTTAATACAGGGAAGACAGTTTTATTTGGGCTTTCAAGATTGCTTTAAAATACCGAGTTCCTGTCTCATGCAAACTTTTAGCCTTGGCAGCTACCCTTTTTTAGGTATTTTTTTTTTCTCATTTTATCGTAATCTCCCTTTTTTAAAGTTAAATGTAGCACTTTGTCTTGCAGTAAGTAGTCATCCTTACTTAACCTGTAATCCATTTTTGTAATTCTCCTAGGACAAGCAGGATGGTAGTCCTCGCATATGGGTGACCTCAATCTATGGAGCCCAGCATGAAAATTGTTAAAGTTTCTAGAACTTTGACTAGGAACACTTCCAAGTGGGGTCCATCTTCAGTCTCTTATTTTCCGCAGAGGGTTCGTCTCGCAGATGTGGAGCTCGTGCGTTTTTTTTTTTTTTTTTGCAGGAAAACTGCTTCCATGAAATAAACATTTTTTTCTTGGTTCTTTGTTCTGTGTCCCTCGATCTCCCAGCCCTAGTTAACAGGCGTCATGGTAAATGTATACGTTCCTGGCGGTTGATTTCTGACTGTGCTGTCTCCCAGTGGCCACTGGCCATCGACTGCTGCCATTTGTTTTTTCCGATGGCTTTCGCCAATGCCCCCAGACTATGTCCATTACAGACCCCTTCCCTTCATCCAGAAGGGGATGTACACTCTGGATCTAAAGGATGCGTACACTCTCATTCTCATCAACCCCTTTATTTTATTTTTTTCGTAATTCTATATTACGAGACTGACGAGCAACCCCACGTGGACACATGGATAGTGGCATGCTCAGTTTTCCTAGTCAAAATTCTAGAAACTTTGACAAAAGTTTTCTGTGCTGGGCTCCATCTGATGATGTCACCCTTATGTGAGGACTAACATCCTGTTGTCCTAGGAGAACACCTGTTACAGGTAAGCAACTCTGATCACTCTTCAAATTAAAAAAATAAAAATAAAAAAGCTAAAAAGGATGGGAGCTTAAAATTATTTAAACAACTGATTACCATTTTTGTGGTGGAAAAAATCACAAATTGCTCTTTTGTGTTTTTTTTTTTTTTTTTTCCCCAATTCTAGATCTCCAGAGCAATCCACTGGATCATCTCCTAAATCCTTGAAAGAACGTGTTAAAAAATCTCTGGAAAAAAGAGAAGTTAAGGTATCCTAAAATAAATTTAATAACAGATGAGTACTTGTGCTAACGTTTTGAGCTGTGGGATCATAGAACTTATTAAAAAAAAACAAAACACAGGGATATTGTTATATTTATTGATTCTCATTGCATTTTGATAACATGGCAGTACTTGCCACATGAATAAGCTGACATGCTGATAGCATATCATGCAGTCTTTGATTTTACATGCTAATTAGATCTAGACAGTTTATATGGCAGACATTTCCTGGAAAGAATAGTGACGGCATGCAGTGGAATTGTTTCTAAGAATATAAGATTTGCTGTACTGGGTCATACCAAACATTCATCAAGCCCAGTATTCTAGTTAGATTGTGTTGGTGTATTTGATTTTGGAGCAGCTTTGTAATGGGGCTGAGGGAGTTTGTGTTAGCATTATGGATGGGAGTGTTCCATGATATCTTTCAAGTTTTTTCTTACTCTTCATATTGTGATCATAATCAGGTTAGACTGACCGGTCATGGAGTTCTTGCCTGAGGTTTTACAGGCATAGTCTGCATCGTCTGGGTAGATCAAGAATGAAGTGCTCAGGAGGAGTAAAACTGGAAACTGACCAATATTATCTTGAATTTTAAGTTCTTAAAGGAAATGGGTTACTTTTTTTTTTTTTTTTTTTGTAGTTTAGTTTTAAATATTAAACTAGGATATACCGTAAACTGTTTAAAAAATGTTATTTCTGGTCATGCAATGAACTGCTTTTAATGAGGCTGCAGTGATCGGGTAATTAAAACATTGAATCACAACTGAATGTTTTAATGGGCCATTTAGAACATTTTTCCCTACTCAAACATTTTTAGTTTTGCAGTATTTGATGTAAAGCTTACAAGAAAAAAGGAGCTGGCTAATGTTTGTTGACTAGTTCCAGTCAAATGTTTCTGTATAATCCATTCCAAAGAGAATTATTTGCTGTTGCTAGCCCTAGCTCGCTCTAGCTCTCTAAAATAAATGTTGTTTGCTGGAGTAGTCTGAAGGGATCATGGGTAAGACACTGGATATATCTAGTATTCCATAAGTTATCACCTCTTTCTCCCCCGCCCCCCCTCCCCCAGCACCCCACTGTGAATTACCCACTAAAATAATTTTTGTACCATTTTGTAGGCCATTCTGTTTGGAATTTAACAGTACCTTACACATTACTTACATTTATTATTTATGGCCGGAATGTACAATAGCAAAAAACATCAGATTGACCATGAAGCGCATGATGCTGGAACAACCTTTATTATGAAAAATGGATTGTTGAAAAATGAGGTCAAAGTGAAAGCTGGGTTCACAGGACATGAGGCAAGACTGCTGATGAGTGTTTTACGGAATTTGATGACGGTTGACGCAAAAATTGTTTCCAGAAAGCCAAAATATTATTGAAAATTCCAGCAACAAACAGAAAAAAAGCTGTTGCTAGGTGGCACGAACGATTTTGGGTGAGAGGAGGGAAAAAGTTGATAGAAACAACAGTTTGTTATTGAGTTAGGGCTAGTATCTAGGCATTTCATATTTAAAAATCCTTGAAAACTGAAACCCTTATCCAAGACAGGCTTTGGCTTTGGTGAATTGGTTACAAAATTGGGATGAAAAGGATTTCCTTTATTTGGTGCCTTCTGAAGACTTTTTCATTTGGTGAGTTCAAAAACCAATTTTTAAAATGATGACGTTTGGTCAAAAGCTTTGAAAGAAATTAGCAACAAGCAACATTATCACCAAATTGTCAGAACTCTTGCTTACATTGATCACAGTGAAGAAATATTGTGCGTAATCAAAAGAACGTGAGGAATGATGCCTACTTTCGGCATACGGTTGTAGCTGAAAATGTTATCCCGTTTTTGAGAGATCTGGAAAACATTTTGGTAATAGGCAAAACTACTTTTGTCCATAAGGCGCCATGCATGCGAGCCAACTCCACACAAAAGCTGCTTAAATAAAATGGCATTGATTTTTGAAGTAACGACATTTGGCCAGGGAACTCTCCAGACTTGAACGTTGCCGAATATATAGGTGCCATAGGATGAGTTGGAGAGTTTAATGTTGAAGGAAAATGGTCAGGGATGTTATTCCACTGAAACTTTGCATTGAAATTTGAAATTGGTATTTATTAAATTTGGAAAATGTTGCCGATTTTATCTGTGTTCTCATACCCCACTAGTTTTAAATTCATTTTGCAAACTAACAGTGGGCACACCAACTATTATATGTTTAATTCCATTTTGAGTGCTGATTAAAATGGTATATTGCATGTTTCTATCAGATTACTGGTTGTTGCTGCAATGGGGGAGGCAAAGGTTATGCAACACCCGGTACATGTGCTTAATGCTCTTAGGTTTTTAAGGTACCTTTGAATGTTTTGAATACAGAGCTTTGTGATATTGTACTTGGGTCTAGAACGAGTAGATATGAATCGGTTATTTACTCTTTCGGATAGTAGAAAGACTAGGGGGCACTCCATGAAGTTAGCATGGGGCACATTTAAAATTAATCGGAGAAAGTTCTTTTTTACTCAACGCACAATTAAACTCTGGAATCTGTTGCCAGAGGATGTGATTAGTGCAGTTAGTATAGCTGTGTTTAAAAAAGGATTGGATAAGTTCTTGGAGGAGAAGTCTATTACCTGAAAAATATATTATCCAAAACATGGGAACAAATTTTCCTAGTAAGCCGTACTGCGGCAGTTTAACTAGATAGATTTAGGTGAAGTTCCAGCTGCACCCTAGCTAGCTAGATTTAACCCTTCTATTCCTCCATATGGAGATAGTCTTGTTATTTTAGCCAACTAGCTGTGAATACTCTCCCCTCCCCCCAACCACCACCACCAAAAGAAGAAGAAAAAGCATTTACAACTCCAGGAACATCTACTTTTGAGTGGCTAAATATCACTGCCTTGTGAACATAGGCAGTTATATGTAACCACTCAGAGAGGACTTTTTTTTCAAGGGCTTGGGCCTAACTGGCTAAACCTTGCAGAAAATTGTTATATTCCCAAGATATGCCTGTGTGCCAGTCTACCTTTTATAAAGATGGGGTGGCATTACCAAAAACTTGTAGCACAATAGTTTCAAAAAATGTTGACTATTACAACCATTGTTTACCTCTTTTCATAGGGATCACACTGATCAGCTTATAGTAATTTGTTGAAACAGGCTCAAAACACAACTTGATTTGTTATTTTCAGTTGTTTGAATTGTATCGTTTTGTTGTACTTGGTCAGCTCATATAGTCAGAATTTCATAATTTATGAAATACTTTTGGCAGGAAAATGCCCATTTCTCCATAATAGGTTTTGCATGTGTAAACCAGACCCTTTTGTAACTGTTTTTCTAATTTACATGGCTGCTTCATATTTAAACATAAGTGTGATTGGTTGGACAAAGATGATCTATTGTTATTCCAGACCATTGGCCAATCTTATATGGACAGATTCATATTTGTAAATAAGAAACAGCTAATATTTGTATACATGTTTTGTAGGTAGCTCTTTGGTTACCCCAAATATTCTTCTCTCTTCTATTGTCAAGAAAATAATAAATATCCTATTGAGTTATGGTGTAACACAGCATTTTTGTCAACTGAGAATGCCGCTGCATGTCAGCTGGTTTTTTCTTTTTTTTTTACACATTTCCTCTACTTCTCTCCTTTTTAGAAATGAGATTTCAATATGTTCTAACAAAACTTCCTTCATTTTTTTTTAAAAGTAAAATACAAGTTCAGAAATGAGCAGGAGCAAACTGGGGAAAGTGCCTGCTTGGGTCACACACAGGGAGGCTAGCATTCAAACAACTTTGCATGGCCCCATATATGCGTGTATATGGCATGCAGAGAACTACTATAGTATTTTATAACCTGCAGCTATCACGTATGCACATTGGGCCTGATTTTAAGAAGCACTTACACAGTTTGGGTTTTATACATGTAAATGCACTTTAACTTGTGTAAGTGGGCTTTTGAAAATTGTTACAATATATGCCATAGAATTGTCCATAGAATATTCACGTGTAAGTTCACTTTCTGCATGTAAATGGATTTTTAAATTTACTACAGTAGTATATTACATTTACATATGTAACTCCATTGAAAATTACATCCATTAATGTCCACCCCAACATACATGCATATATACTTGCGTGCAAATTTCTGCATGGCATTGAAAGCATATTTCAATGTATTGAACATGCATGCTTTTCCTACCTATTTTAGAAACATGCACATGTTTTATTTTACATGTGAAAAAGAAATATGACTTTCTTAGCATTGAGACAGATTAATCCACACCACTGGGTTATGCACCTCTACCTGCAGATGGAGATGGAGCCACGCTGACGTCACGGTATATAGACCCCTACATCAACTTCAGCCCACCAGTATTCTCCATCTCTAGCAGATGGTGGACGTGCTCCTCTCTCCTGGGGATTGCTTAAAAAAAAAAAAGAAAATAAAAGGAGAAAAGAAGGAAATTCATTCACCCTGCTCTTCTGTGGTGATACCTTATGGTTCTTCCCTCAGTCGAGGTTTTTCTGAGGTGATATCTGCAGATCTCTCCTTCAGAAGAGTGACAAGGTCTGGTAGCTGGTTTTCTGGCATGGACTTAACTGAAGAGAGAGAAACAGCTGAGAGGCTTAGTGGGTGCAGGAAGCCGAACGTGGCAGTACAGGCCTTTGCCCTCTCCCTCCGTAGCTGGAGACAGACTATACTCAGCCAGGATGGGCTCAAATCAGGTAGAGTGTAAAAAAAAAAAAAAAGGGGTTTCCATTTCTCCTTCTGGTCTCTGAGACTCAGTGTCCGTTCCTGCCTCCGAGGGGCTTGAGGAGTTGTGGCAGCTTGGCGGGTTGAGCAGTCTTTTGGATAGAGCTCGCTCTCAGGCTTTGCTTAGACGCCATGTGGTAGGCCGCGGCGGTGTTCGTGTGCTTTTCTGCGCACAAGTCTGCTGCGAAAGTGTCTGACATCGGTTCATGTTTGCGCGCCCAGGTGGGTATCTGGCTGGGTGCTCAGGTGGGCACCTACCTGGACAGTGTATTGTGCGCTTATATTTTGGACACTTATCGGACAGTCCTTGATTTTGGGCTCCCTATATGTACCGTGTTGTCAGCTTTGCTCCATCTCTGTCTGCTGGTAGAGGTGCATAACCCACTGGTGTGGATTAACCTGTCTTCACTAAAGAAAAAGGAATTATCAGGTAAGTAGTAATTTCTCCTTGCTCATGTAAAATCCTGATTTGTGCACTTAAGTTGTATATCTTAAAGCTTGTGCGTGTAATTGAAGTCCCGGGTTTTCTGATTCCTCCACCAGGTCGAGACCCTCTTAGTTCTTCAGCCTCTGCTTCCTCCTGTTCACACAGACCTCCCATGCAGCCAATAATTAACACTTAATACCATCTGATATGAATTGTACAAAATAATTAGCATATGTAAAAATGGGGGAAGAATTTCCCACATGTACTCGCGGCAGACTCTTATAAAATAGAACTTACAGTGATACCTCGGTTCTCGAACGCCTTGACTTTCGACCAAATCGGTATTCGACCAGGAGATTCGAGAAACTTTTGTCTTGGAATCCGAACAAATATTTGGAACTCGAACTTCCGAGATGAGCCGAGTTGAGCCGAATGGTGTTCATTCGGCCCAGCGCGCCTTGCTTGCGTCATCAGTGTGAGTGCAGAGAGAGAGTCACGCTTTACACTGAATTTAACCCTTAGACATGGGTCCAAAGAAAGCCAGAAGTGGTAATGCAGACATACATATTATATACAAATTAGGCCAGTAAATAGGCATTTTCTGGGGCTTGGAACGAATTAATCCAGTTTCCATTATTTCCTATTGGGTTTCATTGCTTCGGTTCTCGAACAATTTGGTTCTCAACCGTCCTCCTGGAACGAATTATGTTCGAGAACCGAGGTATCACTGTATGTCCATAACTTTTTGCTGCATCCTGGAATGCCCCTAGATCGCCCTTTTAAGTGTATAGATGTGCATGCGAAAGTAAAAAAAAAATAAAAAAAAATGCATGCATTATATCTGATTATAAAATAGCATGTATGCAAATACAGTCCTCTTTCGCAAGTATCTCTTTGAAAATTCACCCCATGGAGGGCAGACGTTGGAACAGGGCTGAGAAGTTGGTAAAGGACATGGAGGGTGGAGTACAGAGCTTGGTGGTTTAAGTATGGGAACGTTACATGCTCATCAACCCATGGGATGGGGGCAGTGTCCTATTGTGGATTGCCCACTAGTTAAAAGATAGAAAACAGAGAGTGGGGCTTAAATGGTTAATTTTCCCATGGAGAAAGCTGAATAGTGCCGTGCCCCAGGGATCTGATCTGGGACCCACTGCTTTTTAATATGTTTATAAATGACCTGGAAATGGGATCAAGTGAAATAATCAAATCTGCCGCTGACACAAAATTATTCAAAGTTGTTAAATCTCCAAGAGGGTTGTGAGAAATTGCAAGGTGATCTGGGCATACAAATGGCAATGAAATTTATGTAGACAAGTGCAAAGTGATACACTTAGGGAAGAGTAACCCAAATTATAGCTAAAACAATGCAAGGTTCCACATTAAGAGTCACCACTCAGGAAACTGATCTAGGTTGTCCTTGTTGAAAATACATTGAAATCTTCTGCTCAGTATACAGCAGCTAAGAAAGCAAATAGAATGCTGAGAATTATTAGGAAAAGAATGGGGAATAAAACAGAGAATATAAATAATACCTCTGTATCACTCCATGGTACAACCTCATCTTGACTCTTGTTTGCCATTCTGGTCACCAGATCTCAAAAATGTTATAGCAGAATTAGAAAAGGAAAAGAGAAGGGCGACCAAAATAACTAGGATGGAGCAATCCTCCTATGATGACAGACTAAAGAGGTTAGGACTCCAGCTTGAAGAAGAGATGGCTGAGGAAAGATGAGATATGATAGTTTTATAAAATGAGTGGAATGGAGCAAATAACATTAATCAGTTTACTGTTTCAAAAAGTACAAAGACTAGGTAATACATTTAAAACTAAGAAAATACTTTTTTTTTTTTACTCAACACATTCATTGCCAGAGGATTTGCTGAAAACTATTAGTGTAACTGCGATTAAAATTAGTTTGGACAATTTTCTGGAGGAAAGTCCATAATTAATTCTTAAGGTGAAGTAGCAGATATCAACTGCTTATTCTTGGGATAAGTAGCTTGGAATCTGTCTACCTCCTGGGATCCTGCCCGGGACTTGTGACTTGACTTGGCCACTGTTGGAAACAGGATACTGGGCTTGATGGACCCTTAGTCAGATCTAGAATGGCAAGTCTTATGTTCTTATGTTCCTCCTCCTATGAACTTTCAGCTCAATTGGAACCAGCTTCAATTGCACTATGTGGCCATGAGCATTTATTCAGAGCTACCTAGGTTATTTCTTCCTATTTTATTATCATTTTTTTTTAAATCCAATATTGCTGTTGACGGACCTTGGCCAGGAGCCAGAGACCATGATCAAAAATATGCAGTCCAGTTACAGCCAGTAGGTGTCACTATTAAGCAATGTCTAGAAGACCCATCCTCTTCCTCCTCCTCTTTCTAGCTGGACCCAAGGATTGAACTGTAGCCTTCTGCCCAGCCCTGCTGTTCAGGTAGGGAGCTGGCACTGGACAGTTGTTATCTAGAAATTGCTTCAGTTCAACCTTGTATTTAGGAATGGGGAATGTTCTGTATTTTAAGATGAAAATAACACTTCCTATTTTTGTTTTCATAGATGAAGCAGAATTTGATTCGTTCCCAGTTTGCCTGTACATATAAAGAGGAACATTTTCCCAATTTGAGCCGAGTTTCTGCTTGTCATTCAGCATCAAAACTGGTGTCCGTGCTTTGCTTTGATGATGAACCTGCTGCAGGTAACATGCTTAAAGACCAAAACAGATTTTCCCATGAAGATTTTGAAGCGTTGTTAGTGTGCACATTTTAGGATTTATGCCACAAGCAGTTTTATAATCACACTTTACATACAAAAGTTACTGTACAAAGTGATATGGTAAAATATAACCTAAAATAGCCATTCTGTCCTGTTAGTGCGATTATTGAATGGCAAGTATTCTTGAGCAAAGAGAATTGGATATGGAAAGAACTTTCGGGAGGCAAAGACACTGGAAGGTCATTCTAGACAAAATGCAGCAGTAGAAGATGGCGATGGCACCAACCATCCCTTTGGGACATAGGTATACATTTTTCAAGACCTGCCTGAGGCTTACCAATGCAAAGGAAAAGAGAATGACTTGTCAGGTTTGTTCATGGAAACCGCTTTCCCTTCTCTATCTTTTTGGTTTCATCTTCCATGTCAATCTGTGGAATGGTGGAAATGGGCTAGCACCTCTTCTTTGCTGGTACAAGGTGCTGTATTTACTGCTTTGCAAACTCTCACATTAGTATTTGAAAGGGAGGGACCTGCGTGGTCTGAAGCTCATATACTACCTTTTTTTTTTTTTTTTTTTTTTGTTGATGCTTGAAGGTTTCTCAATCTACTACACTTCCTCAAGAGCTTCTCACTGTATATCTTGAAGTATGAGATGAGACCGTGGTGCTTTTCTAACTCAAGTCTTGCCATGGGCGGATTTTCTTTTTTTTTTTTTTTAATGTGAAAATTTTAGTGCATTGAATTGTAAATGAGATTCAGCAGCCTCTATATTGGTCTTGAATGCTATTTGGCTGTTATTGAAGGGTACCCGAAGATATACTGTTTACATATACTGTGAATACTGGAAGATATCCCCTGTGCTTGCTAAAAGAAGAATCATTGCTGCACTAAGCTTAGAAAGCATCCATTAACTCACGTAGCTTGTCAAATGAGCCTTAGTAATGCCATAAAAGTAATTTGAATTCAATTATGTAAGCAATTATCCTTTACCAATATATCCTGATTTTTGTAATTTTTTTGTTTTATTTGGTCCTTTGTCTAAGCTTGTATTTATATAGTTTTTTTACGTCGCAGATTGCTTGGATATTTTGCTTTCCCAAATTTAAGTTGAGAGAGTTTTAAATTAGACTAGTTTAAGAGACCAGTCCATTAAACTAAATATGTAATAACGTAAACTGTCAAGATGTGTATGTGTTTTCTTTTTTTTTTTTCCTGTCTTTTTAACTTCATTTTTTATTTTATATATTAAACTACAGTCCTTTTTCTCAAGCCATAGTAAATTGTCAGTATTAACTGTTTAACCAGCAAACAACTCAAAGGGGTAACTTGCTTATATGGCTGTATCCAGTATCATACATTGTGGTGTACGCCACTTAGCTTGTGAAGTTCATTAACAATCCTTCTGTTGCTCCGGTGAAAATCAGACTTCACTTTCCCAATCAGTTGGCTATGCCATGCACATACAGGCCCCTGATGTTGTTCCCTTAAAGGATACTGCCTGACACTGCTAGCGTTTTGACTGATCCTGTCTGCATCAGGGGCCGTGGAGAGCTCAAGGTGTTTCATGTCATTCAATTCGCTGTGCTCAAGATGGCATACATAAGGTGGACGTCACAAGATAAGTGGTTTGGACATTCATTTTTTAATGGCTCCTTGGTGAAGGTCGGAAGGAGAGAGTACAATTCCTTCATAATTAATTATTTGCAAAAGAGAAATTAAAAAAAATATTCATGACTCACATAAGCGAATCATTTGATGGTATATGATCATATGTATGTGAATTACACAGCATTTTCACAGCATCTGATACCAGAGACAGCCATATAGACAAGTTACACTTCGAGGAGTTTGGTTATTAGTATTCAGGGGGAACTCATAAACGTGTTTGTTTTTTCTAATATTAAATGTTTACCAATTCTCTTCACCCATTCTGTAGTTTGACTCCCTGCCTCAAAAGTGAAAGTACCCAAATGTTTGTGGTGCCTTTTTTTTTTCTTTTTTTAAATCTAGCTGAGCTAAAAGTATTTGAATGTTTTTTCACGAAAACATGGTTGGCAGTTTTCCTGTTTGGAACAATACAGGTATAATCTGCTTCAGGATACTATCCCTTGCAGATTGGGATAAGAACATGTCATACTGGGTCAGATCAAGGGTCCATCAAGCCCAGCATCCTGTTTCCAACAGTGACCAATCCAGGCCATAAGAACCTGGCAAGTACCCAAAAACTAAGTCTCTTCCATGTTACTGTTGCAAGTAATAGCAGTGGTTATTATCTAAGTCAACTTAATTAATAGCAGGTAATGGACTTCTTCTCCAAGAACTTATCCAATCCTTTTTTAAACACAGCTATACGAACTGCACTAACCACATCTTCTGGCAACAAATTCCAGAGTTTAATTGTGCATTGAGTGAAGAACTTTCTCCGATTAGTTTTAAATGTGCTACATGCTAACTTCATGGAGTGCCCACTAGTCTTTCTATTATCCGAAAGAGTAAAAAACAGATTCACATCTACCCGTTCTAGACCTCTCATGATTTTAAACACCTCTATCATATCCCCCCTCAGCCGTCTCTTCTCCAAGCTGAAAAGTCCTACCCTCTTTAGTCTTTCCTCATAGGGGAGCTGTTCCTTTCCCTTTATCATGTTGGTCGCCCTTCTCTGTACCTTCTCCATCGCAATTATATCTTTTTTGAGATGCGGCGACCAGAATTGTACACAGTATTCAAGGTGCGGTCTCACCATGGAGCGATACAGAGACATTATGAGATTTTCCGTTTTATTCACCATTCCCTTCCTAATAATTCCCAACATTCTGTTTGCTTTTTTGACTGCCGCAGCACACTGAACCAATTTCAATGTGTTATCCACTATGACGCCTAGATCTTTCTTGGGTAGTAGCACCTAATATGGAACCTAACATTGTGTAACTATAGCATGGGTTATTTTTCCCTATATGCATCACTTTGCACTTATCCACATTAAATTTCATCTGCCATTTTGATGCCCAATTTTCCAGCCTCACAAGATCTTCCTGCAATTTATCACATTCTGCTTGTGATTTAACTACTCTGAACAATTTTGTATCATCTGCAAATTTGATTACCTCACTTGGCGTATTTCTTTCCAGATCATTTATAAATATATTGAAAAGTAAGGGTCCCAATACAGATCCCTGAGGCACTCCACTGCCCACACCTTTCCACTGAGAAAATTGTCCATTTAATCCTATTCTCTGTTTCCTGTCTTTTAGCCAGTTTGTAATCCACGAAAGGATATCTCAACCTATCCCATGACTTTTTTTATTTTTCCTAGAAGCCTCTCATGAGGAACTTTGCAAATGCCTTCTGAAAACAAGTACACTATATCTACAGGTTCACCTTTAACTACATGTTTATTAACTCCTTCAAAAAAGTGAAGCAGATTTGTTAGGCAAGACTTGCCTTGGGTAAAGCCATGCTGACTTTGTTCCATTAAACCATGTCATTCTATATGTTCTGTGATTTTGATGTTTAGAATACTTTCCACTATTTTTCCTGGCACTGAAGTCAGGCTAACCGGTCTGTAGTTTCCTGGATCGCCCCTGGAGCCCTTTTTAAATATGGGGGTTACATTAGCTATCCTCCAGTCTTCAGGTACTATGAATGATTTTAATGACTGGTTACAAATTTTTACTGATAGGCCTGAAATTTCATTTTTTTAGTTCCTTCAGAACTCTAGGGTGTATACCATCCGGTCCAGGTGATTTACTACCCTTAAGTTTGTCAATCAGGTCTACCACATCTTTTAGGTTCACCGTGATTTGATTCAGTTCATCTGAATCATTACCCATGAAAACCATCTCCAGTACGGGTATCTCCCCAACATCCTCTTCAGTAAACACCGAAGAAAAGAAATCATTTAATCTTTCCGCGATTGCCTTATCTTCTCTAAGTGCCCCTTTAACCCCTCGATCATCTAACGGTCCAACTGACTCCCTCACAGGCTTTCTGCTTCGGATATATTTAAAAACGTTTTTACTGGTTGATCTCTTGAAAGAAAGACATGCTTTCCGGTGGGCCAAGCATAAACTTAAGTATCTAGGGGTATATCTTAGTCATAATATATCAGAGCTGTTCCAACTTAATTATGTTCCTTTACTTAAAAAACTGGATGTGGACCTCGCACTATGGACTGCACTCCCCCTCACCTGGATTGGACGCCTGGCTACTATTAAGATGAACATTCTCCCGGGGTTTCTTTATCTCTTCCAGACTCTACCTACCATGGTGGGACGCTCCATTTTGCTTCACTGGCAACGCAAGCTGCTGCGCTTTCTATGGAGACACCGCCCGCCTTGGGTGGCACAAAAAATCCTTTACCAGCCCAAATCACTGGGTGGCTTGGGCCTTCCTAATTTGCCTCGCTACTACGCCGCTGCACAACTTCGTCCTATAATTGATTGGCACAGCTCGACCTCAATCAAACCGTGGGTCACGCTAGAACAAGCATGGACAAACCCGGTACCATTAGCCTCCCTTCTTTGGCAGCCTGCATCCACATGGCGTACAAACATTAAGTTATCGCCATGCACTCGACAGACCTACAATGTGTGGAAACAGTGGAAACCCAAGCTTGTGGGCAACTATGCCTATCACTCTCTCACTTTTTTATTCCACAACAACTTATTTCCTGCAGGGCTTCCTACTAAAGGATATGCGCTATGGAAATCCAAGGGCATCTCCTGTGTTCACCATGTTCTTCAAAGGGACGCTCTTCTATCTTTCTCCACGTTACAGAAGTCCTATCAGTTTACTTCTGCGGAGTTCTTGCCTTATATGCAGCTACGTCACTTCCTACTAAATGCTCAAAAAAAGGGATTATTGGCTCCCACCCGCTCCATGTTTGAAGGATATTGTGATAACCAAAAACATACTGGGGGCCTCATCTCTAAAATCTGCCATCTACTGGCTGTGCAGCCGTTCAGTAAACATACTCATATGGCTGCCTGGGAGGCTGACCTACAGATTTCTGTTTCCGAAGAAGACTGGACAACTATATTTTCAACTATTTCTCGTGGTAATGTCTCTGCTAGGATAATTGAAGCTAATTACAAGCTATTGTATAGGTGGCATCTGACTCCCGCCAGACTCCATCGCTATTACCCCAGAGTAGATCCTCTTTGTTGGCGTAATTGTCGGCACGTTGGAACCTTTTTGCATGTTTGGTGGGATTGTGAACTCATCAAACCTTTATGGTCTTATGTTTCCCAGTTATTGTCTGACCTACTTAAAACACCTTGCCTTCTATCTGCGGCACAGGCGCTCTTATTCTTTCCGGACCCTTCTCTTACCACAGCGGCCCAAACGTTAATGCACCAGATTTGCACGGCTACCAAAATGGAGATTGCTTACCATTGGAAGCGAGCTTATCCACCCACGTCGGCTGAACTTCTACTACGCTTGGACAAGGCCTGTACCCTATATCGTTTAACTGCACTGAAACATCATCGTCTTGCCAAATTTAATCAAGTTTGGGACCCTTATATATGCTGGAGACCGCTGACTTTTCAAGTATAGTTTTTGGAATACATCTCTCTATTTGTACATCCACTTTGGTTTTTGACACGCTGCCGGAGTTAGTTGGAGCTTCGTTCAGAGATGTGCTAACAGTATATAGCATGCGGGGGGGGGGGGGGGGTACTAAAGGTTTTCCATTCACCTGATGTTGTATTGCATTTCATTGCTTATCAGATAACTTGCTGTCGTGATTGAAATTGCTATCTTGTTTGTAATGTTTATTTCAGCAATAAAAGTGTTAATAAAAAAAAAAATGTTTTTACTGTGAGTTTTTGCCTCTACGGCCAACGTCTTTTCAAATGGCACTGGTCTTCATAATACTTTAATAGGGTGCCTATGTGAAACAGACTGATCTGCTTACATATGTGAGACCTTTGATCTCCTTGATACTATGGAATTGTCCTTCAAAGCAAAGGAAAATCTGATTCTCTTTGCACTATGAATCTCTCAATTGCAATCTCTTGTTTAAAAAAAAAAAAAAAAAAAATTTCCGGACTTCAGTTTTGTTCCCATCCTCCATGTTGAATATTCTGCATATTCCACACAATCTTGAGGCTTGCTGTTAAGGAACATATCCTTGAAGTTTGGACAGTTAGTGATTAAAATCTTAAACATAACATTGACTTCCAGAAGGGTTAATCTGCAACAGCACACATTAGAAAATGGCACTTTTATAACTGAAGCTGATGTAGTGGACTTTGTCATTGAGACTTAATACAGTGGTTCCATTTATAGATCACAATGGTTTAAAAATGACAGTTATAGCATAGTTTACAGACAAATATAGTTACAGAGGTAGCATGTAAAGGCAGGCATTTATCTAGCAAATCTATCGAATCCTATTTTCTAGTATATATTAAAATTGAACTAGAACAAAAGGTATAGAATTCAGATATTAAAGTAACAAGGTTATGGTTTCAAGTCTTAGTTATTCAGTTGTTTTGAAGATCTTGTACTCTATCACTTGATTTATATATTCAAGGTTAATATCTTTTGTCCTTCTTGTTTTTGTGGTTCTCTAGATTCTGATGTCTCTAAGATAAATCATATATATTCCTGAACAGTCACTTCTTTTTGAAACACTTTCTTTCTGGTAAGATATGCATTGCCTCAGGCAGAGAATTCCAGAGCTTTGTTTCCTGCTATGGAAAACACTCGATCTCTTATTTGCGTCAGATGTGTGCACCGTATTGTGGATTGTAAGGTTGTAGTATCACTCCTAATAAGCCAGTGTTGTGAATGATGTTGAATATTATCATTAATACTTCATAGTAGATTCTGGATTGTACTGGTAACCAATTCAGGGATATCAGCACTGGTGTAATGTGATCATATTTCCTATATCCAAGTAATAGTCATGCTGCAGCATTTTGCAATAGTTGTAGAGGTTTTAAGTGACTTGCAGGAAGACCTAGCAGTAGGAAGTTGCAGTAGTCAAGGTTTGAGAAGATTAGAGTTTGCAGTACAGTATGGAAGTCTGCAAGTGTTAATGGGTTCAACCGTTATAGAATATGTAACTTGGCGTAACCTGTCTTGGTTAATTTACTGATGTGCATTTTCATTGAGAGGGTTGCATCTAACTGTATAGCTAAATCCTGTACTTGATTTGAGGGATTAATTTGAAAATTACCCAGGTCAAGGGCTATAGAGTGCCACCAGTCTTCATGTTTTATAACACTGACTTGGTACCTGAGCAGTACTATCAGTGTACATCAGGCCTTAAAATGGTCTTGAGTTTTTAGACCTACCAGTCCTAAGTAGAATTGTTTGCAAAAGGAAGAAGCTCTCGTTTTAACTGATTGTTTAGAGCACGTTTTATCTTACATCAGCAGAAACCAAGATACAAAGCAAAATGTGTGCCAGACTGAGATGGAAAGCTTGGAGGTCATAGAGTAGGAAGCATTAAAGGGGTTTCTTGAAAAACGTTAAATTGACAGTGCCTGAATTGGGGACACATTTTTTTTTTTTTTTTTTTGAAGAGTAGCAGTTCACAAAATTGAATGAGCTGGAAGGAAATAGACTATACAGGCTTACCTGTGTAATGACTTTTTCAGAGTTTTTTTTGTTATGACATTAAAAATTCTGAGGAAATATAAAATAAAAAACTGAAAACGAAGGGCTGTAGGTATATAGTACTGCTGCTTTAATTCCCGCAGAGGCCACACTTTTTCATAAAACTGTAGAAGCTTAGGGCTCAAAAAAATACCAAAGGCTTGGCTGTCCTCTTGCCTTAAGGCAGGATCGAATATACATAAATGATCCCAGATGTTTATCTAATCTACTCTTAATGCCTCCATTGAAGATGCTACTGCCTCTGCAGGTAATCTTGTTCAGGTGCTGAGCTCTACCATATATTTTGACAGTGTCATTCTTCGTGATTTTTTTTTCTTGCCCTTTTCCCAATTGGTGTGAGGTTCCACTATAAACTGTTATAGTTTGGGTCGATGGCTGCTGTGGAAGCGGATGACTTTCTGCTTCACATCTGACTAGCTAGAGAGAGTTGCATAACTGCATTTTAATTCTAAAGCAGTGCTTAAGGTGGCAGGATATTTTAGCTTGCTTAGAATTGGCAATGCACATTAATGGCACCTTTTATAGACTAACTCGGAGGTTCCCAAACCTGTCCTGGGGAGCCCCCAGCCAGTCAGGTTTTCAGGATGTGCAAACTGAGTATGCATGAGAACATCTGCATGCTATGGAGGTGGTGCATGCAAATTTATCTCATGCATATTCATTGTGGATTTCATGAAAGTCTGGCTTTCATAGCTGGGTGTCCTCCAGGACAGGTTTGGGAACCTCTAGATGTACTCCATAAGCCCAAAGAGAGCAGAATACTGTGTGTTGTATGCTTTATTTTATATTTTAAAATACTAACACATTTGTTTGCTCTTAGTGCTGTAGCCAAGGTCGTCTTTATTCTCCAAAAATTTTTGTTGCATTTTTAATGGGAGGGGAAAATCCCTCCTTTTGAATTTGCAGTTATGCTGTTTGTGCTCTAATTTAAGTGGATCTGTATGATCGGAATGCCGCTTTAGGAATGAAATCAACAATTAGCAAAGCTGCTTGCTAAGCTTTAATTTTTTTTAATTAATGTATATGACTCCTAGAGATTGATTGTGGTATTTAATGGCTTCACTAGAAGATATTAGAGCCTTGCTTAGGTATTAAGCACTTTATTGTAGCTATAGAAATGCTATTTTGACTCTGCTTTATGTTCCTTTAATCAAAAAGTATATCCAATTTTAATTGGACTTTGCTATAGTACCAAATTCTTTTTTTTTTTTTTTTTTCCTCTCCCCTTTCCTCCTGCCCCCAAAACAGTTTCATCACATACAACAGAAAATGCAAACTCAAGACGAGCTCTTGGATTAGGTTCTGGAAATGTACACAAGAGAGGAAGTGTTCATGAAAAAGGAACAGGAAAATCGAGCAAACAGTCAGAAAGCAGGAATTCAAAGAGAAAACAGGTGGATTTGAATGGTGAAACCATAGACAGTATTACTGAGAATGAACCACCTCAGAAAACCATAAAGTGGCTGGAAGCATCAAAGAATCCTCAGAATAAATGGGACAGCAAACCAGCTGCAACGAGGAAGGGCAGCAGGTCATCAGTCAAAAATAATTTGATTGCTGGCCAGGCAAAGTTAACTACATTTTTCAGGCTATAAACAGCCGCGTCTTTTTTTTTTTTTTTTTTTTTTTTTTTAATGTGTATACCTTTAGTATTAGTGCTGTGAACACTGAAATGAATGATTTTTTTTTTATGTTATTGGAGTCCAATGTTGAATTTCTTGCATTGTGTTTTAGAGTCATAGGTTCTAAAGGGTTTGCCCCTATTCTGAATCTGAGATCTTGAATTTCATACAAGTCTGGATGGGTGCAGAATGTACTTTTAATAAAGGTACATAATTTTTCAGCTTCCAGTGACTCATGATTTCATACAGTAAGGTATAATATATCAGCTTTATATATATAATAAAACCAACAAATCTTCAAGTATTTATATTCATGGTAGTCAAAGCAGACAATCTTCAGAGAACACGAGACAGGCATATTGGTGTCATATTTGCCAACATGGTCGATAAACTCTTCCCAACATGCACCGAAGCACTGAAGGAGGAAAAAATGTCAAGAGTTTAAAATAGATGGAGGTTGTAACATATTATACAGTAATTAAAAAGAAAACCAATGGTTCACTTTCATGTAGTAGAATGAAATGGGCTTCTAGTGGAGGTTATGGAGAGTTCAAGAAAGCATGGTATAAGAGCAGAGGATCTCTAATGGCAAAGAAGTGAAAGAAAAGACTGGGATTATACTAGAAATGAAATGGTCCTTATTTCCTGTTATATTCCAGTGGCACTATCAGGGCTTGAGAGGTTGTGGTATTGCAAACAACCCACCCTTCATTCACTCTAGAGCAGTGGTTCTCAAACCAGACCTGGAGGATCCCCAGCCAGTCGGGCTCTCTGGATATCCACAATACATATGCATGAGATAAATCTGTATGCAACGGAGGTAATGCATGCAAATTTATCTCATGCATATTCATTGTGGATATCCTGACTGGCTGAGGCTCCTCCAGGAAAGATTGGAAAACACTGCTCTGGAGAAGTGATGAGGAAAAAAAAATGAGCAGATAAAGAAATCGCAACCTAGTGATACTGCAGTCATGTGATAGCCAAATCTGTACCAGCAGGCTACAACTCCCTAGAAACCAACCAGGTTAGTGCTAGCAGGTTGGTGATGGCTGGGGATATCTAGAAGGCCAACTGAACAGTCTCACTAGGAACAGAGTAGGGTGGGTTGGGGGGGAGGGGAGGGGAAGAGAGGTGTGATTGGGTGTTGGATTAAGTATTGGATCTTGTATGCCTATCTTCCCAGGATGGCAGAAAACTAGAGAAAAATTAAAAAAAAAACAAAAAAAAAAAACCCAAACTAGATTGATTAAGGAGCAATATCCTACAAGCAGACATGCTTCTATGGACAGAAATAACTGGATAGACAGGATGAGCCAATTGGTCAGTCTCTCTCTGCTTTCATATATTCTATTTTATAGGCTAAACACTAGAAATAGATATAGCACTATACAAATTTTAGTTTATTACTTTTCAGGTTGGGTTACATTAAAATATTAAAGTACTGCTGCTACAATTGCTTTAATATGATTATTGATGAAATATTCAATGAATATTCTGATGAATCCAGATAACTACTTACTGTCAAAATCTCTCCTTCCAATGGGAAACTTAGCAGCATTTTCTTCATCCCCAGTGTCTCTTCTTTCATCCACTGGCTCATTGCTCTGAGCTTCGGCGTCGGATGGGAAAACCACAGACCCTTTCAGTGCCAGGAAAGGTAATTGTTTCACAGCAAGGTTTAGCGGCAAACCATCATGGAAACTGCGTTTAGGACCTACATTCTGTTGGTTTAAAAAAAAAAGGCAAGACAATTGTGGCTTTCTTCATGGTGACTAAAATGCATGAGGCATGAAAAGGTTGAGATCACAGATGTGTGCTACAATTTTTTTTTTTTCAGTGGAATATTTTACTTTTTCCTCTTTGTGGCACCTATTAGTGAAGGTTTGAGAGTGTCACCTCTGTGCCTGCAAGCCTTCCTCAGGTTTTCACTCCCAATTGGAAACCTGAGGAAGGTTTAAGTGGAGACTTAAATCTGTGCCTCTTAGGCTTTCAACCAGAAAATTTCCACTGAACTTATTGATTTGCTTTATATGCTGCCTTGTTGCACCATTAGGAGAAAAAGCAAGAAGAAAAGTAGCTTATTGCTCTCCCTGTTGCTTGCACTTTTTCATACCCTTTTTAAACATCCGCTGCGGGGGGTTGAAAAAACTCAAAACAAAGCTCCAATGCTCAGTTTACCTTCTGGATTCGTTCTTCCTCTGCATTCAGAAAGTTGCTCTCCTCCGTCTTGTAATGTTCCATTGGTGTAGCCACGGACTTCTCCATTGCTTCTCCGTTGCGAAGAGCTTTCCCCAGACTGAATGTGTCTAGCAACATGTCATCACTCTCCACTTTCCTAATAGACTTTGCCACTGAAAGTAAAACGCCTTGAGAAATCAGAGACAGTGTTAGTATTAATGGATAGGATGAGAGAATCATTATTCAACTTTTCAGTTATTCACTATTTTTGCATAGAAAGCAGCCAAGTTCTAGCTGTGTGTGTGTTTTTCTTTTATTTTAAAGATTTTTTTTTTCCTTGCAAAGTAATGGGCTCTGAAAGACTTCCTCTCCTTTTTATATAGCTGCTGAAGAGGCTTAATTTTTCGTTCATGACGATTTGTGTTCTGAAGAGGGTGAGGTAGTGATGTCTCAGTACTGAGGAGAGTGCAGCTTTTGAATGGACCGGATGCTAGCCATATCCCCAGGAGGTCCTAATCTCAACTTTTTGTGTTTTCCTTCAAATGGAATTCAGCTTTGCATTTGAAAGCAATTGTAACCACGTTTTATTTGTGAGGTGGTGGGAAGAAAAAAATATCAGTTTTATTTTTAAAGACTAAAACTTTCAGATCAGCTTGTTAACACATGTTAAAGATACAAAGTGCTCAAACAGTTTTTTTCGAGGAGGGTTGCGCTTATTGCTCATTTTAATAAAGGTATATCTGAAGGTGCATCTTCTTAACGACATTATATGGATATGCCTGTGGTTTTGAATAAGCAAAATTTATATTCATTTGGCATGAACAAAACGAATGGAGGCAACCTACAAAATCAATAAATGAACCACCCTTAAAATGTTGCCTCTGTGCATCCCCATCCCATATTCTTGCACACCTACTTATGTCTTTATATTTCATCTCATCTTTGCACTCTCAGAATGACTTTTGTTCCTTCTTTGCAGGTTCAACTTTTTTTTTTTGTAAGTTTTCCATGAATTATACAAAAAAATACACCCTCGTATAACGAAACACAGGGATTCAAAATAGAAACAAAAGAAACAGAATAGTAACATTCCACACTATCCATCCTGAACATAAACGGGGAAATAGAGAAGAAAATTTTGCAGAACAAATGGAAGATAAAAGCAAAGGCTTAACAGGGAGAGCAGCTTCTATAATAATATAAGCATTAGGCTCAACGGGCTGTGGCAGACACAATTGGGGACCAACTTTCAATTGATCTGGCGGAAAAAAAACAACCTTCATTGGCAGTCTTGATAATACATGGGCAGGGGTAACAAAACTTTAAAAAAAACCCCAAGAGCAATAGCCTCCTGTCTCAAAGCAAGAAACCCCCTTCTTTCCTGGGATGTTTTTGCAATATCTGGAAATATTCATCCCTTGACCCTAAAATAAAGAATCCAAGTTCCTGAAGTACAATTTAATAACCTAAGGACTTGCTCTATAACAAACAATACTAGAAGTTTATCTCTAACATCTGGTCCAGAGTTCTCCAGATCATTTGTAAGATTAAACTCGGGGGGGACCTGACCAGACCAGACTGATTTTGTGACCATATTGAGCAATGCTCAGGTAATAAGAGAACTTTTATTTAGAGATGGAACTTGGTGTGGTGTAAACTGCAGAACTTCCAAAAAGTACTTCCTCAGTCATATAAGGCATTTCTCCCATTATTTTTAGAAAAATTAATGAACCACAAATTAAATTGACTATATACTGGTTCTCCAAGCACTCAATCCATCCGGAGAAGGCAATCCTGTCCTTGGCCACTGAGGTATTAAAGCTTTGTAT
This sequence comes from Rhinatrema bivittatum, assembly GCF_901001135.1. Lineage (NCBI taxonomy): Eukaryota > Metazoa > Chordata > Amphibia > Gymnophiona > Rhinatrematidae > Rhinatrema > Rhinatrema bivittatum. Next base: position 217,538,246 of record NC_042618.1, on the reverse strand, counting down.
ATTTTTAACCTCAGTCTCAGGTCCAAAAATTTTATTTTGTGTCTCTGCAGTTTGATCTTCATGTTTTCCCCCCCCCCCCCCCCCCCCCCCCCCCCATAGACTCCAGCTTAATAGCCAAAGAATCAATTTTGGCAGAGCAATTTTTAATAGCTGTCCCAAAGCTGACTCTGAGCACCACCGGTTTAGATGGCTTCAATGGGAGACTAAAACCAACAGTTCCATGTCAGCAGAGAGAGCTCCTGGAATTTCCATGGCTTTTCTAACCACCTTTCCCGGCGAAGAAGACCATGAGGCCGCTCCAGGGCTTGCCCCCTCCTCCAGAGGCAAAGAAACAGCCTGAAAGGCTGGAAGCAAACCTTCATAGGACTCCCCCTGCCAGAGTTGCACTGTTGGTGCCATCAGCCTGGGCCTCGTCGCAGCCGGCGGTGGACGCTGTTCCAGGGGGCTGAGGGAGACCTCATCCCCTGGTGACTCCAGCAGTCCTTCATCCCAAGTCGCAACAGGGCTTCCCCCTTGAATTCAAGCTGTTCCCAGGGACATGAAGTTTATCGGTTGCCGACCCTGCAAGAGTAAAGAATCTGGGGGGAAAGATATGAACTTTGCCTTTCCTTTTAGGCAGCATCTCCAGAAAACGGTAAAAGATAGGAAAACTTTGGGAAGTAGCTCTCATGCCGCCATCCTGCCTCCTCTGCGGCAATATGCCTGCAGCTTTTAACAAAGTTTACCTGGTATTTTGCACACATGAAAGCATGCTTCCAAGAAATGTCATGAATGTGTACAGTAGCAATGTTGCCATGCAGAAATATACTGCAGTCTCTCTTAAACAATTGGCTTTTATGTGTTGAAGTCATTTGTGATATTACAGGCTGTTGTCTGTCTTCATTAAACTTGCTTTAGTTCTCCAAATATTTGTAGCAGAGCAGCTTTTAACGAGTTGAGCAATACAATAGCATTTGTTTTTTCCTTTTTGCATTTCTGCTCTTCTCCTGAGGAGAGTGCAATGCAAAATGTTGCAAAGCATTGTGTTAGGTCCCAATGTATTTGATGAAAACAAAATGAAGCACTCTGTCCATATCGGTTGCTATCACAGCATGCAGTAACTAGTCAGGGGCATGTTGCCATAAGCCGTATGTTAAGACTGTGCACTGAAATTTAGTGCACGATGTCTTATTGCAGGCACTAAAAAAAAAAAAATTGAATGCCCAATGCAGTAAGCAAATGGCATGCTAAAGCAATAGAGTTAAAAAAAAAAAAAAAAAAAAATGTGCACACAAGCCAATTAAAATATATCTGCTTAGTACAGGCTGATTGCACATTTTAACTCTGCTGGTGGCGGAGTGTCTCTGACAGGAGTTATGCGCATAAAACATGATTCATACTGCTTGTGTGTGAATAAAATGCTTTTGGCACAGAAAATGTTTTTTGTGCATATAAAACATAATTACAGACCTCAAAGATGGTGCTGGACTAACACTGGTGCTGGAAACTTTACCTCTGACCAGGACTGCACTCTCCAGTGCTAAGAAAACATAAGTTAAGCCAGCGTGCCTCTCTGCATGGGGAGTAATAGCAAATGCCTTAATTAGCATGGGATTTGCATGTGAGGGAACTAAGTAATATGCCCAGTTTTATATGTGCACAAAACTCCTTACTACAGTAGGAGTACAGTTTGTGCACAACTGCGGATAAAGGTCTGTACTCTGCTAAGTGCATCTTTATTGCATTTGGCCCCATGCTTCAACCAGCCCCTTAACTGCCTCTTCTGTAACGAGCTTGCAGCTCCGCTGTCTTTAAGTGACATTACATTAATAACCTAAAATTTGTGTATCATGGATTCTATTGGAATGAACTAACCCCTTCACTTTAGAGGAATCTTCCTTAAGTTTGCAAGGAAAGCTCCATAGGTAAAGTCGTTTTTTTTTGTTTGTTTTTTTTCTGATCTAGATATTCAGAGATAGAAGAATATGCATACAGTTTTAATTTTCTACAGTTCTTTACCCGGAGGTGGTGTGGTGAAAGCACCAAAAGTGCCTAGCAGGAGGATCAGGGCATTTATTGAAGATCATGCACCTGCTGGCTAGTATTTACTGGAAAAGGTCATACAGAGCGCAATCGGTGGGATTATACCTTGCAGTACTGTTTCTGGTTCAGTGTCGTCATTTAGATCTGTGAAGTTTTCCAAAGTAGTTACACCTGGAGTATCATCATATATTTGGTTATAATATGAGACCTTATGCCCCTTCCTTCCCCAGCTATCCATTCCTAATGAGATTTCTATACCACAGCCCTTAGCTGTCCTCCCTCAGTTCATCTGAAAGTATTCGTAGTGTTCTACATAGCAAGTGCTTTTAGCTGCTTTTGAGGGAGGTATTTCTAAGGCCATTTTCAATGTCCGATTATAAATATTTTCATTTTTTAACCATGTCCATAAAGACTACTTATTAAAAAAAAAAATGTATGCATGCAGAAATAAAGCAGTTTATTTAGTCTAGTAGTGGAGGTGTGAGTACCATTTTGCACATATCTGCATTAGTAGCTGGTGCTGATATGAGGCTCCTTTCATGGGAACTAGATCCTGATATGGCCCCCTGTTTTTTGTTTTTAATTTGTAAACCCAGAGCCCATGGTGGACGAGCAGCAGTACAAGGGCCCTGAAACAAAATGTTTGAGACTGTGCTGCAGGAAGAAGAGTTGGGGGGACATTGCAGGAAAAGAGAAGCCTCTGCTGCTCGGCTGGAACAGGGATGGGAGAAACTCTGGCGTTAGACTGGAAGAAAGAGCTGGGCAGTGTCTGCTTGTTCAGCTGAAACAGGCCGATACAGTACAGTGCGCTCCAGTGGAGCGCACTGTACTGTTCACCCTCCGACTTATATCATGGCGATATTAAGTCAGAGGCCCCAAAAGAAAAAAAAAATTAAAATCAGCCCGCGAGTCGGAAGACGGACGCTCAATTATGCCGGCGGCATCTGTTTTCCGAACCCGTGGCTGTCAGCGGGTTTGAGAACAGACGCCAGCAAAATTGAGTGTCGGCTGTCAAACACCGCTGTCAAAAAGGAGGCGCTAGGGATGCACTAGTGTCCCTAGCGCCTCATTTTACCGCGGGCCCTAATTTGCATAGGCACCCTCCTGAACGCGCGCCCAGGAGAGTGGCCTGTGCGTGCGCCAGGAGAGCGGGCGCTCGCCAGCTCTCCCGCGCGTTTTTCTGAATCTGCCTGAAAGAAAGCAGAAAAGTATGGTGGCTTGTGTGGGCCCCAAGTTAGGCGGTTGTGGCTGCTGGGTTCACAGTGAGTAGAAAACGAATGTAGTGTGTGTGTGTGTGTGTGTGTGTGTGTGCTTGCAAGCTGGATCCTTCTGTTAGGCAAACTAAACAGTTGCTAGAGTGACAAAGTTGTGAAGGCAGCAAAATCCTGCCAGCACGAGGCCCAGAAGAGTGCTGGGCAGTCTCAGCACTACTGAGTGTGTAAACAGTGCAATTGCATGTGGTGGCAAACTCAGGAAGCAGCAGCAAAAGTGATAGAGGGCGGCCTGGCGTGGGACCGCTGCCAGAACCCAAACACCTGGCAGTAAGAGTCTCTCCCCTTCCCCCACCCCCCACAGGGCTATCAGCAGAGCTCAAATAGCTGGCAGCCAAAAAGTGAAGAGGCCTCTCCATTACTCTCTTTTCCCAGTGTTGAAGGAGAAACTGCCAGAATGAGATCGGGGTTATCCTTGGGGGTGGAGAGGTGGCAAACTGGAGTGATTACGTCAGGCTCCATGCTTTCATAGTCCCCACACAAACCTCAAGTAGTGTCTGCTGCATATCCGTGTGAGGTGTGATTAGCGAGCTTCTGCTGGCACAGAGCAAGGGGCAGTATCATTAGTTTGTGCCTTCCTGTGCTATGCAGAGGAATCAGCCATAGGGAGGAATTGATGACTGTCACTATCATCAAGGTGCCTGATAGGGTTTGGGAGAGAGGAAGGAGTTATTTGAGGTCTTGGCACCTAGGGGAAGGGGAGAGTGCTTGAGGGGACTTTGGTTGAACGGAAAGGGCTTCATATGATTTTTAGGAGTTTGTAGAGAGATTGAGGAAGACTTGAGGAGGAGGCTGCTTGAGGGGTCTTGGGAGAAGGGGAAAGGGCTTAATGAGGTCTCTTGTGAGAGGCAGAGTGAATCTCAGCCTTGAGGAGGGGAATCCCTCCTGCCCCTTCAACCGTGAAAGGGAGAGACAGAGACCTAGCGTGAGAGAACACATATGTGTGAGAGCACACATGAGAATGAGCACGTAAGAGTATATATGAGAGAGCAAGTATAAGAGGAATAGTGCGTGAGGGAGAGCATGTAGGTGAGTAAGAGAAATGGAGAGAGTGTGCGAATACGGGAGCGAGCTTGGGTGTGAGAGAATGAACTTGTGTGTGTGTTTGTATTTGAGAAAGAGAGGAAAGTGTTTGTCATGAATTAGTGTGTTTGGAGATGCACAGTCTCAGGTTAACTGCAAATCAGAAGAGTGACGGATTTTTTTAAATCCTTAGTTCTAATTATTGAGTGTTTCATGTCTGCTGTTTTGAAAAATATTATTGGTGTTTGGGAAATTTAAAAAAAATTGAGATTTTAATTATATTTTAAATATTTTTATTAGGGTGATTTTACTATTGATTTATATTTCTTGATTTTATTGTTTGTTTTTATGAGGTCTGGTGATTCTGTTTTCTACTGTTGCATACAGTCTGGCATGTTGCAATTTCCAGTTCAGCTTTTGCTTGCACATTTCTTTATATTTTATGATCTCCTTATTCTGTAATAGATAAGGATTGGTCTTGATGCTGTGTCTGTGACTGAGGATGAGATATTCTGCTGGCGTGTAGTTTCTATGTAAGGATTTATAACAGCCTGGCTTGTTCAGTTTTCCTAATGGGAGGTGTATTGGTGTTTTAGGGCCTGGAATAATATTTGCAATTTGCCTTTTCATAGGTAGGGCTGTTAGTGATTGAGTGCTGTTAGTGCTGTTTTGGTAGGGGAGGTTTACTATATTGTAACTGTTTTTTTTCATGGATTTCTGAGGACCAAGCCTACACCCAATATGTAATATAATGCATATGGGTTCCAACTTTTTTTTTTTTTTTTTGCAGGGTTTTCTGATTGGCAGTACAGCAGTGCATGTAAATATAATCCATGTTGTCATATCTTTACCTCAGAAGACTAATACTTTGAATGTCCTTTTTAATGTAAAATCTATTATAAATGATTAATTTTTAATTTTAGGTGGAGAGGGCTGTGGAGCACGGGGGTGGCAGCACAAGGCTGTGAAGTTTTGCTAGAGCACATAGTATCCTTGCACCTGTCCTAGGTTCATGGGATGGATATCAATTTCTAAAGTTTGGATTTTGCCAGCGGGAGCTAGGCTTTTTTTTTTTTTGGGCGTGAAAGAGGGGCCCTGGATCGAGGAAGAGAGAGAGACTGAGCCAGTGACTGCATTTATTGTGTGGATATTGGAAAAACAATAACAAGCATTTAAAAAAAAAAAAAAAAAAAAAAGTCAGCATGATCAGTTTGCACAGGGCAGCAAAAAGTTAGCACATGCCCTGGAACCATGTCAGAGCTAATACTGCTAAAAAAAAAAAAAAGTTCGGAACCACTGCCGCCAGGAGAGAGTGCTGTACTAGAGGTAAGTTGGGGGATGGTGCCAAATATTCTGCCACTGGCCGTGTGTGTGTGTGTGTGTGTGTGTGGAAGATGGAGAGAAGCAAGAGTGAACCTGGGCATGAGAGAGGCAGTGATTGTGAGTATGGGTGTGAGGAGAGAAGTGGGTGTATGAGAGTGAATGTGTATGTGAGAGAGGAGAAAGTTTGTGTGGACATGCCTCCCCCCCACCTCGCTAATCCATGGATATTCTCAGGGTGCCTGGAAATGAAACTTTCCCAAGTATGGAACTAGGCAGTCACCAAGGACGCCAACAGTTTGAAGGAGGCAGCAGAAACCCTGGCAACCTCCAAAGGCTGCCTAGCCACTTTTAAGGCATGGCACCATAAGAGAAGGGAATGGATGCTGGGTGGGTAAGGAAGAGAAGGTGCTGGACAGGTGCGATTGGGGTGGATAGAGAGAGAGAGAGGATTCCGTGCAGGTGGAGAGAGAGTGTTGGGCAGTAGATAAAGGGGGATAAAGATTGGGGTGATGCTGCTATGCTGAGCAGGGACTGAAGGAGAAAGAGGAGGATAGTAGGGAGAGAATGGATGTTGGGCACTGGACAGGGGGCAAAGCACCGGGAATGCAGGACTTGGCAGAAGGTAAGAGGAGAGCTAGAGAAGGGGGTGCTGCACACAGCACTGTTGCCAATAGATAGCGGTTGCAAAGGCGGCGAGCGCAACACTGAACGTTGAGCTAGGACACCTCGTACCTTTGCACCGGTCCTGCTGCAGCTCCTTCTGCCATCCTACGCCTGTGCACCATTGGTTGGCCACTAGATGTCACTGGTGACTGGTAGATGACATTTCATCTCTCCACTCCCCACCCCACCAGGTGCTGTGAATGCTGCGGCCACACCATCCCTAAAATCCTGGCCTGAGGAACAGAAGCTTGGGCCAGGAGTTGGCTCCGCCCCATCACAGCATGCAGCACTTGCAAACTCAAAAACAGGAGCAGAACTGTACAAATCGAATCCATTGTAACGCCTCTGTGTTTTTTTTTTAATTTATAAATCACACCTACACCACCCAACGTTTCTATCGTACTCCTCGCATTACATTCAGACTTATTTTTTGTTGCGTGTTCTTTGCGACCCTAATACACTGTCCTTATAATGAGGGAATTGTACCACTGCTGCCCCGGAATGGCCCTAACCAGTACCTGTATATTATAGTACTTTACCTCCTGAAAAAATGTACTAAACTTCAAAAGATAATTTAAACTAGTCCACAACCAGTCACTAAAATTTCAAATATATTCCGTGTTTGTGTGGAAGACACCAGTCCCAGAAACTGGCAAATGCTTCTTGCATTTGTGTAAAGGCCAATATAAATCAGTTTTTGAGAAGATTTTCTATGTTTTTTTTTAATTTTTTACTTTGCATGAATGTAGCAGCTAGGAGTGTACAGTTTTCATCTTTTTTTTTTTTTTTTTGTTTTATTTGGAATTAAAAACAAAACAAAACAGGTTTGTGGGCCTTGCCGCAAAGCATCCCAAACCTTTCCCTAGTATCCTTCCTCCACCCTCCCCCACCCTGCATCCTCTTACCCCCATTCATTACTCTTAAGCCTTTGTGGTGCAGAGCGATCCGTGGTTGCTCCTGCCCTGCCAACGCCCGTAACTCTGCCAATGCCCCTTGCACACCGAGGCCGTTGCCAGCATTAAGATCTGCCATACAGAATGGTGCTGGCTTTGTTCCGCTGGCACTTTTTTGCAATAGCTGCACCGCTGGGGGCAGCATGACAGGGATTGCGTCTGCTCCATGAGGACCTAAGACTTACAGATTGGGGGGGGGGGGGGGGCTGGGAGGTCCTGAAGGTTTTCTTTTTCTTTTTTTTTTTTTTTATGATGCTAGCAGGGTTTGGCCTAAGTTTTTGTTTGTTTCATTTCATTTACAAAAAAAAAACAATTTGTTCTTTTTGTTTGTTTTAAAAATAAAATGCAACAAATTGGGATATTTCGTTTACAATTTCCCATTTTGTTTCAAATGAATGCACATCCCCAGTGAGGCAAAGGATCAGTGCCAGGTGTGGAGGTGGTGTGAGGGAAACATCCCTCCCCAGTCCCTGAGATCGCCTTCTCTCTCTCTCCTTCCCCTTGCTGATTTTCCTTCTGTGGCACCAATCGCTAAAGATCCCTTTCTCTCACCCAAAACACTCAACTGCCCACTTAATGTTGAAACACACAGAGGGCAGAAAGAGGCAGCTCTGAGCAGGCGCACTAATGCTTCATTGGTCTCCATGCATAGAACAAGGGCATAATAATTGTGATGCCAGGTTCAGATCTGCTGTGTGCTGTTCACAGTTAATATTAACCAAATGCATTTTTGTGCAGCTGGTCCAAGAAGTCATAAATTTTAAGTGACTTTTTGTCCTATTCTCTGAAATCTTCTTACAGTGAAATGAATATCTCTTACTGTGAAATTTGATAGAACCCTTAAAAGTAAATAGAATGTGACCAGTGATAAGGGCTGAATTTGCTTTTCTGCAGAAAGTAAATATTTGCAAAACATTGAATGATTTCCACTTTATCGCGTGTATTTGCTCTTTCTTGTTAGCTCTGACACTGTCACCCAGCAGCATTTTTGAGAGGAAAAAAAATGTATGTGTATTATACATATAAATAGATCCGCTGCTAAACTCTTCCGGAGTCTTTCCTTGCTTCCTTGACTGTAAAGGGGGGAAAAAAAAGGTGCGTGTTTCTAACATTGAACACCAGATCACTTTTTAAATATAATCATATGCTTCATTGGGAAGGGAGAGTATAAAAGGGTTTTATTTTCAGCACTAGTGCTGTGAACATTCCTCTTTGTGCTGCCGTCCTGCCATGCTGATCTCTGAAAAATAGCGGCAGCCTGGAAGCATGACGGGAAAACCTGCAGGTGATCCCATTGCTTTCCGTGGCACTATGCCACATGCAGGCATTCTCCTTTCAACCACTATAAATTATGAATATAGAACATCAAGTAGCTAATCTCAGGACTTACTAGGTATTTGGTTACTTTTAAAACACAATCAAAGAGCTGGTAGTGAGTTTCTGTGGCTCGGGGTGTGGCTAAAAGGGGGCCTCTGCCTCCTCATACTTGTCTCAGGCCCCACCTCCCCTAGCAGCAGGACCATGTCACATCTACAGATGCACACAAATACAGAGAGCCCCAAATCTAACAAATTTTAAACACATAGTTCTTATGGACAATTCGAGTAAAGGGTGTCAGCAAGCCAAACACGTGAGACCTTGCACGGTCACAACTGGTCTTCTCGATCATGCAGCCAAGAGTTTTTTGTTTTTTTTTAATTTCTTCATGCACATTTTGCATAAAACAATTGGGGAAAAATAACTCTTGGCTGCATGATCGAGAAGACCAGCGGTGACTGTGTAATGTCTTGCGTGTCTGGCTTGCTGACACCCTTTGCTCAAATTATTATAACTGTAATCCCATCTTTAGGTAACCACTTAATACTAGTGGGGCCATAAAAGCAATTTTTATTTTTTTTTAGAGCCAAGGCTAGCTCAAATCCCCAGGGCCTGGTTCCTTTACTGAGGGAGGAGGGCAGGCTGGCTCCTGCAAGGCCCTAGGTGACAAGGGTGACACAGTTATTATTGGCAGGGAGAGGTACACTTTTTTCTGTCCCTTCTAATGAACGTGAGTGCCAAAATAAATGACACGGAGAGTCGGGGTGAGTGTCCAAAAATAAACTTTACTGAAGGTATACTCTGAATGGTGACTGGCACAGTTCACAACAGTTTTTAGCCCACTGGTGGCTTTTACAGCTTTTTTTTTTCTCTCTGCATCTGTACAAAGGTCTCTCTATCTCTTCCAGAGTAAGGGCCACCCTCACCATTACAAGGCTTAGCTAAATGAGGAGCCTGAGTGGGCAGGGGTATCATGCTTTGGGCAGATCCTTCCTCTCCCACTGCTGGATAGAAAAATGGAACAACACAGTCTCTGCACAAAATCCCAGACTTCTCTCTTCCGGGGATGAAGACTCCAAGTGGGGCGTCCTCAGTTGTAATGGGATATTGGTCTTATGGTGATCCAATTCTCTCATGATTTATTGTACCTGCTTGAATCCCATGATGGAAGGTATCTACTTGGAACACGCAGCTCTTGATGTGCCTTCAGAAGGGTAGGAAGAGAGGCAGCAAAACTCTTCCTCCCAGTTCTTTTAATGAACATTTCCTTTCTTCCAGGGAGAGGTTTCCCTGTGACCTCCCTCCAGGTAACACTCAGGGGTCTTGTAGGCTTCCTTCAACAAAAAATGTCCAAAAAAGTCACAAAACAACTTGAAAGCCAACCAATCAGCCAAACAGTGGACTGCAAGGCAGCTGCTTGACCTTGTAGAGGGACCACAGCCAGGTAGTACCTGAACCCAAGGGCGTAGGCCTCAAAAATCCAACACAGCATAAACCCCAAACTTCTCCTAATTCATAAACCAAACTGCAGTGCTCTCAGGAGAGAGATGCTTTTATTACTTTCTAGAGGGGGCGGCCATCCCAGCACCTTCAAAGGGAGGGGTTACCTATGAATGGTGATTCCTCCTAATTACCAACTCTTACTACACTAGCTGAAGGTTCATCCAGGTCTTAATGGTAATGATCCTGGAAGGGCCATTACATAAGAATATTTTGGGAGGGTTTCCAAGATGGCATCTTAGAGGTAGGCTAGCAGTGCTTCGAACTCCTGCTTACCTTGTCTTTTTCTTATTCTAATTTTGCTTTCTTGGATGTGGGAAGGAAGAGGAAAGGGAGAATGTTTCCCTCTCCCTCAAGCCCCTACTGGCTCTTTGATGCAGTAGTCAATTTTGCATTTTATATCTTCAGAGCTGTTAGCGTTTACCCCTGGACCAGGGTCTCTTGTTGATGTGAGTGAGCAGGAAGCCTCCTCCTGGTCCAAGACCAAGGTTTCCCTCAGCCTCATATGTGGTCTCTGCCCCCATTGCCTGCACTTTTTAAAAATTTTTAGCCTGGGAGCTGAGGCTCTTGGTGCCACGGCTAACCTGGAAGAAGTGGAGCCACTGGTGGAAGGACCACAGATGATGCCCCTGAGTGTGGCAAGGCTGTTGAGACTTTCTTCGCTGTCTGGAGAAGTGGGAGGTAGATCGAGAGGGTCGTTGGTTGGTGAGCTGGCGACACCGAGTGCTTCGATCCAGGCTGGATAGCCTCGAGGAGGGGTCCCTCCCCCTCTTTCCTCCTTCCTAGACCTGATTCTGGTGTTCATGGGGGACAGGGTGAGATTTCCTTGAAGTCTATCTGGAAATCTTTTGGGGTCATGAATTCTTCTAGTTCTCAAAGATTGGAAGGCATTGAACCTCTTCTTCGAGACAATAAGACTCAAATTGACAGGGTGGATCAAATTGTCAAGAGCCATTCCAAGAAAATACAATCTTGTGAAGGAGTTTTGTTTTCAGTACAGGTTTTCCATGTGGCATTAATGAAAAATAGTAATAAATGTCAGCGGAAACTTGAGAATACGGAGAATAGTCTGAGGACTTTGAACCTTCGGGTTCTGAATTTTCCCCAGTCACCACTGATTATGCTGGATGAATTGTTTAAGAGATACATGATCAGGGGCGGACTGCAGGAAAATATCAGCCCCGGGGGATTTCTTTCAAAGCCGGCCCATGAGGTAACTGACGCACTCATGCACTTTCCCTACAACACATGTGTCAACAGCTCCTAAAAGCATGCCAAGTTAACCATGGAACCCGGCAGAACTGAGCCAAAATATCTCCAAAATAAACTTCATCTTTCCTAAATAACAGGCTCTCTACTTTCGGTAGGTAATTATCCCCCCTCTGCTCAGCACTTTAAAAATCCAGGAGTGCCTGGTATGGCTGGTTTCCATAATTGCTCTATAGCAGCCTGAGAGATTAACACTTGCATAAAATAGGCGCTATAACCACAGAGGGGACAGTGAGAGACAGTCAGGAGATGGAGAGAGTGAAAAGACAGAAGATACAGTGCTTCCAGAAGTTAAAGGGTTTTGTAGACACTGTTGGCTATGTCCCTATTGGCTGTCCTCTAATCCTACCCCTCACCCACCACCCCCAGTTCTGCTTTTCTTAGTGAAATGTTTAGGGCTACAGAGGCCTGATTCCTGTGGCTTTAACTAAACCATTTTGGGAAAGATTTGTGTCCTACTCCGAGGCCTCATCCCTTACAGGTTTACTCGGAGTTGCCCCTTCCTCAATTAATCCCAAGGATAATAATCCACCTGGTTTAGTTCTTCCTAAGCACGGCCTCACTGTTTTAATGCAAAGCCTCTTTGTGCCTTTGAGTCTTGTCTGCCTGTCTGTCTTGATTAGATCATAAGCTCCAAAGAGCAGGGACTGTCTCTTATGTGTCTCTGCAAAATGTGGCGTATGCCTTTTAGAACTGTACAAATGACAATAATAATAATATAATGGACTGCCCTAGTCCAGTGCTATGAAAGCACTGGGAATTGTCTTGGGTAAGATGTACATGTCTCTTCAGTCTTATCCCAGTGATTGCCTGATATGACTTTTCTTTCATCTTCATTTGCCTGAACTCACTATTTATTCAAAAGGATATTTCAAGAGAGCCTCCTCCCAAGTCCTCTCTATCTGTAGTAACAGTAGAAATTGAAGATTTGCATTTTAATTGTGAAACTTGTGGTAGACAAACCAAAACAACTGACTCAGGCCTACCTCTGTCTCTAGCTATGAAAACCAAGCCAGTAAAATATTATGATATTAAATCCTTTCAACTGCAGTGCCCTTGATATCAATTTATTTATTTTATTTTTCATGTGAGTGTATGGCCAACTTGAATTACTTTGCTTCCAGAACCAAGCCAGGCTCCTTGGCTTGGCTTTGTTCGCAAATGTTCTGGCTTATTCAGATGTTTCTGAACTGAAAGAAATTACTTTGAGGTTTCTTAACAAAATCTCTTTAAAAAAAAATCTAACTATAAAAGGACCCTAAAATATTTTAGTTCACATAGTCCCTTTTCACAAACCATATGTTATGAGAGATGGCCAACTCCAGTCTTCTAAGAGCCACAAACAATGAATATACATGAGATATATTTGCATATAATGGAAGCAGTACATGCAAATAAATCTCCTGCATATTCATTGTAGATATCCTAAGAACTAAACCTGGTTGTGGCTCTGGAGGACTGGAGTTGGCCACTCTTGATCTATGAACGCACTCGTTGCAGGAGTAGGCAACTTCAATCCTTGAGCGCCACAAACTGGTCTAATTTTTAGGATATCCATGATGAATATGCATAAGACATATTTGCATATAGTGGAGGCAGTGCATGCAAATATCTCATGCATATTCATTATGGCAATCCTAAAACCAGGCCTGTTTGTGGCATTCAAGGAATAGAGTTGCCTCACCTGCACTAGGGCAATGTCCAGTGAGGGTACCACTGTTGACAGGTATGCCAATTAGGAACAGCATTGGCCAACCAATTAGAGAAACAAAACAGAGTAAAAACAGTTTTCTGTCTTAGGAAACATCCCCAACTAATGTGGCTTCACTGATTCATACCAATAGTCTTGCTAAAGCAGCAATAAAAGTGATTAGGGAAAAAAGTCTGCGGATGACATAGCACAAACTGATCATGAGGCTGTAGTCAAGAAACACCAGTTCAAATTGTACTCTGTTAACCCCATCCCAAAATCATCTCCAGCACTGTTTCCCAATATGCATGAATAGATTTGAATACATTGTATGTAAATCTATCTTATGCATATTCATTGTGGTAATCCTAAAAATCTAACTGGTTGGGAAACTCAGATTTACAGAGATGTTAAAACAAGACTTTCTTTTGTCTTATGTCTCAGCTTTTATCTTTTTTAAACCATATGTAGGATACACATACAGTCACTGAGTTCAACAGAGAGAGTTTTTTTATTTGTTTCTCCTCTTTCTGTTGGATATGTTTGAATGCCTTTAATCTTGGTTTGATTTGCAGCTCTGTGAATTTTTAATCAGAGCTTACTGATATGGCCAGTATTTGGAACACTGAGTCTTTGAAGTATGTTGTTTTGGAAAAAAATGTTTTCTACCTGACAGCTTACTTCTGTTCCTTTCGAGCTTTCAGCATCATGGGACCCCCTGTAGGTGTGAGCAACACAAGATGGAGGTCCAACCACATGATGACCCCTGGAATTTTAACTATACTGAGAAGAAACTGCTATTCTTCTTATCAAGCAATTGTAGAGATCTTGTCAGATCCTTACCAGGTACCATTCAGAATATACCATTTGTGTGAGGAGGAGACATATTAAACCTATGGGTAGAGAACCCCCATAGGAAAATGTGTACATGATGGGGTAGATTTTAATAAAGTACGCCTGCGCGTACTTTTGTTCTCACACCAGGCGCAAACAAGAGTATGCCGGATTTTAATAGATACGCATGTAGCCGCGCGTATCCTTTAAAATCCGGGGTCGGCGCACACAAGGCTGTGCAAAATCGGCAGCCTGCGTGCACCGAGTCGCGCAGCCTGCCTCCATTCCCTCCACCCCCCCCCCCCCCGCACCTTCCCCTCCCTTCCCCACCTTTGTTTGAAGAGTTACACCCGAGGCAGGCGTAACTCGCGCGCACCGGCTGCGCGATTCCCTGGCTCAGGAGGAGTTTCGGAGGCCTTGGCCATGCCCCGAAATGCCCCCGGGCCAGAACCACACCTGCGGCCCCGCCACCGCGACATGCCCCCCGACACGCCCCCGACACCCCTCCCAGGAAAGCCCCGGGACTTGCGCATGTCCCGGGGCTTGTGCGCGCCGCCGAGCCTATTCAACATAGGCTCGGCATGTGCAAGGGGAACTTGGGGCAGGTTTTCAGGGGGTACGCGCGTATCTTTTATGTGCATACCCTTTGAAAATCTGCCCCGGTTTGTTCCTCTGATATAAATACTCAGACCACCATTTTCTAGGTGTGGATTTTCTGTTTCTTTATGCAGAGGCAGAATACCATGACTGACCCCTGGTTTTTGTTTAGGTTTGATGCCTCCATGGAGCCTCTTATTTTGGATAAGGGAGTTTCTTTCTACCCTCCCTATCCCTTATATCTTCTTATGCTGATTTGAGTTTTGAGTACCCATTAACTATGGACTCGATTATTTCTTTGCTGCTCTAACATCAAAGGCAGAGAAGGAATCTGCAGATCGTCAGTATCCAGAGGAGGGATGACTTACAGCCATCCAAAGAAGGAAAGGGAGAAAGGATTTGGAATGGTTCATGAATATCTACTAGAGATTTGGGGAGAAGAGGAATTTGATACAGGAAGGGCATCAGGTACTGCGAGGAGGCTAAAGTGTGAGAGAAGGCAGCGTGGAGATAAATGACTGTGTAATTGAAGAGACGTCTAAAACTGAATTTCAACTTTAATATTTCACCTACTTCGGAGGGAAGAACTAAAACTTGCCGTAGACCAATGGATTAGGAGAAATATTAAAGACTGAATTAATTGGCTTTACCATCGTAACCTTTAACAAGATTTTAAGACGTCACAACTTTATTGAGAAACACTTGTAACATCGATAAGTGAAAGTCAGTGTTTGCATTGAAGTTCTCGTCAACTCGCAGTTTGCAGTGTGTTATTGTGAATTTCAACTACCAAGGATATAACCACCAAGGTAGATTAAGTCAAGTTTTCAAATCTCAATTCTTCAAGCAAGATTGCATCATTTTTTAAATGAATAAGACTGTACAATTTGAATTTAAGAATTTAAACAAGAAACACATAATTGGAGGTATAATTGTTTAAGAAGGATTTATGGATATAGTTCTTATAAAAAGTTATTGGGTTTAAAATCATTGGAAAAAATCATTTGGAGGTATTTTTAACTAATGATGGTACCTTCTTAGTCACCTGATCACAAGCAATTTATTGCCGAGATCAGGCATCTGATGTTTTTCCTCCTATGTGAGTAATTACCAGTGTGGTTGAGTATGTGTCACTGAAGGCTTTTTTTCTTTTTCTTTTTTCAATAGTCACTGAGTTTTATCTCTCTTCATTTTGAATGAATACATCGATAAGTGATACAAATAGCTATACAGAATATCTTCATCATTTCATGACATCTCAGTAAAAGTAATGTTGGAAAGCAATGTCAGATTCCAGTGTGCTGCTTACTGCATAATGATTTTAACCATCATTAGTGCTGTGATTATCACTGCTATGTACAAGAACTGTAAACTGGGACTTAAGTGTTTGCAATGCAAGGGCCTTGAAGGTTATCTTTCCCCCTGCTCAGGGAATCCTGAAGTTTGAGACATTTTATCATTCTGGGAAGTTTACCATTTGAAACTGTATTTGAGATGTGACCTCTGGTACCACTATCTCTTCCTTTCTCTGAACCAGTCTGGTACATTAAACACAGAAGGATACAGATGCTTTGATGCAATAGCATTGGAAATCGTTTGTGTCCAAGAATATTTTATTCATGTGGTGGTAAACGTTGGCGATTGAGTGAACATCCAGGAAGGTGTGGAGAATATAAGGCAGGATTCCGCAAAGGATGAGAAATGGTCTAAGGTCTGGTAGCTGGCATTTAATGCTAAAAAGTGCAGAGTAATGCATTTAGGATGAAAATCCCAAGAGAAAGGTACAGTATTGAAGTGAAATTCTGCTAAGCATAATGGAAGAACGGGATCTGGGAGCGATTGTATTTGATGATCTTACAGGCCAAATATGCAGATAAATGAGAGAACAATAATGTTTTAACCATACAATTTTAATATACAAAGCTTAGAACCTTTTAATACATATCAGTTATTAAAAGGCATATATATATATATATAGGTAATACAACTCTCACAATTTCTTGTATATCATAGAAAAATAATTTACAATGGGATTTCTTATATATCATAAGAGAGAATTTACAATAGAAACCCCATTGAAACCTATAAGTTAACACATTAAAGATATGCATATATAACTACATGCATAACCAAATCATACCTACATAGAAACATAGAAATGACGGCAGAAGAAGACCAAACGGTCCATCCAGTCTGCCCAGCAAGTTTCGCACTTTTTTTTTTTCTTCTCATACTTATGTTACTCCTGGCTCTTAGTAATCTTTTGGTTCTATTTCCCTTCCACCCCACCATTAATGAGAGAGCAGTGTAGGAACTGCATCTAAGTGAAATATCTAGCCCAATTAGGGGCTAGGCTAGCCCAATTGCTGCAATAAGCAAGCCACGCCCACATAGACTAAATAATTCAGTCCTTGTTGGTTGTTGTCTGTATATAGATCCACCTTTCTTCATTCCCCCTGCCGTTGAAGCAGACAGTTATGCTGGATATGCATTGAAAGTGAAGTAGCAGACTTTCACCCCTGCCATTGAAGCAGAGAGCTATGCTGGATATGCTTGAAGTATCAGTCTTTCACCCCTGCCGTTGAAGCAGAGAGCTATGCTGGATATGCCACAATAAGCAAGCCACACCCATGCCCACCTAGACTAAATAATTCAGTCCTTGTTGGTTGTTGTCTGTATATAGATCCACCTTTCTTCATTCCCCCTGCCGTTGAAGCAGAGAGTTATGCTGGATATGCATTGAAAGTGAAGTTGCAGACTTTCACCCCTGCCGTTGAAGCAGAGAGCTATGCTGGATATGCTTGAAGTATCAGTCTTTCTCCCCTGCTGTTGAAGTAGAGAGCTATGCTGGATATGCATTGAAAGTGAAGTATCAGGCTTATTTGGTTTGTGGGTAGTAGCCGCCGTAACAAGCAAGCTACTCCTCGCTTTTTTGTGAATGCAAATCCTGTTTTCCACATTTCCTCTTGCCGTTGAAGCTTAGAGCAATGTTGGAGTCACATTAAGCGTGTGTATGTTTATTGAATAAGGGTATTATCTCCAGGTAGTAGCCGTCATTCCCGCGAGCCACCCACTCTTCATTCACGTCCTCTAGACTTTATGGATCCACAGTGTTTATCCCATGCCCCTTTGAAGACCTTCACAGTTCTGGTCTTCACCACTTCCTCTACTGGACCCATTCGTATCAACGCCATCCATACCGAACATACATAATATAAAACCATTCCAAAAACAAGGATGAAGACTCCTGATACACAATTGATCAAGATATGATTTCTCTACAACAATCTTATCTTCCATTATTTTCTCTTCTTGGACACAAAAACATCTCTCAACTGCCCCTCCACTTCAATTACCATATCTTCTACTATTCTCTCTTCATTAACTCATTAAGACAGTTATACTTATATGAATAATCCCTTTTTTCTTTTATTCCGAAGGTGAATGACTAAATATTTGAGTTTACATTCACAGTAACTGTTTTTAATGTGCTATTGCATGCGTGTTTGTCCTGATAATTCCCTTTACCATGCCGCTGGTTTCAGCTAAAAGAGGGGTTTTTTTTCCCTCTCTTTCAATCAGTATCACTAATTCAGAACAAGCTTGCCTAGGCAGAGGAGCTGGTGACTTGCTTGTGGTTTTGCACAGGTTTGTGGATGGCTGTAAAGTGTCTCATTAACATAGTTTAAAATAGCTATCGAAAAATCCAAGCCTTCAGCAAGCATTTCTGCGCATATGCTGACTTTATAGGAGAAGAGAATGTCTGCGATACTGTCTTGGCTCACATAGCTTTTTAACACAACAGCTACCCCTTTTCTCAGTGCAGGTGGCTCTATTTTATGGAACAGCGAATGTCCAAATTGTATTACGTGTTCTGAAAAGTTGACTTCCAGCAGGAAACTGAGATGACTCTATGTGCCAAATGGTACAGAAGCACATTATTAATTCAGCAGAATACCTGACTTTTGGAGTGATGCTAGGATAGGCTTAATGCATGTTTTAAGCAGACATTCATGATAAACAATTTAGTTTTCTTTCAATTAAGCATAGATATGCTGCTTGTGATGCATTAAATAATAAATATGCACATTTAAAAACTTGGCTGAGCCCTTTTTTTTTTTTTAAGGGTTTCTTTTGGGCATGTTTTGTCTTCAGACAGAAGAAAGGGGAGTAGAATGGAACATGACAGGCAGAAGGAAAGACCATTTTAAAACAGAAAGTGGAGTGCTGGCACAGGGCTGTGGATACAGAGTATGTGTCTACAGAACCGGAGGTACAGTATTTATATTGGGTTTGTCTTGCACATACAATGAGAAGAATGGTCCTCACTCGTAAGCCACGGTATGCTGCTTCTGACCTGCATATCTCAAATTTACTGCTAGCGCTCTTTTTAATGCTTGCAATGTGCCAAACGGTTTCTTTCTGCAACTTGTATGGTGTACTACAACGGTTCTCAACAGGCGTGTTGGGACACACTGGTGGGTCGTGGGTCCAGTAGAAGGTTTCTCTCTCCCCTTATCATCCAGGGCAGGAGTTGGCTGACTTCTCCTTTATTGTGCGTGACAGGAGCCCGCTCTCCCTTTTGTCGCCTCTTTCTGGACCACTGGGAGGCTGTTCCTTCTTCCTTCCCCCACATTAGCGTGAGACATTGCCAGCTCCTGCTCTCCTGGGCCCAGTGGGACACCAGCATTATCTTCCCCCTTCGGGCCTGGCAGTAATGCTACTGATGCTCTCTTCTCCCTGCAGCTCCCCGGAATTGACAAGACACCAGGAGCGCGAGGGAGCGAGGTGCCTGCTTTACACGCATAGATCCACTGCTGACTTCTGCTGCTGCCTCCTCTTCTCCCACATGCTTCTTGCCCTCCTTCCTTGCTGGTACGGAGGGAGGGAGGGAGATTCTGGACTGGACTGGAGGCTTTTCTGCTGGTTGGGAGCCAGGAGGAGGCGGAAATGGGTGCTGCTAGGCAGGGAGGAGTGGGGGAGAGTGTAGGTGCTGCTAGCTAGGACTGGGTTGGGGAGAAAGGGGGTTAGAGGAGGTCTGGGCAGGCTGCTGGGCATGGAGGGGTGTGGGTAGTATTAGGCCAGGGACAGATGGGGAAGAGAGAGACGGGGTGTGGGTGGTAGGCAGAGAGACATGGGGCGATAGAGAGTCAGGGCAGGAAGGGGGTGGAGGAAAGGAAGGAAGGGGGCTGCTGGGCAGGGAAAGGTGGAGGGGAGAGAGAGAGAGGGGTGTGGAGGCTGTTGGCAGGGGGAAAGGGGAGGTTGGGGATATTGAACAGGAAGGGGTAGGAAAGAGGTAGTCAGGGTCACTTGGACCGGGAGGTGGAGAGGGGAGGAAAGGGGCAAGAAGAGTTGAATGGGGGAGAGAGAGAGCAGGGGAAGAGTAAAGAATGCTGGGCAGAGGTAGTGTGTGAGGGGGTGATTGAAAGAGAGTCGCTGGGAGAAGTGAGGGATGATGGGGGCATGGAGGAAGAGCGTCGGGGTGCAAGAGCCATAATATGTCAGTTTGGGGGATGTGCATTTCTTCTCTCTTTGTACTTTGCTTAGTGTAGGAGGAAATGTATTTCTGTTCCTGGTTCTCCAGTTTTGCACTGCATGTAGAGGGGCTTCTTGGGGCTTGCATTGCAGCTTTTGTCTGCATGTCTGCAATGTGTGGTCTTTTACTCTGTATTTGGTGAAGGTCGGTCTGTCTGTGTTCTTTGTGTGTGACCAAGGTGACATATTTTAGTAGGACGTAGGCATTTATATCAGTCTTATTGGTTGTGTTTTCTCAGGACGTGCACTGATGGGGGGCACTGCTGCCTTTTCATAGGTAAAGGCTGTTGCTGTCTGAGTCCTTGGAATTAGTGCTGCAATGGTACGGCAGGTTCGCTACACATGCGCCGTTGCTGTTTCTGAGATGATGAAAGAATCAGCAAATCTTTTTTTTGTATGGTGAGTTGTGTGGGGGAATGGCTTAGTTCTATTCTACACCCATTTTGGGGGGGAAAGGGGATTCCTGTGGATGCAGACCTTAGGTTTACATTTAGCCTCCTATCGGTCACGGCTTTAGTGTGTCAGGCATGTGAGCATGATCTGTCAGGTGTGTCCCGACAGAAAAAAGGTTGAGAATCACTGGCGTAATATATACCGGCAAGATATCGAGGCGAGCTTGGAAGTACTGTTTGATCAGGTGAATGGTGCCAGAACAATCAGGACTGTTTCTGTATCATTAGGCCATATGTCTCCGATGACATCTCTTGGTACTTGATGACCTTCTTCCCTCTCCCTATTCAGAGTACAGACTAGTACTGATGCTGCTTAGTAATGTTGTTTTTGTCATTTTTTTCCATTACCACATTGCTGAGAATCCTTTCTCCTGAGGTCTGTGAATGTTGCCTCCACAGCATCCCCAGCCCCTGGCTGCGCTAGGGAGCAGAGCCCCGGCTTGGGAATCAAAACCCAGGTCCGCCATGTGGCACTATGTAGCGCTGGCTCTGTTTGTGATACCTTTTTCTTCTTGTATTTGGCCCGGTAGTTCCTTCTTTCTCTTTCCAGCTCAATCAGAACCTAGTGCTGGGATCCTGGCACCATGAATCTTCATTCGCAGCCACCCAAGGATTTCCCCCCTTACTAGTGCCCAGTCTGGTCATTGCGGCAACGGTCCTGATGCCGGGAGCCAGGCACCAAGATTCCTTCTGCACACCCCCCCCCCCCCCCACACACACACACACCACACACATCATAGGTGTAAAATCCAGCCATCAGGTGTCACCCTTGTTGATGACCATGACTCCCCTCCCCCCACCCACAGGGGCCTCTGCATCATCACCACCCACAGATAACCAAGGGTGCAGAAGACCCAATCCGGGAATCAAACCAGAGACCCAGGCAGGGACATGCACAGCATCTGCCACTGAGGCACTGGGCTGGCCCTATCTGTCAAAGTCTAATCCATGTGAACAATGGGGTAAGAATAACTCTAACAGAAGCTATAGACGTGGCTGACTTTAGGGAAAATAGTGCCCTCTGTGAATACCCAAAGTGGCACCCCCCCCCCCCCCCCCAGGAAGTTTGCAGGGGATGAGGGGGAGAGGAGAACAGCTGGCTATAATTATTTCACATTATGCATTCATCTTACAAGTAAATCATTTTAAACAGAGTGGCCTAATGGTCAGAGCCAGGAGTAGGTAACTCTGGTCCTGGGATGCCCAAACAGGCCTGATTTTCAGGCTATCCACAGAGGGGGGGGGGGGGAGGTCAATTTTAAAAGCATTGCTCACGCTAAAATGCCCATAAACAAGCGTATGTGGGCCGTGCACGAGTAACGCGGATTTTAAAAGCCGGATTTATGTGTGCATATGTGCCTGCGCGAGTAAAAAAAAAAATAAGGGGGCAGAAAAAGGGGGTGGGGAGTGGGTGGGACATAAGTGTTCCAGGGTGGGGTCATAACTCTGTATTTTAAAGCCGGAGGCCGCAGTGGCGGCGGCTTGTTGGCCGCTTAACTTTACTGCTGCTCCCGATGAGGAGCAAGTCTGCAAGATCTCGAGTTTTAGGGCTTACAGGACAGGGTGAGGGGTCCGGGTCAACCAGGGGACGTGCAGGATGAAGAGCCAGAGGGGTCTGGACGACCTCAGGATTGA
Organism: Rhinatrema bivittatum; assembly: GCF_901001135.1. NCBI lineage: Eukaryota > Metazoa > Chordata > Amphibia > Gymnophiona > Rhinatrematidae > Rhinatrema > Rhinatrema bivittatum. The sequence goes on along the minus strand of NC_042618.1, from coordinate 217,516,162 downwards.
CTGGGCAAACTGGTGGACCAATTGGAAAAACTGGGAATGTCTCTCAGGCGAGCGTGTTTTGAAATCCGCTTACTTACGCACGTTAAAGCCGGCAAAGTCCTAGGGAAGATACGCTAAGTAGGTTTGCTTGAGTAACCTCTTAAAACTAGGAGCATACTTATGCATGGTGGGCGTATTTTAAATCAGAACCAAGCAAGTGCATGCGTGATTTAAAATTCCAACGTATCTCCGCTCGCAGGCCGATATGTGTGTGCATGGGCACATGCTTGCTCGATTTAAAATTAGCCTGATGGTCAATATGTATGAAGTATATTTTCATGCACTGTTTCCACGGTATACAAATATAGCTCATTCCCTTTTACCCCTGTTCTACTGATCCTGAATCAGCCTCATCGGCCTTCTTTGGGCTCAGACAGGTCAATCATCCTCAACTGGGAGCATTTGTTGATGAAAAGTTAACTTAGAAGATGAAAATCCCCTTATAAATGCCTTTCTTTTCCGTTATTTTTGCTTCCAAACTAAATTATTGGACTGGAATTATGAGATAGATCCACTATATAATTTTCTTTCCTTTCTCTTATGATTGGTGGATTTTATACCTAGGTTTAGTACCTTCTAGCCTTTCTAGTGCCTTAAAAACAATGGAGTTCACACAGACTGAGAAAACATTTACTTTATTCTATAGATAAGCAGTATTGCCATAAACCCAATGAATCGTGCAGGTTATTTACAAATCGGACTTGTCCCAATTTTATTGAGTAATATATCACACGGATGATTTTGTTGCTCAGCACCAGATGCGTGTCTATCTTGCATTTCATTCTGATAAAAGTACCCATGCTGAGGCTATAATTATACAACTGCAATAAAAGCATTTGCATCTACTCAGGTCCACATTCAGGAAAGGTCATGCTGCTTATTCAGAACTGCTGTAACTTGATTCCCCTCTGAGGCTTTACCACAGTGCTGGGAAAAGTTCACTTTCGCTCCCACAGGCTTGGGAATATTACACTGCAAGAAACTATCCTTTGCCATGTGGATAGGTCATGAGTTTCAATCATTTGATGGCCAAACAGTTTCAAATCCAGTTTCCAGGAAGGGAAATCATTTTTGACCTATTCAGATTCCTGCCAGCTGTTCTTACAGGCTCACAACGTGTTGAAATATATTTTTTTGTATTCATTAGACATTGCAGAAATGAAAGTTTGTTTACCTATCATTGCCTTAGAATTTGCTGACTACTTGTTAATAATCTGTACTATGATCTTGTTAATTTACCGAAAAAAAAAATCCATTTGTTTCCTAGAATAATGCCCCATAAATAGCCAATGCTGTAGGAATAATTCTGGAAAGGTTTTCTCCCTCATCAATTCTGAAGCCAGTCTAAGCCGGGCTCTTGGAAAGCAAACCCAAAAACCTATCAGCAAATGACTTGGTTTCTGCTGCCTAAATCCATTTCTGGCTCAATGTAAAGTGTAATAAAATGCTCTAGAGCTACTTCCAACCCTTTAACCCTCCCTTCACTTTAGCCTGAATTTTAAAAGCGCTGTGTATGGTAAAATCAGGGATTACACACGTGGCCGGGCCTTGCATGCATCGTGCGCATTTTAGAATGGGCGTGGCCAAGTGCGTTACCCCCAATACACGCAGAAGTGCCGGGCCTGTTAAAAGGGGTGGGCTGTGACAGCGCCATTAGATGCTGTCCCGGGGAAGCCGGTGCGCAAGTTTACTTCTGCTCCGGAGGAGCAGTAAGTATTAAAAAAAAAAAGAAATTGGGGTTAGATAGGTTTAGTTTAGGGGTTGGGAAGGAGAGGGGAAGAGGGAGTAAGAACAGGGTTAGGGAAGTTACCTCCCAGTCCACTCCTTTATTGGAACTGAGCAAAGGCCCAATCACATCACCGCGCGATTCTTTTAAAATCTCCCCCCCCCACGCATGGAGGAGGCCACCCGCCCGAACATGCAAGCGTGACATTAAAATCTGGCATGCATGTGCGCGCGGGACTTGCGCTTTATAACATGTGCGCGCTGATGCGCGCATGTTAGAAAATAGCCACAGCCATGTGCCTGCGCCAGGAACCACGTGCACATGGACGCACATGTGGGCCTTTTTAAATTGACCCTTTTCTGTTTTAATGAAATGAGGCCGATTAGGAGAGAACCTCTAATCCTGGAAGGATGCACACCGTTTAGGTTTTCAGGATATTCATCTTTATTAGGGATATCTGTAAAGCCCAACCAATGGGCAGCCCTTGAGAAGGACCAGAGGTTTCCCACCCCTGATGTAGCTCTTGAAAGACTAGCTTTGTTTTAAACTATTTGCCTACCAAATAATAGCTACGGTAACATGAAAAACTGTACAGTGGGAAAACCCCTTTTCACTAAAGTCAGTGTGGTATTAATTGCTCTTTTAAGGTTTACCTGAAGAAAAGTGGGAGAGGGTAGGTTAAGGCTTTGCAAACCTAACCTTGTCACCACAGGAAGTTGGGTTTTCAGTATATCCATCATGAATATGCATGAGAAAAATTTAAGAACATAAATGCCATGCTGGATCAGACCAAGGGTCCATCAAGCCCAGTATCCTGTTTCCAACAGTGGCCAATCCAAGTCACAAGTACTCGGCAAGTAACCAAATATTAAATAGGTCCCAAGCTACTATTCCGTATTGATTAATAGCAGTTTATGGACGTCTCCTCTAGGAACTTATCCAAAACGTTTTTAAACCCAGTTACACTAACTGCAGTAAGCACATCCTCTGGAAATGAAATCCAGAGCTTAATTATGCATTGAGTGAAAAATAATTTTCTCCGATTTGTTTTAAATGAACTATTTGCTAACTTCATGGACTGCCCTCTAGTCCTTTTATTGTCTGAGAGAGTAAATAACCAATTTATATTTACCTGTTCCTTTCATGATTTTTTAGACCTCTGTCATATCTCTCCTCAGCCGTCTCCTCTCCAAGTTGAACAGCCCTAACCTCTTTAGCCTTTCCTCATAGGGGAGCCGTTCCATTCTCTTTATCATTTTGGTCACACTTCTTTGTACTTTCTCCAATGCAACTGTTACCGTGATCACGCGGTCCGGAGCGGCACGGCGTGAGGCAGGGTCCGTTCGGGGTCCGGGGCACACTCGGGCAGCTTCAGCGGCATCGGCAGCGCGGGCTCCGTAATGCTGAGGGGATCCTCCTCCATTTTGGGTTCGCCAGTATCGCACAAAGGAGAGGGAAGTCCCGCGCGATTCAGATCCTGGCCACGCCCCCTGACGTCAGACACTGACACAGTTCCTTTGCGCGGGAGATTAGGGCTATTTAAAGGAGTGCAGTTCCCCTGCTTCTTGCTTCAGCCACGATTGTCTTTGAGCTATCGCTGGATATTGTTTTGCTGTCTTCCTGACTCGACCCGGACTGTGCCTTGGATTATTTCTGCCTGCTGCCTGCCCCTTTGGATTTTCTGTTGTGGTTCCTGATTGCTTGCTGCCTGCCTCGACCCGGACTGTGCCTTGGATTACTCTGCCTGCTGCCTGCCCTTTCGGATTATCTGCTGTGGTTCCTGATTGCTTGCTGCCTGCCTCGACCCGGACTGTGCCTTGGATTACTCTGCCTGCTGCCTGCCCATTTGGATTATCTGCTGTGGTTCCTGATTGCTTGCTGCCTGCCTCGACCCGGACTGTGCCTTGGATTACTCTGCCTGCTGCCTGCCCTTTCGGATTATCTGCTGTGGTTCCTGATTGCTTGCTGCCTGCCTCGACCCGGACTGTGCCTTGGATTACTCTGTCTACCACCTGTCCCGACTCGGACTGCCTCCCGGTGCACGCACGGAACCCCAGAGTTCCGAATACTACTGCATTAGGTAAGCGGCCTAAACTGTGGTTCCACTATATTTGTCTGGTAGCCGTAACAGCAACTATATCTCTTTTGAGATGCGGCGACCAGAATTGCTCACAGTATTCAAGGTACAGTCTCACCATTGAGCGATACAGAGACATCTACTGTTTTATTCGCCATTCCCTTCTTAATAATTCCTAACATTCTGTTTGCTTTTTTGACTACCACAGCACACTGAGCCGACGATTTCAATGTAATATCAACTATGACACCTAGATCTCTTTCTTGGGTGGTAATTTCTAACATGGATCCTAACATTGTATAACTATAGCAAGGGTTATTTTTCCTATATGCATCACCTTGCACTTGTCCATATTAAATTTCATCTGCCATCTGAAAGCTCAATCTTCCAATCTCACAAAGTCCTTCCTGCAGTTTATCACAATCCACTTGAGATTTAACTACTCTGCATAATTTTGTGTCATCCACAAATTTGATCGCCTCAGTTGTCATACCCCTTTCCAGATCATTTATAAATATATTAAAAAGCACTGGTCCAAGTACAGATCCCCAAGGCCCTCCACTGTTCACCTTTTTCCACTGTGAAAACTGACCATTTAACCTCTGTTTCCTGTCTTTTAACCGGTAATCCACAAAAGAACATCGCCTCCTATCCCATGACTTTTCAGTTTTCTTAGAAGCCTCTCATGGGACTTTGTCGAATGCCTTCTGAAAATCCAAATACACCACATCTACTGGTTCACCTTTGGTCACATGTTTATTCATCCCTTCAAAAGAATGTAGGAAATTTGTGAGGCAAGACTTCCCTTTGGTAAATCCATGTTGGATGTGTCCCATTAAACCATGTCTATCTAAATGTTCTGTGATTTTATTCTTTATAACAGTTTCCACGATTTTTCCCGGCATTGAAGTCAGGCTCACCGGTCTATAGTTTCCTGGATCGCCCCTAGAGCCCTTTTTAAATATCGGGGTTACATTGGCCACCTTCCAGTCTTCAGGTACAATGGATAATTGTAATGATGGGTTACAGATGAATTGTAATAGGTCTGAAATTTCATCTTTTAGTTCTTTCAGAACCCTGGGGTGCATACCATCCAGTCCAAGTGATTTACTACTCTTCAGTTTGTCAATCCTGGTCTACTACATCTTCCAGGCTCACCATGATTTAGTTCAATTCATCTGAATTGTCACCCTTGACAACCATCTCCTGAACAGGTATTTCCCCAACATCCTCTTCAGTAAACACAGAAGCAAAGAATGTTTTTGGTCTTTCCAAGATGTCCTTATCTTCCTTAAGTGCCCCTTTAAAATCTCTGTCATCTAATGGTCCAACCAACTCCCTCACAGGCTTTCTGCTTCAAATATATTTTTAAAAGTTTTTATTATGAGTTTTTTCCTCTATGGCCAATTTCTTTTCAAATTCTCTCTTAGCCTTTCTTATCAATGTCTTACATTTAACTTGCCAATGCTTATTTCTTCTGATGGGTCCTTCTTCCAATTTTTGAATGAAAATCTTTTGGCTAAAATAATCTTTCACCTCACTTTTTAACCATCCGGCAATCATTTGCCTTCCTTCCACCTTTCTTAATGCATAGAATACATCTGGACCGTGCTTCTAAGATGGTATTTTTTAACAGTGTCCCTGCCTGTTGCAAACTCTGTTGCACAGGAGGTGGACCCTTGGGCTGAGGTGGGGTTGACGCTATCCGCAGGACAAGCCCTATGGGTCCCCACTGTCGGCAAGCAGAGCTGGCTGACTGACAGAGGCCAGCTGGAGCTTTGCCAATACCAGCCCTTGTTCCCCGCAGGTTGAGCCCTTGGGTACCGGGACAGGCTGGACTTAGGTGGTCCTCCATCCGAGGTCTTCTCAGGGACGACAATGATGTCAGCCAGGGTTCAGCAGCGATAGGAGTCGGTGTTTTGATCTGGATGAGGTGGAGTTCCGGAGACCCGGGTACCAATGAGAACAGGAGGCAGACAGAGGATGCCCGAGTAAGAACAGGCCGAAGCCTGAAAGGCCAAGTCCAGAGTGAATTCAAGAGGAGTGTTGTTGAGCAGGTTGAAGTCAGGGCAGGTGGCAGGCAAGGAAGAGTGGCAAGGCAAGCATGGGTCAAAACCAGATGTCAGCGAGAGAATAGTCTGGCAAGGCAATGGTCAGATCCAGAAGATAATCAGTAGCGTGGTCAAGCGAAGCAGTGGTCAGATCCAGGAGACAATCCATAGCATGGTCAGGCGAAGCAGTGGTCAGATCCAGGAAGCAGTCAGTAGCAACAAGCAGGGTAGACATGGAACACAGGAGCAGGAACGGGTACCAGGATCAGGAACAGGAACAAAGATGAAACAGGAACCAGAAACACGGAGGTATCGCAGGAGGAAGCAACTAAGTACACGACTAGCGGAGAGACCTGATGCCAAGGCAAGGAAGCACTGGCTGGACCCGGCCTTAAGTACCGGGATCCAGTGACATCAACATCCGGGGCCGCGAGTTGGATTCCCGTTGTGGACCCTTTAAAAGGAGAACAGATGCACATGCGCGCCTAGGGAGGGGCGCGGTACGAGACAGCTGGGAGCATGGGGAGCAGCCTGGAGTCTGAGAAGGTGGCCCCTGGCTGCAAGGAAGGCAGAACCAGGCACTGGAGCAGATGAACGGGAGTAAGAGGGCCTGGCTGCGGGCCTGCCGCAGCCAGCACATGCAACGGTACAACCCCCCCTTACGCCCCCCTCTTGGAGGGCTGGGTTTGCTTGGATGGGCACGATGAAACTAGAGGAGGAGACTTTTGTCCAAGAGGTTGTGTGCTGGCTCCCAAGAGTTTTCTTCTGGGCCATAACCCTACCATGAGAGGAGGTACTCCCACCAACGGCCCCTACAGTGAACGTCAAGGACTTCTCGGACCTTGTAGATGGTATCGGACTCAGCAACCAGATGAAATGGTTCAGGTGCCTTACGAGAAGGCCAAGAGGGAATCACCATTTTCAACACCGGGGGCTTCTGCTGGGCACATATGTTGCAGGAATTGACGTAGGCTCTGGTGTCAGTGACCATGGTGGGCCATCAGAAGAATCGCTGCAGAAGCGCAAGAGTTCGTGCTCATCCTGGGTGACCGGCGAACTTCGAATCATGTGCCCAACGGAGAACTCTTTAACGAAGCGACGAGGTATGATGGTTTTCCTGGCTGGTACTGGAAAGGTCTCTGTTAAGCGGATACATTTAGGATCGATGATGTAGCTAGGCTCTTCAGGAATATCGTCGGGTTCAAAGGAGCGAGATAGGGCATCCGCCGAAGGTTCTTCTCTGCAGGGCGGTACTGGAGTTCGAAGTTGAACCTGGAAAAGAATAATGCCCAGCAGGCCTGGCGCGCGTTAAGGTGCTGCACATGACTCAGGTGTTCGAGGTTTTTGTGGTCAGTAAAGATTGTGAACTTGTCTTGAGCGCCACTCCTCTAAGGCAAGCTTGATTGCAAGTAGCTCCCAATCAATGATGCTTTAATTCTGCTCTGCGGGAGAGAACTTGCGGGAGAAAAAGGAACATGGAGTTAAGGTTCCCAACATCGAGTGCTGGCTCAAGACTGCCCCAGCCCCTATTGCAGAGGCATCTACTTCGACTATGAAGGGGTGGTTTGGGTTCAGGTGTTGCAAACAGGGTCCAGCAAAGAAGGCATTTTTAAGAAGTTGAAATGCAGCGAGGGCCTCAGGGGACCAGTTCTGGGTGTCATGGCCCTTACAGTCATAGGTGTGAGGGGAGCCACCAGTGTCGAGTAATTGACAATGAAATGGCGGTAATAATTTGTGAATCCTAGGAATCGCTGCAGAGCCTGAAGGCCCACTGGTTGGGGCCAATCTTGTATTCCTTTCAGTTTCTCTGGGTCCATAGAAAACCCTTGTTGTGAAATGACAATGTTTTATATTGGATCCTGAATTTAATGGGAAGCCAGTGGAAAGAACAGAGCATTGGAGATATATGGTTTCTTAAAGAGGTACCGGATAGTATACGAGCAGCAGCATTCTGAACTAATTGCAGGACCCACCTTACAGTTTTAGAAAGATGTTCCTTTGGCTTTAATAACTTCTTTCACCTCATCACTTAACCATGTTGTCAGTCATTTGGTCTTCTTTCTACATTTTTAAAGCATGGATTACATTTAGTCTCGGCTTCCAAGATGGTGTTTTAACTTTTGCAACTAGTCCTTTTAGTTTTTTCTAACCACTTTCCTACTTTTATTTATTTATTTATCTTTCAAATTACAATTATTTATATACCACATGTTCACTAGTATCACAGCGATTTTATCCTTATTTCCCTTTTTAAAGCTAAATGCTACTGCTATCCTCCCTTCAGCGATTATGTTAAATTTGATTATGTTATGATTCCTATTGCCAAGTGACTCCAATACTGTTACCTCTCGAATAAGATCCTGTGTTGCAGTGAAAATTAGAATTAGAGTAGTCTCTCCTCTTGTCAGCTCCAGGACCAGCTGCTCTATGAAACAAGCATTTTTGCTATCTAGAAACTTTACCTCTCTGCCTTGTCCCAGTGAGACATTTACCCAATCAATATTGGGGCAATTGAAATCTTGCATTTTTTATTGTGTTGCCCAATTTTTTAGCTTTTCAAATTTCTATTAGAATTTCACTGTCTGTCTTCATCCTGGTCAGCCAGATGGATGGTGAAATATCCCCACTGCTATACTCTTTTTCATCACACATGGAATTGCTATCCATGGAGATTCCACAGGATTGTTATCTTGTTTGATTCTAAGATACCCTTAACATATAATGCCACCCTTCCACAAATTTGACCTGGCCTATCATTTCAATATAATTTGTACCCTTATTTCACAGTGTCCCATTGGTTACTCTCCTTCCACCAGGTCTCTGAGATGCCTATTATGTTTATATCTTCATTCAGTGCCATGCATTCCAACACTCCAATCTTACGTTTTAGACTTCTGGCATTCATACATAGGTTGTTTAATTGTATTCATAACCTGCCTTGCAGTTGAAATGGTAATTGAGAATTATTTATCTTTGCCTGCTCTTTATTTAAATGCACCGGGAATACTTCTATCTCTATTTCAACCCTCTGTCAGGATATTCTAACTTCCCCATTATGCCAGTGATCTTTGAAGAGTTTTCCCTCTGTGCAACTGTTGGCTTTCCCCCCATGATTTAATTTAAAAGCTGCTGTACCTCCTTTTTAATGTTAGCACTAGCGGCCTGTTAGAATAGACTCCCTTTGCCCCAAAATGCCCAGGTCCTAACAAATCTAAAATACTTTTCTCTATACCATCACCTCATTCATGCATTGAGACTCCAGAACTCACTTATTTTTGGGAAGTAAAATTTTAAACATGTTTGACTTAGCAGTAATTCTTGTTTTAAAAGTTAATTAAACTGAATCTGGAGTAGTTAATTAAACTGAATCTGGAGTAGTTCCTCCTTCAGTTATATTGTAAACCGGCATGATGTACCCACGAGTGTCGATATATAAAAGCTAATAATAAATAAAATAAATAAGAGGAGCTTGAACTGGATTTACCTTGAACCTTGCTTGCACTACAGCGTTCCGGTTTCGGCTGGACACGCCCCACCTTTTACGTCATCAAGAGGAGACGTGGTTTAAATCGCAGTGGCGTCGGAGGGACAAGTTTTGAGCTTGTCTGTTTTCCTCCGCAACAGTTCAGCTGCAGGACATTTTACAGCGATTTTAGACTTTTAATCTCCATTGGATTTACCTTGAACCTTGCTTGCACTACAGCGTTCCGGTTTCGGCTGGACACGCCCCACCTCTTACGTCATCAAGAGGAGACGCGGTTTAAATCGCAGTGGCGTCGGAGGGACAAGTTTTGAGCTTGTCTGTTTTCCTCCGCAACAGTTCAGCTGCAGGACATTTTACAGCGATTTTAGACTTTTAATCTCCATTGGATTTACCTTGAACCTTGCTTGCACTACAGCGTTCCGGTTTCGGCTGGACACGCCCCACCTCTTACGTCATCAAGAGGAGACGCGGTTTAAATCGCAGTGGCGTCGGAGGGACAAGTTTTGAGCTTGTCTGTTTTCCTCCGCAACAGTTCAGCTGCAGGACATTTTACAGCGATTTTAGACTTTTAATCTCCATTGGATTTACCTTGAACCTTGCTTGCACTACAGCGTTCCGGTTTCGGCTGGACACGCCCCACCTCTTACGTCATCAAGAGGAGACGCGGTTTAAATCGCAGTGGCGTCGGAGGGACAAGTTTTGAGCTTGTCTGTTTTCCTCCGCAACAGTTCAGCTGCAGGACATTTTACAGCGATTTTAGACTTTTAATCTCCATTGGATTTACCTTGAACCTTGCTTACACTACAGCGTTCCGGTTTCGGCTGGACACGCCCCACCTCTTACGTCATCAAGAGGAGACGCGGTTTAAATCGCAGTGGCGTCGGAGGGACAAGTTTTGAGCTTGTCTGTTTTCCTCCACAACAGTTCAGCTGCAGGACATTTTACAGCGATTTTAGACTTTTAATCTCCATTGGATTTACCTTGAACCTTGCTTGCACTACAGCGTTCCGGTTTCGGCTGGACACGCCCCACCTCTTACGTCATCAAGAGGAGACGCGGTTTAAATCGCAGTGGCGTCGGAGGGACAAGTTTTGAGCTTGTCTGTTTTCCTCCGCAACAGTTCAGCTGCAGGACATTTTACAGCGATTTTAGACTTTTAATCTCCATTGGATTTACCTTGAACCTTGCTTGCACTACAGCATTCCGGTTTCGGCTGGACACGCCCCACCTCTTACGTCATCAAGAGGAGACGCGGTTTAAATCGCAGTGGCGTCGGAGGGACAAGTTTTGAGCTTGTCTGTTTTCCTCCGCAACAGTTCAGCTGCAGGACATTTTACAGCGATTTTAGACTTTTAATCTCCATTGGATTTACCTTGAACCTTGCTTGCACTACAGCGTTCCGGTTTCGGCTGGACACGCCCCACCTCTTACGTCATCAAGAGGAGACGCGGTTTAAATCGCAGTGGCGTCGGAGGGACAAGTTTTGAGCTTGTCTGTTTTCCTCCGCAACAGTTCAGCTGCAGGACATTTTACAGCGATTTTAGACTTTTAATCTCCATTGGATTTACCTTGAACCTTGCTTGCACTACAGCGTTCCGGTTTCGGCTGGACACGCCCCACCTCTTACGTCATCAAGAGGAGACGCGGTTTAAATCGCAGTGGCGTCGGAGGGACAAGTTTTGAGCTTGTCTGTTTTCCTCCGCAACAGTTCAGCTGCAGGACATTTTACAGCGATTTTAGACTTTTAATCTCCATTGGATTTACCTTGAACCTTGCTTGCACTACAGCGTTCCGGTTTCGGCTGGACACGCCCCACCTCTTACGTCATCAAGAGGAGACGCGGTTTAAATCGCAGTAGGCGCCGTAGGCGTCGCACGACGAAGGAGCGAGACAAAGGGGCTTGCCCCTTTGCGAGCCCCTTCGCGAACCCTGAGTGAAACCTGAGGTGATCAGCGCGGGCGCCTGACGCTGAAGAACTAGATACCGCGAGCCGAAGGTGAGAGTGTTAGGGGATTGTCCATGATACTCTCTCCCAGGTGTAGCATGGTGGGGTTTAATGCCAATTGCCATATATACCTAGAAGCTGTTACTATACCAATGTGTAAGATGGCAGGACATCCGATTCCAGTTAAGACTAGTTATAGAGAAGTTGGTTATCCAAATCAGAAACGACTAAAACCAATGCAGCGGTACCTGACTAAAGTTCCTATTATTTCTAATCAGAAGCTCGTAACATTAACATTGTTATCGCTGTCTCTGGTTAATATTCAATCTATCAGTAAAAAGATTCCTGTGGTTCTTGACCATCTCAAAGATCACAAACCTGATATTTGTGGGATTACTGAGACGTGGTTACGTTCTTCGGATACAGTGCTCACCAATCAGTTACCCCATGATGTCTATGACATTTTTTCCTGTCCTAGGGTAGATAAAAAAGGGGGAGGACTATTATTGTTAGTTAACAAAAAATACCATGTAATTCAACAAAAGATTAACATTGCTGCACGGTATGAAGTAGCGATATTTAAATCAAGCCTGTTACAAATTTGCTTGGTATATACACCTCCGGGTTTATTAGACCATAATTGCTCTCCACTTATAGAGTTGTTTTCATCTAGGATTGACATCAAGGTCCCAACAATAATAATGGGTGATTTTAATGTTCATGTGGATTCGATGCCACGTTCAGTCAGTTGTGATTCCTTTTTAAATACGTTAGAAGCAATAGGCTTTGTACAACTGATCAATGCTCCCACCCATAGAGCGGGACATACGTTAGATTTGGTGTTCATAAATGAGGCCTTTAAGGCTAATGCAGCACCTAACATTTTACCGGTTCCTTGGTCAGATCATTACTTAATTACAGCAGCCCTTTCTCTAAAAAAGCCTCAGACTAAAACATTACTATATCAAAAAATAGAGATTGAAGTTAAAAAGACATGTACTAGTGAAGATTTAATTGCCAACTTTCCGGCTGCTATGATATCACTAGATAGATCCAATATTTTGGATGCAGTGAATTCATGGAATTCGGCCATGACAGAGTTGGCAAATAAACTATGTCCCACTATAAAAAAAAACGATTCCCCTCCAAGGTAAATATCGAGCTCCTTGGTTTTCCTCCCATTTAAAAGATCTTAAAAAAGGATTAAGGAAAGTGGAACGAATTTGGAGGAAACTTAGAGATGAGGTATCACAAGTAAACTATAGAGTAACCCTAAATGAATATAGAGAGTCAATTAATAGTGCTAAACGTAATTTCTATTCTGAGAGAATTCATAAATTCCAGTTCAATCCAAGAATCCTGTTTCAATATGTCTCAGAACTTACTAACCTTAGAGGCAATTTGTCTACCTGGGGCGATAACCCAAAGAACAAATGTAATGAGTTTGCGTCCTTTTTTAAAGAAAAAATTCAAGCAGTGTTAAAAGATTTAAATTCACTGGTTCCACAAAATATTACTTTACCCAGCAACCCTTCGGTGAATTGGGCTACTTTTGATCTAGTCTCATCACTAGAAATAGTAAACCTAATAAAAAAAATGACACCTGCCAACCATTCTATGGATAAAATGCCTATTAATAGTTTGAAGATGGTACAAGATATTATAGCTAAACCATTGGCGGATTTGATTAATCTATCTTTAGAAGAAGGGATAGTTCCAGATGATTTGAAACGGGCAGTAGTAAAGCCTATTTTGAAAAAAGCCAATTTACAGTATGGTTTTCGGAAATCTCATAATACCGAAACCTTGCTAATTTCATTAATTGACACTATTCAGAGAGGCTTTGATCAAAATACTTCTTATTTACTTATTTTGTTGGATGTATCGGCAGCATTTGATACTGTCAGTCATGAAGCACTTATTTTAAGATTGAGTGAAATTGGGCTTCAAGAAAAAACTCTTGACTGGTTTAGATCCTTTCTTACCAATAGATCATACGTAGTTAAACTGGGAACAGTAGAATCTGATGTAGTTGATTTACATACCGGAGTCCCCCAGGGTTCATCCCTTTCGCCAACATTGTTTAATGTTTATATGGCGCCATTATGTCGATTTTTAGCGGGTATGGGACTGGTACACTATCTGTTTGCAGATGATATTCAGATACTGTTGCCTATAAAAGATTCCTTGGCAGCTACGTTGAAATTATGGGAGGTATATTATAAATCAATAAAACAACTTCTCAATCATATGTCATTGGCATTAAACAACTCCAAAACTGAAATACTGTTTGTCAGTAATAAAATAACAGAGAAAGTAGAGATCGATATTTTAAACTGTCTTCCTACATATAAGATCCAACGGGAGGTTAGAGACTTAGGATGCATTCTTGATTCAGAGCTCAGCATGAAGACTTCGGTGAGGACCATCATAAAAGATGGTTTTTACAAACTACGAGTGCTGAGGAGATTAAAACCATTACTGCATTCAAAAGATTTCCGAATTGTGGTTCAGGCATTAATTTTGCCCAAACTAGATTATTGTAATGCATTATGGCTAGGTGTGCCATTATCAACTATTCGCCCGCTGCAATTGTTGCAGAATGCCGCGGCGCGACTCCTAACCGATATAAAGAAATTTGATCACGTTTCCCCAGTACTGATGGGTTTACATTGGTTGCCGGTGCAGGCCCGTATACAATATAAATGTTTAACTTTAATACATAAGGCCATTTATGGCACGAATTCTGAATGGCTAAATGCCTCACTGCGCATTCATGCTCCAGTACGGAACCTGAGATCTCTTGGGCAGGCCCTGCTAACTATTCCATCACCCAAACTGGCTCATTTGAGCTCAGTGAGGGAAAGATCTTTGTCCTTGGCAGGACCAAAGTTGTGGAACTCTTTGCCTGTTGAGATTCGGTTAGAGGAGAACATCAGTAGTTTTAGGAAGCAAATTAAAACCTGGCTATTTGAAAGGGCTTATGCTAATTAATGCTAATTAATGGACCTTTCTTATTTTACTTTCAGAGATTGAGGAGTTACCAGAAGGGTTAAGCAGGGTTAATAGTGAGAAGTCTAGTTGGGTGAGGGTGGAAAGGAGGCTTAATAAGGGGAAGATTAAGCAAGCAGGAGGATGGGATAGAGGATAAATGGTACGACGATAGGGGAAGAAGAGGTGGGGTTCTAGTGTATGGCTGTATTTAAAGTGGTATTTAAAATGTTTTAGTTTAAATTTTATGTGTTGTAAAATGTGTAAGGATTGTTTTAAATGTATTTGAGTGTTGCTACTGCAACTTAATTTTTTGTAAACCGTCTTGAAATGAATTTGAAAGTCGGTATATAAAGTGAAATAAATAAATAAAATAAATAAAATACAATGACTTTAGTTATCTGCACAATCTAATATTATTGCTATCCTTAATCTTTAGTCTATTTTCTCAGAAGAAAACCTTCTCAAACGATCTCATTTTGATTAAAAAATATTTTCAATTTTAAAGAAAAATGATACGATAGCAAGTTATTTTATCTCTTTTTTACCCCGTTTATCTGCTTCTTCATCACTTGAAGATCCAGGTATATTTTTTCATAGCACTCCACTTGGCCATATAGTGCAACATTTAACTCCAAAACACTGTGGGACAGATTTTAAAAGGGTTACACGCGTATATTAAGCGTGTAACCCCGAAAACCCGCTCCTGTGAGCGCCGAGCCTATTTGCATAGGCCCAGCGACGCGCACAAGCCCCGGGATGCGCTTATGTCCCGGGGCTTGAAAAAATGGGTGGGGAGTGGGCGGAGCTGGGGCGGGACTGAGGCCTCCAGCACAGTGGCTGCCCGGAGGCAGGCGTAAATAAAAAATAAAGGTGGGGGGGATTTAGGTAGGGCTGGAGGGCGGGTTAGATAGGGGAAGGGAGGGGAAGGTATGTGTGTGTGTGTGTGTGTGTGTGTGTGTGTGTGTGGGGGGGGGGGGCGGAAGGAAAGTTCCCTCAGAGGCCGCTCCGATTTCGGAGCGGCCTTGGAGGGAATGGGGAAAGCCATCGGGGCTCCCCTAGGGCTCAGCGCGTGCAAGGTGCACAAGTGTGCACCCCCTTGTGTGCGCCGACCCCGGATTTTATAACATGCGTGCAGCTGCACATGCATGTTATAAAATCGGGTGTAGATTTGTGTGCGCCGGGTTGCGCACATAAATCTACACCTGCGCGTAGCTACTAAAATCTGGCCTTGTGCCTTTGGTTGATCCTAAGCGTGCCTAACCTATGGAGCAGGGGTGGATTGCAGGAAAATATCAGCCCGGTGTATTTTTTCAAAACCAGCCCATAGGGTACCTGACTCACTCTTGAGCATTTTATACAGTACATGCTTCAACAACTCCCAAAAACACACCAAGCTGAACATTGAGAGGTACCATCATGTGGCCTGGAGCTTGGCAGAATTGAGACAAAAAAATCTTCAACATAAATTGCATTTTTTTTCTAAACAACTAAATAATTCACTTCCTAGGCCAGGGGTGAGCAAACTGAGCTGCAGTCCCACTTCCATGCACACACAAATTTGGTTATATTTCTCATATATCCTGGTCTGGTGTTAATGTTTTGCTAAACAATCAAGCCTCGTGCGACTGAGTGTGCATAACATGCATTTGCACAGGATGGCACACCCGGGGGTGGAGCAGCGGGCCGGCGTCTACAGTAGAGGCCATGGGGCCGCTGGTAGAGCCTAACCTGCTGGTGGCAGAAAAAGGAGAGAGGTCTCTGGTGGAACAGAAGTCAGCCTACCGGCAGTCAGTGGCTTAAAATGAGAGACCAGTGTTTCAGTGCATGTGTGCGCCCTGTGCACAACTCTATCCATGGGTGCACACAGCTTCTGCTCCCTGCCCCCCCTTCAAGCAGAAAGGCCGGTGGACCATTGTGGAGCTCATCCCACCATGGTCCGAAGAGAATAGGAGGCCCTCGAGGCTGTAGTGGAGCTCATTCCATCATGGCCCGATGACAACAGGAGGCCATGAATATGTCGTTGTGTGCATGTTATAAAATACAGTTCCCGTGCGCACATGCGCACTGAATTTTAATATCTATGCGGGCGGGTCAGGACTCGTGCGTGCAGGGGGAGGGGGGAATTTTAAAAACCAACGCGCGGCAACGCGAGTAGGCCTTCCCCAGTTCCCCCCAGTCCGCTCCAGTTAAGGAAGACTGGGAGGGAACTTTCCTATCCCCCTAACTACCCTTCCTACTTTTTCCCTCTCCTCCCCGACCCCTAATCCCTACCTAGCTAGTCTAATTATTTTAATTTTAATACTTACTGCTCCTTTGGAGCAGAAGTAACTTCCGCGAGCCGGCCAGTTACCGGCATGCACTTTCCCAAGGCAAGGCCTAATGGCCACTGTCCTGGTCGGCCCCCTCCTCACCCAGACCCAGACCCTGCCCCCGCAGCCCACCCCTTTTTGCTGGCCTGGCACTTCTGCACGTACCGAGAGATAGACACATGGCCGGGCCATTTCTAAAATGTGCTTGGTGTGCACACGGCCAGGCCACGCGCATATCCCCCGGATTTTAGGCGCGCAGGCCATCAAAAATTTGGTCTTATAACCCAACATACAAAAAATATATATATTCAGATTCTGGTTTCACCTTATTAACAGCAAAACAAACTCACGCCACTGCCAACTACTTTGTGAAGTGATACAAGCCCCTACAAAAATATAATAAAATCCATCTAGAACTTTGTCTTACCATATCATAACAGCAGTAACTCTCAGAACTCAAACAGCAGCAACCTTATCTATGAAAAGCCAGCAAGGCAAACATTACACCAGGTCCTAGAACACTAATACATCACCTACTGAGCAAATAAGCTGGACTGTTACAAATCCCTACAGAGAAACTACACGCTAGCCGAAATACTGGTTGCACCATACATTTGCAACACAGACAGAATAAGAAACTTTAAATTAGTTAATTACCTAAAACAGAATAAGAAACTATAAATTGGAAATAGAAACACACAGACAAAATTGAAATGGAAAACCCAAGAAACCAGACTCTGGGGTAGATTTTCAAAGGGGTACGCTCGTAAGATATGCGCGTACCCCCCCGAAAACCTACCCACACCCCCTCTGCGCACGCTGAGCCTATTTTGCATAGGCTCGGCGGCGCGCGCAAGCCCCGGGACGCGCGTAAGTCCTGGGGCTTGCATGGAGGGGCGTGCCGGGAGTGACGCGGCATTTCGGGTGCATGTTGCGAGTGACATGGCGTTTCAGGGGCGGTGCCGCAGGCGTGGTTTCGGCCCAGTGGCATTCCGGGGGCGTGGCCGTGGTCTCCGGACCAGAACATGGAGCGCGGCAGCCGGCCCGGTGCACGCAAAGTTAGGGGGGGTTTAGATAGGGCCGGGGGGGGGGTATAGGTAGGGGAAGGGAAAGGAAGTTGCGGGGGGGTGGAAGGAAAGTTCCCTCCAAGGCAGGCTGTGCGGCTTGGCGCCCACAGGCTGCCGATTTTGGGCAGCCTTGCGCGCGCTGACCCCAGATTTTAATGGATATGCGCGGCTGCACGCGTATCTATTGAAATCCCACGTTTTCTTGTTTGCGCCTGATGCGCGAACAAAAGTACGCGTGTGCACAGATTTATAAAATCTGCCCCAGTGTGAACAGTGGAATACTGAAGAAAAAGTAAAATACAAATTTATAAGAAATGCACATTCCCAAAGATAGCATATTTCAATCGCTGAAAGTCAAAATATATATTTTTTTACCTTCATTGTCTGATCTTATTTTTCTAAGTAGTTGGTCAGTCTCTTTTTCCGCTTGTCTGTCTTTTCCTAATTCCTTTTTCAATGTCTCTTATTCTGTTTCTTCTCTCTTCTCCTGTCTTCTTTCCTTCCTCCCTTATACAGGCTCCCACTCCCACACACTCTCTCTTACTCAGGCTCCCATTCTCACATGCAGACTGTCACTCTCTTATACTCTTTCTTACAAGCAGGTTCCCACTTCCACATAGGCTCTCATGCTTACATGCTCTCTCTCACATCCAAGCTTCCACTCCTACATATTTTCTCTCTCACATCCACAGGATCTCATGCACACATACTCTCTCTATTTCACACCCACACAGGCTCTCCACTCCACATGCTTCTCTCTCTCAAAAACACATTCAGACTCACTCCCACATGCGATCTCTCTCTCTCTTACACACACACAACACATAGGCTTCTCTCACACATACACATGCACACAGGCTTCTCATTCCATGCTCTCTCTTACGCATACACACACATAGGCTTCTTACTCCCACACACTCTATCAGGGCTCTCCCTCTCTCTTGGGGCCTCCTTGCTGTGACAGGCCTCCTCCTCAGGTCGCGCGGGATGAACTCCACAATGGCCCTGAGTCAGGCCTCCTCTTCTTGGGCCACGTGGGATGAGCGCTGCGATAGCCGTGTTGGGCCTCCTCTTCTTGGGCCACACGGGATGAGCTCTGTGACGGCCCTGCAATGGACCTCCTCTTCTCAGTGCCGGGTAATGCTGATTGGGTGGCCCGCCCAGGCTCAACCGTGGCTATGCCATTGCATATGGCCAAAAGATCTAGGGAAGCATGGAAAGCCCCATCAGTCTTGCTTCCAAAAGAGGATAGGGCAAAGAGAGACATGAACAGGTCACAATGCAACAGCTCCCAAGAAAGAATCAGTGTAATTTGAGAAACTGTTTCAGTTAGTTACCTTGGCTGTTGCATGTGGCTGACAAAGCTCCTTTCCAGCTCTTCCCAGCATTCAAAATGAGTCATAACCAGGGCTCAGTGCACCCTCTTCCTGTCTTACTTGGCTTGGGTATAAAACAGGATTCAAACATGGGGAAGATGATGAGGGGCTGTGTGCACTGTGTGTGCTGCACAAAGCAGGTCTTGGCCATCTCTGCCCTGCATGCTGCCCATTAATTACCAGGACTCATGCTGTAGCTAGGAAGAGGCATACATAATTACCCATGTTCATTAGAAAGGAGTTCCTATCAGTTTAAGAGCCACTGCTGGTGTCTTTTGTTGCTGCAAGATGCTGAGAGCAGAGCTAGGTGGTGGTCTGGATCAGAGCATCAGGCAGTGGTGACTTTTCCATGGGAACACTGAGAGGAGAGGATCACCTTGCTGGTGGCTGAAAAGAATCAGTAAGTTTTTGCTTGGGACATTGTCTTTTTTAAAAGTATTGGGGCAAAGTTAACTATTTGGGAATATTATTTAGTGTGTTTGTGTTTTTAATAGTCAGAAAGGCAGTGAATAAACAAGTTAGACTTTGTATTTTTAAATAGTCAGTCAATAAGGTAGCTAGTAAGCAGTAGGTAGTGTGTTTATTTTTAAAAGTCTGCAGAACTGAGTGTTCTGCAGACTTTTAAAGAACTGAGTGTTTGTATTAAAAAAAAAACAAAAACACCCCCCCCCCCCCCCCCCCCAAAAAAAAAAAAGTAGCCAGAAGCTAGAAATAAGCTAGGAGCAGTGTATACCTAAGTAAAAGGTTGAATAGTTCAGTTCAGTTACTCACCTTGGAAAGGTGTTGAGGTAGTGTGATTGGGTTTTAATAGGTACCAACATTTGTTAATCAAGAGAGCAGTGAGTCACTCTGGCTGACTAATTAAGTGTTAAAGTTGTGTGTGTGATTTGAATAGGTACCATTCTTTGTTAATCAGCACAGCAGTGAGTCACTCAGGAAAACTAACTGAAGTGTACATCTCCTAAGGGATTGTTTTGTACTAATTTACCTTAGAAGCATATTATAAATTAGAAGGGAAGAGCTCAGTAACCCATATTCCAGTGGGAACACTGAGAGGAGAGGATCACCTTGCTGGTGGCTGAAAGGAATCAATAAGTTTTTGCTTGGGACATTGTCTGTTTTAAAAGTATTGGGGCAAAGTTAACTATTTGGGAATATTATTTAGTGTGTTTGTGCTTTTAATAGTCAGAAAGGCAGTGAATAAACAAGTTAGACTGTTTGTATTTTTAAATAGTCAATAAGGTAGCTAGTAAGCAGTAGGTAGTGTGTTTATTTTTAAAAAGTCTGCAGAACTGAGTGTTCTGCAGACTTTTAAAGAACTGGGTGTTTGTATTTAATACAAACTGAGTTTTTGTATTAAAAAAAAAAGAAAACCACAAAAAAAAAACAAAAACCCTAAAAAGTTGCCAGAAGCTAGAAATAAGCTAGGAGCATTGTATACCTAAGTAAAAAGGTTGAATAGTTCAGTTCAGTTACTCACCTTGGAAAGGTGTTGAGGTAGTGTGATTGGGTTTGAATAGGTACCAACATTTGTTAATCAAGAGAGAAGTGAGTCACTCTGGCTGACTAACTGAAGTTAGACTGTTTGTATTTTACCCACCGGTGAGAAGTTGTACATGTGCATGCGATACAAAGAGCTCCTGGCTCTCAGAGAACGAGTCCGATCTCTGGAGGCTAGAGTGGCAGACCTGGAGGAGCTGAGGCAGACAGAGAGGTATATAGATGAGACCTTCAGGGACATAGTAGTCAAGTCCCAACTTCAGACTGGCAGCCCTGGTGCTGCCTTGGAGGAAGAAGGTCTCATGATGGGAGAGCATCAACCAGGTGCAGCAGGAAAGGATCCTGTACCAAGGACCTGCTCTCCAGGTGATGCATTGTCCTTTCGCACTGAGGATATCTCCCCAAGGCCTACTGCCCAGGAGGGAAGGGTTAGGTCAGCTGTCATAGTTGGTGATTTGATTATTAGGAATGTAGATAGCTGGGTGGCTGGTGGGCATGAGGATCGCCTGGTAACATGCCTACCTGGTGCGAAGGTGGCGGACCTCACGCGTCACTTAGATAGGATTTTAGACAGTGCAGGGGAGGAGCCGTCTGTCGTGGTACATGTGGGCACCAAAGACATAGGAAAATGTGGGAGGGAGGTTCTGGAAGCCAAATTTAGGCTCTTAGGTAGAAACTTAAATCCAGAACCTCCAGGGTAGCATTCTTTGAAATGCTTCCTGTTCCACGCGCAGGTCACCAGAGGCAGGCAGAGCTCCGGAATCTCAATGCATGGATGAGACGATGGTGCAAGGAAGAGGGATTCAGTTTTGTTAGGAACTGGGGAACCTTTTGGGGAAGGGGGAGTCTCTTCCGAAGGGATGGGCTCCACCTTAACCAGGGTGGAAGCAGACTGCTGGCGCTAACCTTTAAAAAGGAGATAGAGCAGCTTTTAAACTAGAACAAAGGGGAAAGCTGACAGTCGCTCAGCAGCTCATGGTTCGGAGAGAGGTATCTTCAAAGGATACTAATGATGCATTAGAATTAGGGCATCCCGTCAGTGAGGTTCCAATAATTAGAAAAATAGTCCAAGTGCCTGTAACTAAAAACTCACCTGAGCTAAAAAATTCTAACTTATCCCTATCAATTAAAAAGCAGAATGAAAATACAAACAAAAAACAAACTTTGAAATGTTTGTATGCTAATACCAGAAGTCTAAGAAGTAAGATGGGAGAATTAGAATGTATAGCAGTGAATGATGACATAGACTTAATTGGCATCTCAGAGACATGGTGGAAGGAGGATAACCAATGGGACAGTGCTATAACAGGATACAAATTATATCGCAATGACAGAGAGGAGCACCTGGGAGGAGGTGTGGCACTTTATGTCCGGGATGGCATAGAGTCCAACAGGATAAACATCTTGCATGAGACTAAATACAAAATTGAATCTTTATGGGTAGAAATCCCTTGTATGTCGGGGAAGACTATAGTGATAGGAGTATACTACCGTCCACCTGGTCAAGATGGTGAGACGGACAGTGAAATGCTAAGAGAAATTAGGGAAGCTAACCAAATTGGTAGTGCAGTAATAATGGGAGACTTCAATTACCCCAATATAGACTGGGTAAATGTATCATCGGGACACGCTAGAGAGATAACATTCCTGGATGGAATACATGATAGCTTTATGGAGCAATTGGTTCAGGAACCGACTAATTCTCAGTGGAGCACAGGACTTGGTGAGAGAGGTAACGGTGGTGGGGCCGCTTGTTAATAGTGATCATATATGGTCAAATTTGAATTAATGACTGGAAGAGGACCAGTGTGCAAATCCAAGGCTCTCGTGCTAAACTTTTAAAAGGGAAACTTTGATAAAATGAGAAAAATTGTTAGAAAAAAACTGAAAGGAGCAGCTACAAAAGTAAAAAATGTCCAAGAGGCATGGTCATTGTTAAAAAAAAATACCATTCTAGAATCACAGTCCAGATGTATTCCACACATTAAGAAAGGTGGAAAGAAGGCAAAACGATTACCGGCAAGGTTAAAAGGGGAGGTGAAAGAAGCTATTTTAGCTGAAAGATCTTCATTCAAAAATTGGAAGAAATATCCAACAGAAGAAAATAGGATAATGCATAAATGTTGGCAAGTTAAATGTAAGACATTGATAAGACAGGCTAAGACAGAATTTGAAAAGAAGTTGGCCGTAGAGGCAAAAACTTACAGTAAAAACTTTTTAAAATATATCCAAAGCAGAAAGCCTGTGAGGGAGTCAGTTGGACCGTTAGATGATCGTGGGGTTAAAGGGGCACTTAGAGAAGATAAGGCCATCGTGGAAAGATTAAATGATTTCTTTGCTTCGGTGTTTACTGAAGAGGATGTTGGGGAAATACCCGTACTGGAGAAGGTTTTCATGGGTAATGATTAAGATGGACTGAATCAAATCACGGTGAACCTAGAAGATGTGGTAGACCTGATTGACAAACTGAAGAGTAGTAAATCACCTGGACCGGATGGTATACTCCCCAGAGTTCTGAGGGAACTAAAAAATGAAATTTCAGACCTATTAGTAAAAATTTGTAACCTATCATTAAAATCATCCATTGTACCTGAAGACTGGAGGATAGCTAATGTAACCCCAATATTTAAAAAGGGCTCCAGGGGCAATCCAGGAAACTACAGACCGGTTAGCCTGACTTCAGTGCCAGGAAAAATAGTGGAAAGTGTTCTAAACATCAAAATCACAGAACATATAGAAACACATGGTTTAATGGAACAAAGTCAGCATGGCTTTACCCAAGGCAAGTCTTGCCTCACAAATCTGCTTCACTTTTTTGAAGAAGTTAATAAACATGTGGATAAAGGTGAACCGGTATATGTAGTATACTTGGATTTTCAGAAGGCGTTTGACAAAGTTCCTCATGAGAGGCTTCTAGGAAAAGTAAAAAGTCATGTGATAGGTGGTGATGTCCTTTCGTGGATTGCAAACTGGCTAAAAGACAGGAAACAGAGAGTAGGATTAAATGGACAATTTTCTCAGTGGAAGGGAGTGGACAGTGGAGTGCCTCAGGGATCTGTATTGGGACCCTTACTTTTCAATAGGGATGTGAATCATTTTTGAATGATTAAAATTATCGTCAGATAATTTTAAAATCGTCCAAAATCGTTAGAGTGCATGATACAATACAAATGCCCCCGATTTATCGTCAGGGGCATTTGTATTGTACCGTTAAATAGGGCGCGGGAAAACTGGCACACCAAAAAAACCCTAACCCCCCCGAACCTTTAAAAAAAAAAAATCCCCCACCCTTCCGAACCCCCCCAAAATGTTTTAAATTACCTGGGGTCCAGTGAGGGGGTCCCGGTGCGATCTCCCTCTCTCTGGCCACGACTGCATTAAGAGAAATGGCGCCGGTGGCCCTTTGCCTTTATCATGTGACAGGGCAAAGGTAGCGCCGGCGCCATTTTGGTTCCTGGCTCCCGACGTCATGCGTGCACGAGATCACTGCCGGACCCCCAGGGACTTTTGGCCAGCTTGGGGGGGCCTCCTGACCCCCACAAGACTTGCCAAAAGTCCAGCGGGGGTCCGGGAGCGACCTCCTGCATGCGGGCTGTATTGCCAATCTTCAAAATGGCGCCGGCGCTACCTTTGCCCCAAACACAGGTTACTTCACCCTCTGCATAGGTCCTGGAGGATATTAATGACCAAATTGCAGCTTTCTGCCACATGTACCCTCTTTCTACCGATATAGGGAAATGGGGCATTTAGTCCTGGTTCCCATACCACACGATTTCGAATATGTAAGGAAATGGGAATTACTCAATTACAACATATACTTACAGCAGAGGGCACCATACACTCACTACGGGATCTCCAGGGTCAGTATGCCCTAGGATCGCATGACACTTTCCCATACTTACAATTGAAGCATTATGTGCACACTCTACCTGTCACTCATTTATCTCTACAGATCACTCATAAAACAGATGATTATTTTCATGTTGGACGAGTGACAATGTCCCTTGCCTCACACAACCAACACTTACAGCGGTTTGGGGTTAAAATGAAGTGGAAGGCCCTATTACATAGCTGGTCAGCGGATGGGGGCATACAACTCTCCACACAACAAATGATGTCTTGTTTTGGCGACATTAATAAGGTGTCATCCAATAGCTACATGCGGGAAATGCTGTTCAAATTTTTGTACAGAGCATATGTCTCTCAAGCCTTGGCTTGGAAGGCCAAAATAGCTCCCACAGCACAATGTGGCCGATGCCAATGCGAAACTGGAACGGTTACTCATAATTTCTGGCTTTGCTCCCAAATTAGTCCATTTTGGTGTAAGATATGTGACTATATCACACGGTTGGTACACACCCGCCTTCTACTATGCCCCAAGGTGTTACTTTTTGGGCAGCATCTATCCACCTATCTTCCTTCACAGTGGCAGAGGTGTTTAACTCAAAACTATTGGCACAGGGGAAACACTCCATTCTATTAGTCTGGAGACACCACGCCCCCATCTTTTTGGCAGTGGCGTAATGAAATCCATGACATGATGTACATGGAGTCTCTAGCTGCTCGCTCTTCCGTCACAGCCAGATCTAATTTTCTCAGAATTTGGGAACCGTATTTGAACAGCATTTCTCACAAAGCTTGGAGTCTGATTCTCAACACTTTTTGAGCGGAGTGGATGCAATCCTCTGATTGATTACTTGGTACTTCTTTAGACTACTATAAATGCCCAGCTAACCTGTAGCTGGGGAGATTTGGGGGGAAGAAGGGAGGGGGGGGGGGAATACAAGGAATGTCCAGCTAGACAGCCAAGGTGTGCTCGACATATCAGACCACAATGTCGATCCCATAATGGAATATTATTTATTTATTTATACATTTATTTATTTATTTATTTACTTACTTATTTAAAGGCTTTTCTATACCAACATCAGTGGGTACATCATGTCGGTTTACATCAAACTTTAGATGGAAAATACTATAAACAGGTTTACATCAAACTTTAGATGGAAAATACTATAAACAGGACGTGGGGGGGAGGACAACGAAAAGTACAACAACTCGAGAAAGCTAACAGGTTAACAGGAAGGGAGGAACTGATTTGTTCAGATCATTTGTATGGTTTGGCTCAGTAGAGGGATAAGGGGGGAAGGATATTGTAAAATATACTCCGAGGAAAAATTTTCCTGTTCTGTATTTTAGTGTTGGTTTCCAATAAAAATATTTTACAGTAACGTCTTGGTAGCTATTATCATGCTTTGCAATAATCCTAGATTTTAACTGTCAATAATCCTAGGTGTTAACTGTATCATATACATAAGCATATCATATAAAAATCTATGGTGGCCAATGGCATTACCTGTCCTTTACCTCCCCCCCCCCCCCCCCCAGTGCCCCCATATGCGGTAGCTTACATAACAGTAAACACATTCAACTTACACCACAGCGGTGGGAGGCTTGCTCATTGATTTCCCTTGCTGCCTATGACAGGCCATGTGGAGGACATGGTCATGTTTCCTTCGGCTGTGAATGGGAAACAGATGGCGCTCATCTGCTGCCACCAGGGATGCCAGAAGAGCCCCTCAAAGCCATCTTACATGCATGCAGTGCAGAACAGGAAGTCCCGCCTTCATGTTTCCGTGTGCGCGTGCAAACATACGCAGCCGAAATAAGCATGTATTTTGTAAAATGCATGCCCCTTGCATGTTTTAAAATCTACTCCTTTGTGTTTGGGAGACATATCAAATAATACCCAATAATTAAAAATAGTAAGGATTAAAAAATTCCTGTGCACTCCATACCTTTGTTTTCCAGTCATCCTAAGATTGTCATGGATTTGCTGGAGAGCAGACAAACATAGCCATGCTCCTTCTCTTACACACATAGGCAGACACACAGAGAATGATGCTCCCTCTCACACACAGAGGCAGACACACAGAGAATCATGCTCCCTCTCTCACACACAGAGGCAGACACACAGAGAATCATGCTCCCTCTCTCACACACAGAGGCAGACACACAGAGAATCATGCTCCCTCTCTCACACACAGAGGCAGACACACAGAGAATCATGCTCCTTCTCTCACACACAGAGGCAGACACACAGAGAATCATGCTCCCTCTCTCACACACAGAGGCAGACACACAGAGAACAATGCTCCCTCACTCACACACAGAGGCAGACACACAGAGAACAATGCTCCCTCACTCACACACAGAGGCAGACACACAGAGAATCATGCTCCCTCACTCACACACAGAGGCAGACACACAGAGAACGATGCTCCCTCACTCACACACAGAGGCAGACACACAGAGAACAATGCTGCTTCTCACATACAGAGGCAGACACACAGAGAATCATGCTCCCTCTCTCACATACAGAGGCAGACACACAGAGAATCATGCTCCCTCTCTCACACACAGAGGCAGACACACAGAGAATCATGCTCCCTCACTCACACACAGAGGCAGACACACAGAGAATCATGCTCCCTCACTCACACACAGAGGCAGACACACAGAGAATCATGCTCCCTCACTCACACACAGAGGCAGACACGCAGAGAACGATGCTCCCTCTCTCACATAAAGAGGCAGACACACAGAGAATCATGCTCCCTCTCTCACACACAGAGGCAGACACGCAGAGAACGATGCTCCCTCTCTCACATAAAGAGGCAGACACACTAAGAATCATGCTCCCTCTCTCACACACAGAGGTAGACACACAGAGAATCATGCTCCCTCTCTCACACACAGAGGCAGACACACTGAGAATCATGCTCCCTCTCTTACACACAGAGGTAGACACACAGAGAATCATGCTCCCTCTCTCACACACAGAGGCAGACACACAGAGAACAATGCTCCTTCTCTTACATACAGAGGCAGACACATAGAGAACCATGTTCTCTCTCTCACAATAGAGACAGACAAACAGAGAATCATGCTCCCTCTTTCACACACATCGGCAAACACACAAAGAACCATGCTCAGTCTCTCACATTTGTGCCTCCTTTTTTCTTTAGCCCTGTTGGCCTTCCACTGGTGACAGCCCACAGCCTCCCTCTATCTTTGGCCCTGCCAGTGACCCACAGCTTTTTTCTTTGGCCCTGTCAGCTTGGGTTCCAGCGGTGGCCCATAGTTTTCCTCTTTATTCAGCCCTGCCAGCTTGGACACTGGCAGCAGCCTGCAGCTTCACTCTTCTTTTTTCGGCCCTACCGGCCTGAGCTCTGGCGGTGGCCCCACAGCTTCTGAGGCAGGATGTAAGGGGAATCATTGCAAGTGTTTGCCGCTGAGGTGTTAGGTGGGGGAAGGGCACCTGAGGAGAACAGGGAGCAACACGTTGCAGGCTCATGCTGCCACCGTGCTGATAAAGGAGAGGTGGAAAGCAGGTCCTACGCTGCCGCAGCTATCCCCACAGGAAAAATAAAAGGGCTCCTGCTTTCTAAGAAAAGCTACTGCAGACTGGTGTTGGGCCTAGCGGCTCTGTGGGCATGGGGCCACCGCGACCACCAGCAGCCAACGTGATTGGCTGGACCAGCCCACTGGGGCATGCCCGAAGCCCCGATAGGCTAATCTGCTCCTGCTACGGAGCTAGGTAGACTAGGAATCTGACCCATCATAGAATGAGAGAAAGCTCGGTATAGAGTCAGATAAGGCCTTGTATTTACTTGAGGCCTATTCATAGCATAATATTCCAGCATTGGATAGGTGTTTCAAAGAGTTTGTATCAGACAGTGTGAACTGCGAAGTAATTATTGCAAAAATCAATTCGTAGCAGACTTATTACAGAGATTGGTAAACAAAGTGACAAATATTGGACTTTATTATATTGCAATTATTTTAATTCAGTAGTACAAATGTAGCTTCAGGTAAAAAGGGAGTAACATAGGAAGTATAGTAAATAGCTTCTTTTGTTATTGTTTTGTTATTGTGTGTCTTTTCCATTTCTTAGGCTGGAATCAATTCTTAGGCTGGTATCATTTCTTTGATAAGTTTTGAATAAGTATTTCCTTTTCATTATGGTTTTTCCCACTTAGGCCTGGATTCGTCATTCTATTGCAGAATGATGAATCCTGTGAAAACAGGGGGTGGGCCTGTGAAAGCCTGCAGCCTTCACACCACCGTGGTGTCTTCGCTGCCGGCTTTTGCACCGAATACCACCACCGTGAAAGGTGGTGCTATTTGGCGTGCTACTGGCGACGATAACGTTACTAACCTTATCGACGTCAGCGAAGACACCGCCGACTCCTCCCTTCGCCGCCCTGACTTCGCCCCCAGCATGCTATCGCATGCGAAAAGGGCCTTTTCGCGTGCGATAGAGGCTTATCGCACGCGGTAAGCCTTTGAAATTGACCCCCTTATTTTGTGCAGGTGTGACCAATGTGATTTAATTCTCTCTCTCCTCTTACATGTTGTCTGGTTGGTCGTTTTTGGTCTCCGTCATTTCACACAGAGGGTGAGTGGGGTTATTGGTTTGGGATTTTTATTTTAGTTTATTTTACTTGACTTGATTCACCTACCAAGTGTTCAAGATCTGCTGGTAATATATGATCTTTATCTTGAGGTGGTCCAACACAATACTTAATGATTGAAGACCAGTAGCCGATAAAGTTTGGTTTTTGATCATATACTGGTTAAAGTTCAGTAATTTATTAGAGTCCAGTTTTTGGTTAAGCTTAATATTTTAGATTAATGTTGAAGTCCTCGTCTTTTGGAATTTTTTTTGTCATGGTTGGAGTCTGTTTCCAAGACATAAGAATTATTCTCTAGTTTTGATTTTATAAAAGAAAAAAAAATATCCTTACTATAACAAAGACCATTAAAAAAAAGCAAAGAACTACAAAAGTTTTAAAAAGGAAAAAAGCAAAATCTTAAGCTCGAATTTTAAAACCCCTGCGTGTGTAAAATCCGGGGTTACACGCGGCCCTTCTCCTCCCCAGCCCCTAAACTAGCCCTATCTATCCCCAATTTTTTTATTTTTTACCTTACTGCTCCTTTGGAGCAGAAGTAAACTCTGTGTGCCGGCCAGCTGCCAGCATGCGCTTCCACGGGTTAGCGTCTAATGGCACTTTCTCGGCCTGACCCGCCCAGACCCCACTCCCGTTCTGCCCCTTTTCTCTGGCCTGGCACTTCTGCGCGTTTCAGGTGTTATGCTTATGGCCGGGCCCTTTAAAAAATGTGCGCGGAGTGCGCAGGACCCAGCCACACACGCAGCCCCTGGATTTTACGCTCGCAGGGATTTTAAAATTCGGGCTTAAGAGTATTAAAAATAGGTAGGTGCCTGCACCCCCTCTCAGTCTTGAGCTGGAAATCACATTGATTTATAAGAATTTGATCTCATTTACATTTATGAGATAAAATTATAATTTGAACCAATTAGGAAGATGTTTTTCTAATAAACAAACTAATCTATTGGAGTGTAAATTAAAATATTTTGATCTAGTTAACCTAATTGTAATAACAATATCTCCAGAGACTCCAGAGTTACTTCTGCCATTAGATCTAACACTTGTGATATTTTCAATTGTTGTGAAACTTGAAAGAACAGCTAGAATGGAATCAAGCTTGATGTTTGAGGGCCACTGTTATTATGTCTGTTCATGGACTAATGTCATTGGAATCATGCTTACTGTGATGTGTGTTCTGTATGTATTGTTTATCAGAATCTACATAGACAACTGAGTGTGTGAGAGCATGATGTACCATGAAGAAGAAAACATTTTTTAAAGCAGATGTAACTTTTGCTAGCTGTTAACTTTCTGATATTCTAACAATTCTGCTTAAGCGGCTGCTCTGCTTTTATCTTGGCAAAATAACCTGACTTTGTTGCAAATGACTTTACTGTTTAAGTTTTAGTGCTCAGATTAAAGAATCTGTACAGATTTAGTCTGTACATTAAAGAATCTTAGACGACTGTAATGATATATTTGAAAAAAATGACCATGTTTTGTTCTCTTCGTTCATAATGGATTAAATATACATTGCTGCTGATTATTTCTACAATGGTAAAGACAGATCAAGTGATGCTTTCACATTAGGAGATAGCCATGTTTATGCTATGGCAACTATTTCTACAAATCTCTATTGGCCTCTAGCTCTGAAATAAGTTGAGGAACTAAACTCTTCTTAATGTCATTAGTATTGGTAATGGTAGAATGGCTAAGTCTGATTTTTGTGTGTAGGAGAATGGATGACTTTTTGACCCATAAGTCTGACTGCCAAAGCAGTTCATTTTAAACTTGGGATAACTGCAGAGCTTGCTTTTAGCCATTATTGTTAATATGAGCTATTTTGTGTATATGCCAAGTAGAAGGCAACTTTCTTCACAAAAAAACACATATCTTGGGTAAATACTAGGTATGATATAATCCTTTAATTGCTTTTGGATCCTTTTCCAATTCTGAGAAACTGTAGAGCTAACTAAACATGATTTATATCACTTGTGATTCTGCCAGAATTGTATATGCAAAAGGGATGGTAATGTTTTAATCTTTGTTTGTTTATTTTAATTAATTGAAATAACATATAGCAGCAAGAGCTGTGACATTCAAATAAGAAAGGTGTTAAAATTGAACTATTATAACATGCATTAAACTGGCTATTTTTGTCATTTTTGCATGGTTTTCACATGAACATACCTATTGGCTTCCCAACTTTATGCTATAACTTTGCTGTTTTATTTGTCTATTTTTTTTTATGGATGCATCTACCATATATCATATTTGAGGATACTCATAGTTGTCTCTTCCTCAGTTTAATCCCACCTACTTTAAATCTTCTGAGTCATGGGCTTGCTGTTATAACTCAGATCCTCTTATTTGTTTAGTTGCGTGTCTTGTCTGTCTGTCTTGACTAGATTGTAAGCTCCAGGGAGTAGGGACTGCCTGTTATATGTCTCTGTATGCACCATACCACTGCTAATACCAAAAATAATCCCTTCTGGAATTATTCTCCCAGAGATTCACATCTATTAGCCTGCTGTGTTTCCAGCTGCAGAAAATAGTTTACAGGGTTAAGAAAAACAATATGAGGTAGATTTTCAAACATGCGCGCGTGCGTCCATGTGCGCTCGCTACCTGGCGCGCATACATGGACGCCCAATTTTATAACATATGAGTGCCGGTGTGTGCATGTTATAAAATCGAGGGTCGGCGCACGCAAGGGGGCGTACATTAGTGCAACTTGCGCGCGCCGACGCCCACGGCCTTCCCCCATTCCCTCCCAGTCCATTCCAATTTAGGAGCAGCCGGGGAAGGAACTTCCCTACCCCCTAGCCTAACCTTCCTAACCCCCCCAAACCTACCTTTTGCGCCTGCCTTGGGGCAGATGCAAGCAGCTCACGCCACCCTGCTGGCACGTGATCCCCGGCACAGCGGCCTCTAGCTCCACCCCCCAGACTGCCCCTCCCTGCCCTTTTTCTTCGGCCCCAGGACTTACACGTGTCCCGAGGATTTACTCGCGTGACCGGGCCTTAGAAAATTGGCCCGGCGCTCATAAGGCCCGGTCACGTGCATAAACCCTTTAAAATCTGGGCCTATGTCAAGCTTTTTGGTGAAATTCAATAATTTGTCCTATGGTATATTTGAATTTAGAATAATTAAGCTGTTTGAGAGGTGTATATATATATATATATATATATATATATATATATATATATATTGAGAGAGAGCATTTATGATTTTTACTCTCTTCAGTCCCTTGTAAGATCTAATTAGAGCACAAAAAAAATTGTATGATCCTATCTTGGCTTCACAGAGCCAATGTTTTTTGGAGACTTGTCATAGACATTGTAAAGGCAATTCATGTTGCTCTGTTGGCCAGCCAGAAAGTATGAAGACTCTAATGATGAAGCTCACTGAGAAGCTCTTATCAATATCTCCCAAATGTAGTTTCAATGTTTAGAATCTAAAGCAATAGCTAAGTCATGAATCCAGATATGTTCTATTCTAGAGAAGCATGTCTCCTTGACAAGAGAAGTTTATAAAGCCAAAAGCAATATTCCCAATATACTACAGTGGTTTAACATAAAGAAAGAATTTCAGGTGAATTAAGTAGTTGCCAAAGATCAGCAGGTCAATTTGGCAGACCATGTTTTGGACTGAAATTTTATTTTGCTGATTATATTCCATTCTATAACTGAGCCACTTTAGCAACAAGGAAGTCACAGGCCACATGGCTCTCTTTGAAATCCTGTACATGTTTACACTGAATCCCACTCAGAGTTGTTTTTACTATGTCATTGTTAGGTCTCCCTACTTCCAGTGACTGTGAATGCTGTCTCTATGGCAGCTTCCAGCAGGTTAAATGAGTCAATCTCAGGTCTCCTGAATGGCAGTATTCAGCAATTCTACTAGGCCATAGGCCCACCTCCAGTTAGAAATATTTCAAGAACTGGAAAGAAAGCATCCTAAACTTCACAAGGATAAATGTAAAAGAAAAAAATCAGTGATAAATTTATGAATACAGTGGGGAAAATCAGGATTTTCAGTTGGTTTGAATTAAATATCCAAATACTTTGTTAGTTTTAGAATTAGGTTAATAAATCTCTACAGAGATGCATTCATGATTTGAAATAGAATTAGTTTCTGCATTGTTCTCTTTAACCTCTGACATTAGGGTACTACCAATTGGTCGATTTGAGAATAGGATTGATGTAGGATAGAATAAAAGGTAAATTCTTTCTTTGAGGGGTATAAAAGCATTCTAAAGATGAGTTGTGCCCTATTCTACTTGATTTGAATTTGAATTGAGTGAGACAAGTGGTAGATTGAAATCTGCTCTAGGGATGTGCATAGGAAAAAGGGACACTTCTGTGGATTATATGGAGAGAGAGAAGATCCTCAAGAATCAAATAATGCAATTAGAGATCAAGAACATGTGACAGAAAGATACAGAAACAGTCCTAACTGTATTGGTTGCCACTAGCCTGATTAAAAAAGAATTTCCAGGCACATCTAGACATGTTGCTTGTGCATATAACACCATTTGAACTTCAGAAGGAAGCTCTCTTGGCAAAATGCAAGTATCAAGAAGGACATTAACAGTAAATTTGAGGGACTGAGATCAAATGCAACACACCCTGGCTTTGACTGTCTCTATCATATCATCCCTTTCTCTTCCTTAGGGTGTACATATGTATCATATCATCCCTTTGTCTTCACTTCTTTAGGAAATACATATCTATCATATCATTTCTTTCTCTTCTCTTCTCTAGGGTATACATATCATATCATTCCTTTCTCTTCTCTTCTCTAGGGTATACATATCTATCATATCATCCCTTTCTCTTCTCTAGGATATACATATCTATCATATCATCCCTTTCTCTTCTCTTTTCTTCTCTTCTCTAGGGTATACATATCTATCATATCATCCATTTCTCTTCTCTTCTCTAGGATATACATATCTATCATATCATCCCTTTCTCTTCTCTAGGGTATACATGTCTATCATATCATCCCTTTCTCTTCTCTTCTCTAGGGTAAACATATCTACGTCTTTTTCATAGGCTTTGTTTTGGTGTAAACCCTGTTCTATTTTGGTAGCCTTTTTGGACCAAGTCATAACTATAATATGATTAATTTCTTTTATGATATATTCCCTATATGCATGCACTGGGTGTTCATTTGAGGCACAGCTCTGCATATAGCTGCAGTTTACAAGTCCTTTTGCTCTGTGGAACAGTGCAGCATGAAAAGGAAATAATTCTTTATTGATAAAATGAATTAACCACCTGATATTTGTAATGAATTGTATAATCTCTGAAATTTTAGGGGATGCATTAACATACCAAATTGTAACTGAGAATTAACGCCATAAAGTCTGTGTCCTAAGGGATGAGTTGAGTTCAAATAATCTACTTTAAGAACAGTTTTATAACGTGCCGCTATCTTTTTATTGGATTAACCTCATTCATTTGTGATGACTATTCAAAAGCTATGCTTCTTTCATGAAGTAAATGCCTTGGCATAGCTCTCGAAAACTAGTCACAAATGTTTGAAGTTAGTCCAACAAAAAGGTGCTACCTACAACTAACAGCAATTTTACTACTTTATTCAATAATATGGTATCCCATGTCTTCCTCCCTTACCCAGAAAACCCATAAACAAAACTGGCACATACTCCATTAGAGTGGAGTTAACTGGCAACATCTTGGACTCTGACTCATTATCTAAATGTATCTAATACTCTAAAAGTCTGAAAAGTTGTTAATAATGTTTCTGGTCTGGAAAACAGAGGTTGAGAATTGAGGTGGCAGGATCCCTTGTAGTATCGATTTCACTGATAAACAAGGAAGTAAAATGGGAAACATTGATGTAATCAAAAAAGTCACTAGATGGTGCTATAAGATCCAGTTATAATAATTATACAGGTCTCTCTCTCTCTATATATATATATACATACATACACAATATATATGTATATATACATACACAATATGTATATATAAACAGATGTATATATGTATATACACACATATACACATACATGCTGTAAGAAGTAAGAACTAATTAATGATATGAAATAATTTGGTAAAAGTCAGTGATGAGATAGGCAGCCTATAACAGGCCAAGAGCAAATAAAGATTCAAAAAATGTTGTTTAACTAGTTGAGTCAAACCAAGAATTTTCATTATCACACTTGATGCCAGATATTGCTTAATTTAGTGATGTCTTGGTGATTTATCTTGGTGATTTATCAATAAAGCTCTGGAGATCCAATGGCTTATCACTGGATCTTCATCAGATTTTTGTAGTGTTCAGAGTCACTTATATCCTAGCTGGATAAATAAACTTTTAGCATATTCTGAGCAGAACCGGTTGTGGGGTGGATGGGTGGGTTGGGGTAGGGGCATACAGGGCAATTGCCAGAGGTTCTAGCATCACAAGGAGTCCCCTTTGGTGAAGATAAGTGATGTCACTGAGGTAGAGGTTCAGTGCACCTTTCACCAGGCCCACTTCTTAATTTCTGCCCCGGGCCCTAGGGTGTCTAATGCCATTCCTGACTGAGGCATTCTGGATAACTTCATATAGTCAAGAAACATTCCCTTTTGTTAATAATTGTTTTAATAAAATCAACATTGACTGATATCTCTTTTTCACTGTAGCAGATGTTTCAACCACAGTTTCTAATAAAATTAACAATGTGAGAAAATACAATGACGTTGCTCATCCTCAAAGTTTCCTTTAGACTTAATGCCCAATATCTACAGAATAAACAATAAAAACAAGTTGTTTGGATACCTCCATATATTGTATTCAGGTAGGCCAAATATATCACAGCCATCATCTTGGATTTTATTTTCATACTAGCCCATTGTATTGCAACTGATAGGTGTTTATTTTAACAACTTATATTCTACAATTTTCAACATAGTTGTACAATGCAAATTACAATTAAGAGCATTTAACAATTTCATGATTAGATAATTACACATACAAACAATAAAATTAATAACAATTCATCATTGCAAATCTGCAGGTGGAGAGAGAGAGAGAGAGAGAGAGAGAGAGAGAGAGAGAGACAGACTTCCTATAATGCCTATGCCCTAGACAAGTATTTGTATCCCTATGGGAGGGCCACCTAGTAACTCGAGGTGGGGATTAGGTATGAGCATCGGGGGTTGGGGGCCACTTTCGCATTCCACATGAGACGTACGGAAAGAACAGTGGTCTCCAGTGAAGATTTGCTGGCCGTCGGAGTGAGGAAACTCACTCCAAGAGGAGATTTGGGCTACGTTCTCTCCACCTAGCTTGTTGTTGCCCAGGTAGAGTGTCCATCAAGCTAGGTGGAGAGAACGTTGCCCAAATCTCCTCTTGGAGTGAGTTTCCTCACTCCGACGGCCAGCAAATCTTCACTGGAGACCACTGTTCTTTCCGTACGTCTCATGTGGAATGCGAATTGCGAATTTATCGCACGCGGTAAACTGCTTGGAAAATGAGGCCCTATATAAGAAACTAAGGATCCATTAAGCCCTGTAAACTGTTTCCAACAGTGACCAGTCCAAGTCACAAGAACCTGGCAAGATCCCAAACGGTAAATAGATCCCATGTTGCTATTACACATTAAGTATTGGCTATTTCTTAAGTCTGCTTGGTTAGTAACAGTTTAATAACTTCTCCAGGAACTTGTTCAAACCTTTCTAAACCCAGCTATGCTAAGTGCCCTAACCACATCCTCTGGCAATGAATTCCAGAGCTTAATTGTATATAGTGTGAAAAAGAATTTTCTCTTATTTATTTTGAATGTGCTAACTTCATGGAGTGTCCCCTAGCCTTTGTATTTTTGAATGAGTAAATAACCAATTTACATTTACCAGTTCTATTCTGTTATGCGCCCCGCAAGCGGCCGTCCTGCACGCGGTCCTGCTCACCTTCATGGTTCCACAATGGGTCCCAAGACGACCTCCTGGTCACCGGGCATTCCACTGCGCGTTGGGCCTCACGCAGAGGTTCGGCTTCCTCGGCCATGTTGGCCACGCCCATATGCGCGTGCACGCAGACTGCCCGGATTCATGTAGGGCCAAGGGGGATCCTAGTTCCATGGCGCACTCTGATTGATCCCCCAATATAAGAAGTTCCTGTCTCTGCTTCCTTGCTTTGTCAATCGGGTCGGTTTGTTCTAAGATTGCCTCTGCGCTTGTACCTGTTCCTGCTTGTTCCTAGTCTCGTTCCAGGATCCTTCTGTTCCAGTTCTGTTCCTGACTCATTTCTGCATCCCAGTTCCTGTATCCTGCTTGTTCCTGTGTTCATCTGTCTGTCCACCCAGGTAGTACCCTTGGACTGACTTTCTGGTACTAACATCAGCCTGTTCCTGACCTGCCTGCCTGCCTGCCACCTGCCTCAAAGACCACAGCCTGTTCCTGACTTGCCTGCCGTCTGCCTCAATACCTCAGCCTGCCTTGACCTCATCTGACCTCCGGTACCTGACCTCTGCTTTGCTAACCACTCCTTGGACTGACCTCTGGATATTGACCTTTGCCTGCCTGACCTCGTCTCCAGATTCTGGCTCTGTTCCTCGCCTCGACATCACCAACAAAGGTCTGGTTCTCCCTGTTCCAACCAGCAGCCACCTTTGAACCCGATCGCGCTCCCCCTGTCTCTGTGGGCATGCCAGACTTTCACTCTCTTAGGAGACCCTGCGAGGCCCACCTAAGTCCAAGCGGCCCGGGTCCCTATGGGCTCCTGGGGGACCTCGGGCTTCCAGTGGTGAAGCTCTTTCTAGCCTCTGTTTCCTCCAGTGCTCCGCCCCCTGGAGGCAGCTACCTCCTATTCCCTTTCAGGGGGTGTTCCACCTCTGCCCCAGGACAAGGGTCCACCCCTGAGCGTAACATTCCACTCATGATATTACAGACCTTTAACATATCCCACCTCTGATGTCTCTTCTCCAAGCTGAACAACCTCTTTAGCCTTTCCTTATAGGGAAGACGTTCCATTCCCTTTATCATTTTTATTGCTCTCCTCTGTACCTTTTACAATGCAATTATATCTTTTTTGAGATGAGACAAGCAGAACTGCACATACTACTCTAGAACTGGCCTCACTATGGAGTGATACAAAGGCATTATGACATTGGCCGTTTTATTTTCCATTCCTTTCCTAATAGTTCCTAACTTTCTGTTTGCTTTTTTGTTCTTCATTGCACACTGAACTGAGAGCTTCAAAGAATTGTCCACTATGATGCTCAGGTCCTTTTCTTGAGCAGTAACTCCTAATATGGAGCCTAATATTGTGTGGCTACAGTGTGGGTCACTTTTCCCCATGTGCATCACTTTGCACTTATCCACATTAAATTGTATATGCCATTTAAATGCCCAGCCTTCCAGTTTTGAAAGGTCTTCCTGCAATTTTTCACAACCTGCATGTGATTTAACAACATGGAATAATTTTGTGTCATTTGCAAATTTGATCATTTCACTCATCATTCCCTTTTCCAGATTATTTATAAATATATTAAAAAGTACTGGTTCCATAACAGATCCCTGAGGCACTCCATGGTTTACCCTTCTCCACTGAGAAAACTGACCATTTAGTCCTACTCTCTGTTTCTTATCTTTTAATAAGTTTGCAGTTCACCATAGGACATTGCCTCCTATCCTGTGGACTTTTTAATTTTCTCTGGAGTCTCTCATGATGTACTTTGTCAAACACCTTCTGAAAATCCAAATAAACTACATCAGCTCACCATTATCCACATGTTTATTAACCCCCTTCAAAAAAAATGTAGTAGATTAGTGAGGCAAGATTTCTGTTGTGTAAATCTATGCTGGCTGTTTCTCATTGAACCATGTCTTTCTATATGTTCTGTGATTTTGTTCTTTACACTAGTTTCCACGATTTTTTCCTGGCACTGAGATCAGATTTACCGGTCTATAGTTTCCCAGATCATCCTGGAGTCCTTTTTAGAGATTGGGGTTACATTGGCCAACCTCCTGTTTTTAGGAATGACAAACGATCTTAACGATAAGTTAGAAATTACCAGTAGCAGATCTACAATTCCATTTTTTATTTCTTTCAGAACTCTGGGTTGTATACCATCAGATCTTGGCAATTTGCTGCTCTTTAGTTTGTCAATCTGCCTTATTACATCTTCCAGCTTCACAATGATTTGTATCAGTTCTTCTGAATCATCACAGTTAAATACAGTTTCTGGTAGAGGTACTGTATCTCCCCAATATCCTCTTCAGTAAACACCAAAGCAAGGCCTTTGTCACAGTTCTGCATAGAAAGACTTATTTATAAAGATTTTAATTTATTTATATGGGACCTAGAGTGACTGGGTTAAAAACTGGCTGAGTGGGAGGTGACAAAGGGTAGTGGTTGATAAGAGTTTTCTTTCAGGAGGGAGGTGTTACTAGAGATGTTTCTCAGGGATTGGTCCTTGGACCAGTTCTTTACAACATTTTCTTGAACAACATAGCAGAAGGATTTTCAGTAAAGGTTTGTCTTTTTGCCAATAATAAATCTGCAACAGGGTGGACAGCCAGAAATCTATAGAAAATATGAGGAGGGAGCTAGCAAAGCTTGAGGAATGGTCTAGGGTCTGGTAGCTGAGATTTAATGCTAAAAAATGCAGAGTAATGCATTTAAGATGCAAAAACCCGAGAGGTATAGTATTGGAGGTGAAATTCTTCTAAGCATGAAAGAATAGCGTGATCTGGGGTTATTGTACCTGAGGAGCTTTAGGCAACCAAACAGATAGATAAAACAATGACAAAAGCCAGAAACATGATTGGCTGCATAGTGAGAGGAATGGTCAGCAGAAAAAGGGAGGTGATATTGTCCTTGTATAGGAAATCAACCTTCAAAAGGATATAAACAGGATGGAATCGGTCCAGTGGGTGACTACTGAAGTGGTCAGTGGTCTTCATTCTAAAGCATATGGGGATAGTCTTAAAGATCTAAACATGTACACCATAGAGGAAAGGCAAGATAGAGGAGTTATGATACAGACATTTAAATATCTCAATGGTTTTCATGCACAGGAGGCAGGCCTCTTTCAAAGGAAAAGAGGCTGTAGAGCAGGGGGCCATGGGATGAGGGTAAAAGGGTGTAGACTCAGGAGTAATCTTAGGAAATATTTTTTTTACAGAGAGGGTGGTGGATGTATGGAACGGCCTCCCAGTGGATGTAGTGGAGTCAAAAACAGTATCTGAATTCAAAAAAGCATGGGATAAATACAGGGGATCTCTAAGGGAGTGATGGGAATTATAAAGCTAGGTTTATGGAGCAGTTTGGCAGGCTAGATGGCCATACAGTCTTTATCTGCTGTTTCTGTGGAATTTCTTATAATCATCTATGTAAGGAGATGTCAAATTCTACCCCTTATGCCTAGTTGCCTGTAGTAGATGTCAGAAGTCTTCTCCAGATCCTGCCCCTATAGTAATGTTGATGTAAGTAGGTGTGTTAAGCAGAGGGTTTGAGTCTGAATAAAAGGACTGCACCATGTGATGCAACAGGAGTTGTGACATAGGATTTCGGGAGTTGGAGTCTCGTGCTATTCATCTCTCCATAAAATGATTCCCTTCACAGGGAAAATTCCAGGAGATTTAGAGTAAAGCTGCTCCTATCCAGGGAAGGTGGCTGGGACTCAGGGTTGGCCAGGCGTCACTGGGAGGAAGGAATATAGGGGTGCAGGAGAATGGAAAGCTTGGGATTCTAGTGTGTGCACATATGAAGAGGTCCTGGGAGAGAGGGGCAGGAAGATACTCATCCCTGCCTGAGAGAGCTTTTGGGGAACTGTGTTTCAAGAAGGACAGGACTTCTGTGGGAGTTTTTGGAAAAGGAGGCTACCCAGTAGAAGAGAAATCTGTAGAGTTTCTGTCTGAAAAAAGAGTTCAGCTAGAAATTAAACTAAGTGACAGAAGCTGTGGAAAGGAAAGAGGATAGCCTACCCAACTAAACAGGTACTAGATATAGACTCAGGGGAAGAAGAGGCCTTGCTCCAGGGAGCAAGACTAGTAGGAGAGGGATGGAACTGCTTAAAAAGACTGAATTTAAGTTTTGTATTTAATTTCGGACTTGTGCTACTGTATGGAGCCAGAGTTTTTGAACTTTGTTTCTACCTACTTATCAGTGCCAGTAAAGACTTTTCTTTTGGAACAACAGTTTAGGAGTCAGTGTGGGTTTTTTTTTTTTTTAAGAGACTGGGCTGATGAGCAGAAGAGCCCCAGTGCAAGAAAGTCCTAACTGGTCGATTTAAAAGCCATATGTGTGCCAAAGCCAGGAGATACGCTCTTGACTTGGCCCAAGCGCACCACATGGATTTTAAAAACTGTGCAAGTAAGTACATGTGTATCTCCTGTTATGCGTACAAAATTTATTTTCACAAAAAAAGGGGTGGGGTGTGGGCGGGGCATGGGTAGGACATGGGAGAGCCAGGTCTGTACCATGAAGTCTGTGCGTAAGTCTTTATGTGCACAAGCACGCGCCTGGGTCCCCCAGCCACATAACTTTACTTCTGCTATGGACGGCGTGTAAGTTGTGAAATAAAAAAATAAAATAGGGTAGTCAGTGAGGTTTTAAAGGGTTGGGGCTAATAGAGCAAAAGAGAGGCATGTTAGGTAGGGGGGTTAGGAAGTCCTCTCCTTTACTGG
The DNA here is from genome assembly GCF_901001135.1 of Rhinatrema bivittatum. Classification (NCBI taxonomy): domain Eukaryota; kingdom Metazoa; phylum Chordata; class Amphibia; order Gymnophiona; family Rhinatrematidae; genus Rhinatrema; species Rhinatrema bivittatum. The sequence continues at coordinate 217,474,494 of NC_042618.1, read as the reverse complement.
GGCAAACTGGGAACGAACTGGGAAAAGAGGTAAACACATTGGCGCATCTAGTAAAATCTCCCTCCCCCCACTTACGCGAGTGAGGCGGAATTTGTGCGCACATATGCGCATCTATATGAAATCATGTGCACATATATGCGCAAATAGCCGATTTTAGAACACATGCATGTGTTTTAAAATGGCCTCGTCTATGTGCATGAGCTGGAAAATGCACTCGCGCGCGGCTCTTAAAATTTTCTTCTAAGTGTTTTGATAGATTGGTTTCTTTCCCTCATGTGAGGGAAGACCAGGAGGTCATAGGGCTATGCCTGGTCCATGATGTTCCCAATGAGCTTCCATGCTCAAGAGCTGACTGGGATGGGAGCTACATCTAATATGAGATTTACAAGATTGTGCTCTTTTCTTTAAAAAAATCCCTTCTGATCCAAGTAAAATGGCTCTTTGTCCTCATCCCATGGCTCTTATCATCACCACTGATGGCTCTAGATCTTGCTGGAGGAAGAGTCCTTTCCCATTGTTATGGTTGTCTCTTGATGCCCAGTGACATGATGGAATTTATTAAAACAGATCGCTCAAGGGTAGGGGCTTTTAGTCTTACAATATTTGTACACTTTAATATGGACATAGACAGCAGACCAGTCAATTACTTTTGTCACAAACGTAGCACAGTGAATTAACTGATGATGAATACGTACACTAAGAGCTAGATTTTAAAAAGCTGTGCATGCATAAATACACATGAGTGAGAAAATGGTATTTTAAAAACCACGGAAACACAAGAGCAGGAGGTCAGCACTCAAAATACATATAAAACACCAGGAAGAGTGCTAGAGCAATGATCACACAGTCCAGGGTTCCAATCAGTTGAAATATTTTATTTATTTTATTTATTTAGATTTTTTATATACCGGCATTCGAGACAGCAGTCACATCATGCTGGTTCACATAAAACAGGGGTGCAAAGTAAACATAACAATAACAAAGTGCTGAAAAGGCAGTTACATATAACAAGGTGATAAGAACTTGGCTTAGAGGAAGAGAAAGGACAGGTTATTAATTTACACAAGTAAACGATAGGAGATAAGGTCGACCATAGTGTAGATGGAGATTAGGGGTGGCTTGTAAGTATTAGATCAATTGACGTCTGGGAAGGCTTGTATGAATATCCAGGTCTTTAGTCTTTTTTTGAAGGTTGAGATGCATGGTTCTATTCTAAGATTTGAGGGTATGGAGTTCCATAACGGTGGGATGGCTGTAGAGAAAGCTCGGTCTCTTAGTGTGCTGTGTCTGGTAGATTTGGGCGGTGGAACCTGTAGCGAACCCTTGTATGCATCTCTTGTCGGTCTTGACGAATTGTGTAGTCGGAGAGGGATCTGTAGGTCAATGGGAGCCAGTTGGTGGATGTTTTTGTATGTGGTGAGAATGGCCTTGTATATTATTCTAAAGTGTATCGGTAGCCAATGGAGGTTCTTTAGAATAGGGGTTATGTGGTCCCTTCTCCTGGTATTTGTCAGAATTCGTGCAGCTGCATTTTGCACCATCTGAAGCGGTTTGGTGTATGAAGCGGGAAGGCCAAGTAGGATGGTGTTACAATAGTCTAATTTTGAAAAAATGATTGCTTGCAGAATGGTTCTGAAATCTTGGGCATAGAAAAGAGGTCTAATTCTTTTCAGAACTTGTAATTGATAGAAACAGTCTTTGGTGGTTTTGTTAATAGTGGCTTTGAAATTCAGGCGATTATCAACTAGGACTCCTAGGTCTCTCACTTGTGTGATTGTTGGCGTGGCTTGCTGTGCAGAGGTAATGGGGTTGTTCTCTGAGGCGATGAGCAGTAGTTCAGTTTTGCCGGAATTTAATACCAGGTTTAGGCTGGTGAGGAGGAGTTTAATTTTTTGAAGGCATGTATCCCAGTAAGCCAGAGGTTTTGCGAAGGAATCCCTAATGGGTATCAGGACCTGGATATCGTCCGCATAAAGGAAGTGTTTGAGGTTGAGGTCTGTGAGTAGTTGGCATAATGGTATAAGGTAAATGTTAAATAAGGTAAATGTTAAATGTTAAATCCAAAAATATTTTTATTTTTAATTCGGCAACTCCACTGTAAACGATAAAGTATTCCAAAACCAGGTCCCCTGACACGGACCCGTGTTTCGCCGAGGCTGCGTCGGGAGGGACACACAATTAATGTCAACTGAATCTACAAACAGAATGTCAAAAAGGACTGTGTTAGGGATAGAACCAGTGCCGCATCAAGCTATACATTCATAACTTTAACTTTAATCCTACCTTCATCAGGTATCAGATTTTCATGGCAGGGAGCGCACCCTACTGTATTCGGAACAGTCTTTAAAGTCTTTAAAGGTTTGGTGCTGTTTTTGACAGACTTTAAAGACTGTTCCGAATACAGTAGGGTGCGTTCCCTGCCATGAAAATCTGATATCTAAGAAAATGCCATACATAAGAAAATGCCATACTGGGTCAGACCAAGGGTCCATCAAGCCCAGCATCCTGTTTCCAACAGTGGCCAATCCAGGCCATAAGAACCTGGCAAGTACCCAAAAACTAAGTCTAATCCATGTTACTGTTGCTAATGGCAGTAGCTATTCTCTGAGTGAACTTAATAGCAGGTAATGGACTTCTCCTGCAAGAACTTATCCAATCCTTTTTTAAACACAGCTATACTAACTGCACTAACCACATCCTCTGGCAACAAATTCCAGAGTTTAATTGTGCGTTGAGTAAAAAAGAACTTTCTCTGATTAGTTTTAAATGTGCCCCATGCTAACTTCATGGAGTGCCCCCTAGTCTTTCTACTATCCGAAAGAGTAAATAACCGATTCACATCTACCTGTTCTAGACCTCTCATACCTGATGAAGGTAGGATTAAAGTTAATCTACCCGTTCTAGACCTCTCATACCTGATGAAGGTAGGATTAAAGTTAATCTACCCATTCTAGACCTCTCATACCTGATGAAGGTAGGATTAAAGTTAAAGTTATGAACGTATAGCTTGGTGCGGCACTGGTTCTATCCCTAACACAGTCCTTTTTGACATTCTGTTTGTAGATTCAGTTGACATTAAGGGGCGGATTTTCAGAGCCCTGCTCGCGTAAATCCGCCCAAAACCGGGCGGATTTACGCGAGCAGGGCCCGGGACTCGCGTAAGTCCCGGGCCCCGCTCGCGTAAGTCCCGGGGTTTTCGGAGTGGGCGTGTCGGGAGGCATGTCGGGGGGCGGGGCCGGAGCGTGCGGCGTTGCGGGGGCGTGTCGGCAGCGTTTTGGGGGCGGGCACGGGGGCGTGGCTACGGCCTGGGGGCATGGCCGCGCCCTCCGTATCCGCCCCCAGGTCGCGGCCCGGCGCGCAGGAGGCCCGCTGGCGCGTGGGGATTTACGCCTCCCTCTGGGAGGCGTAAATCCCCCAACAAAGGTAGGATGGGGGTTTAGACAGGGCCGGGCGGGTGGGTTAGGTAGGGGAAGGGAGGGGAAGGTGAGGGGAGGGCAAAGGAAAGTTCCCTTCTAGGCCGCTCCGATTTCGGAGCGGCCTTGGAGGGAACGGGGGTAGGCTGCGCGGCTCGGCGCGCGCAGGCTATACGAAATCGATAGCCTTGCGCGCGCCGATCCAGGATTTTAGCCGATACGCGCGACTACGCGCGTATCTACTAAAATCCAGCGTACTTTTGTTTGCGCCTGGAGCGCAAACAAAAGTAGGCTGTTCGCTCTCGTCTGAAAATCTACCCCTTATTGTGTGTCCCTCCCGACCGCAGCCTCGGCGAAACACGGGTCCGTGTCGGGGGACCTGGTTTTGGAATACTTTATCGTTTACAGTGGAGTTGCCGAATTAAAAATAAAAATATTTTTGGATTTCAACTGATTGGAACCCCGGACTGTGTGATCATTGTTCTAGCACTCTTCCTGGTGTTTTATTTTAAAAACCACAACATACGTGCATAACACAGGGACCGCGAGTAAATTTGTGCGTAGATAAAAGGGGTGGACCAGGGGCAGGGCAGGGGCATTCTGGGGAGGGGCCAACATGTACGTTCATAAGTTGCTATTTTAAAACCTGCCAACGTGGCGTGCATCAGTCTTGTACTTGCGTATATTTACTGCTGCTCAATATCAGGCGAATAGGATCGTAAACATCTTGAAAGTGAGAAAATGACTTGTGTGTGAGGTCTGGGAGACATAGGGAGACTTTAGGTTGAAGAGCCAGAAGAATCCTCACGAGGGCCAGATAGACTGGGAAAACTGATGGGCTAACTGCTAATCTTTCTCACACAGATTACAAAATTCAAGGAAGCAGTTTGCTATGAAAACTACACAAGTTACATCTTTTCATGTAAATAATTAAAATTAGGAGCACAAATACACAATTAGTGTTGAATTGCGTCACTTATCTGGATAAACTTTGACTCCTCTGGGTAAGTGGTGGCCTTGCTGCCACTTAGATAAGTGAAAATAGTCTACTTATCTGACTAAATAAGATAGGCAGATGTGTTAAAATGGTACTTATCTGGCTATGCTCAACATTACATGCCATATATCTTTTAGAAATGCAAATATGTTATTGGGTAGATTTGCACGTATTTTGTTTCTTACATGCACAAATGTGTGCATGATCTAAAATACATGTGCATGTGTGCACGTGTCCACATATCCTTGTATGTGAGCTTGTGCACATTGGGGCAGATTTTTAAACCTGTGTGAGCGCGTCCATGTGCGCGCGCTACCCGGCTCGCACACATGGACATGCAATTTTATAACAGGCACGCGCAGGCGCGAGATGTTATAAAATCGGGGGGTCAGTGTGCACAAAGGGGTGCACAATTGTGCACCTTGCACATGCCGAGCCGCGCTGCCTTCCCCTGTTCCCTACCCTCACCCCACCTTCCCTTCACTTCCCTTACCTCCCCCGCCCTTTCTCCCCTTCCTTTTTCTTCCTTTTTCATTTATTTTCAAACTTACTTCAGCCCTGGGGCTGAAGTAAGTTGCGCACGCTGGATGAATGACGGCGCGCGATCCCCGGCACAGCGGCAAATGGATGCTGTGCCAGGAGCCTCTGGCCATGCCCCCCCCTGTCCCCCTCCCCGCCCCCAGATCGCTCCTTTTTGCAAGCCCTGGGACTTACACGCGTCCCGGGGCTTTATGCGCGTCACTACACATTTTGAAAATAGGCCAGAATGCGTAACCTTTTGAAAATCCAGCCCATTTGTTTTAAAGTTACCCCCTCTGAAAATAAATATGTCAAATTTAATGTAAGAGTATGCACACAAGAATTAGTATACTGTCACTGACTCTTACACAGAGATAGCAGGAGGCTGCTTCTAAGTCACAGCAGTGTACAAATACTCCATATGCTGCAAGATCTTTTCTGTCACCACTGGCACAGAGTCATAAACGCTATAACCCTCTCAAAAAGGTTCAGACTTTCTTCTGCTTCTACGTAGCACCCCAAACCACAGCTAAGAGCAGTATCAATGATTGACTCTAACAGCACACTATTCTAGTTTTTTTTAGTAAGCTTTTCTTTAACTTTGAAGTTTGAAGCAACGAGCTTCAGAATTTCTGCCTTCTCTCTCTGAGATCCAACAGAGGATTAACTGTGAACAAAATGGACACAGCTCAAAGTGCTCTTAGATTCACTTTCATCTAAAAAAAATGATGAAGTCAAGACATGCAGCTGCCAGCTGGGGTAGGTTAGTGGAAAAGTTTTGAAACATGATTGATCTTGCTCTTTCCTTGTCCTATTCCCAACTGGCTCCACTCTATCTGGCTTGGAGTAAAAGAAAATGCATTGCTTTGCTTCCCCCATAGACTTTAATTGTACCGAACAGAATGAGCCGAAAAGGATTCAGATGTTTTGGGAACTATGCCCATTTGGTTTGATTGCCCCAAACCCTACCCAAAAAATGGACTTATTCATTTTATTTTTCCATTTGGATCAAAATGAATACACATCTCTAATAATGAGTAATATGCTGTCTTGCTTTTTGTTTGATATACATGCATAATTTTTTGTCAGTGTGCCAGTATCAGCACACTTTGTTTTTTATAAAAAGATACAACTTGGGAAAGTTGCAGATGAATTCATACTATAATATACTCTGCATTCAAAACAATCCTCGGGTTGATTTAACTATTTGAGCACGTAAGTAATTCTGTGAATGTCATTAGAACTGCTGAGGAATATTCAGTGTCTTTTCTTCGGCATCTGTATTCTAGGAAGAAATACTTAAATTGCCTGCAAACATCTTATTTTGTGAGAATTTAATTGCACTCTCCAAAACCTCGAAGGGATTCTTTTTATAATGAGAACTAGAAAATGCTCAAAGTTTCCACTTATTGAAGTAAAAGGTAACAGCTGCTAAATTAGGGAATACCTATTTTGATTTATTTGGCTGTTGTCTCCAGTGGTAAATTGAAGTTAATGATATCCAATGTTTTTAAACCATGCCAAAAAGAATAAAAAGAGAGTTTATTAAGTTTCACTGAAGATGATGTCTTCCTATCAGCTGTAATGCTTACATATTTAATTCATTTTTACTTTCCTTTTCTTGCATATGGACAATTTGCCCACTCTGAATATTTCCTTTCAGATCAGAATTAATTTGCAACAACAGTGACTGGAAAAAGTGCAAAGTTCTTTAACTACTAACTTTTAGCAATGTGCATCTATCTGAGTTATGTGAAATGCTTTGTTGTTTTTAGACTACTCAGGGGCAGATATCAGAGGAGAAAGGATATGGAAAGGCTGGAGGTAATTCAGAGAAAGGTTACCAAAATGATACAGTGTCTACACCAAAGGCCATCTGAGATGAAACTTAAGGACCTACGGGGCGGATTTTAAGAGCCCTGCTCGCCTAAATCCGCCCAAATCCGGGCGGATTTAGGCGAGCAGGGCCCTGCGCGCCGGTGAGCCTATTTTACATAGCCTCACCGGCGCGCGCAGACCCCGGGACTCACATAAGTCCCGGGGTTCTCCGAAGGGGGCGTGTCGGGGGCGGGCCCGGTCGTTGCGGCGTTTAGGGGGCGTGTCGGCAGCATTTTGGGGGCGGGTCTGGGGGCGTGGTTACGGCCCGGGGCGGTCCGGGGGCATGGCCGCGCCCTCCGTACCCGCCCCCAGGTTGCGTCCCGGCGCGCGGGGATTTACGCCTCCTAGAGGGAGGCGTAAATCCCCCGACAAAGGTAAGGATGGGGTTTAGACAGGGCCGGGCGGGTGGGTTAGGTAGGGGAAGGGAGGGGAAGGTGAGGGGAGGGCAAAAGAAAGTTCCCTCCGAGGCCGCTCCGATTTCGGAGCGGCCTCGGAGGGAACGGAGGTAGGCTGTGCGGCTCGGCGCGCGCCGGCTATACAGAATCCATAGCCTTGCGCGCGCCGATCCCGGATTTTAGCGGATACGCGCGGCTCCGCGCGTATCTACTAAAATCCAGCGTACTTTTGCTTGCGCCTGATGCACCAGCAAAAGTAGGCCAAATCGCGCGGTTTGAAAATCTACCCCTATATGTGTATTCCACAAGAGAAATAGATGGATATGACAGAGACATGAGACATTTAATTACCTTAAAGGCATAAAAAATGCATAAGAAAATCTTTTTCAGAGCAAAGAGTGCTCTAGAATAAGAGGTCACTGTGTGAGACTCCAAGGGGGTAGAATGAAGAACAACATCAGTAAATATTTCTTTAGGGAAAGGATGCATGAAATAACTTTCCAGTTGAGGTGATGGAGACAAAAACAGTAACAGAATTCAGGAGAGCATTGGAAAAGCATAGAGGATCCTTAGTTGTGAAGAAGGGGAGAAAAGCCAGAAATCAACTGGGGTCTGTGGCCTTACACCAGGAATGAAATTGGAGAAACTAAATGGGCCTAATGACCCTTATCTGCCATCATATTATCACCATCATCGTTGCTGATGATATCGTGTTTCAGCTTGCCTTGAACATAAGAACATAAGAACATGCCATACTGGGTCAGACCAAGGGTCCATCAAGCCCAGCATCCTGTTTCCAACAGTGGCCAATCCAGGCCATAAGAACCTGGCAAGTACCCAAAAACTAAGTCTATTCCATGTTACCGTTGCTAGTAATAGCAGTGGCTATTTTCTAAGTCAACTTAATTAATAGCAGGTAATGGACTTCTCCTCCAAGAACTTATCCAAACCTTTTTTAAACACAGCTACACTAACTGCACTAACCACACCACTCTGGCAACAAATTCCAGAGTTTAATTGTGCGTTGAGTAAAAAAGAACTTTCTCCGATTAGTTTTAAATGTGCCACATGCTAACTTCAAGGAGTGCCCCCTAGTCTTTCTATTATCCGAAAGAGTAAGTAACCAATACACATCTACCCGTTCTAGACCTCTCTTGATTTTAAACAACTCTATCATATCCCCCATCAGCCGTCTCTTCTCCAAGCTGAAAAGTCCTAACCTCTTTAGTCTTTCCTCATAGGGGAGCTGTTCCATTCCTCTTATCATTTTGGTAGCCCTTCTCTGTACCTTCTCCATCGCAATTATATCTGTTTTGAGATGCGGCGACCAGAATTGTACACAGTATTCAAGGTGCAGTCTCACCATGGAGCGATACAGAGGCATTATGACATTTTCTGTTTTATTCACCAATCCCTTTCTAATAATTCCCAACATTCTGTTTGCTTTTTGACTGCCGCAGCACACTGAACCGACGATTTCAATGTATTATCCACTATGACGCCTAGATCTCTTTCTTGGGTTGTAGCATCTAATAACATTGTGTAACTATAGCATGGGTTATTTTTCCCTACATGCATCACTTTGCACTTATCCACATTAAATTTCATCTGCCATTTAGATGTCCAATTTTCCAGTCTCACAAGTTCTTCCTGCAATTTATCACAATCTGCTTGTTATTTAACTACTCAACAATTTTGTATCATCTGTAAATCTGATTATCTCACTTGTCGTATTTTTTTCCAGATCATTTATAAATATATTGAAAAGTAAGGGTCCCAATATAGATCCCTGAGGCACTCCACTACCCACTCCCTTCCACTGAGAAAATTGTCCATTTAATCCTACTCTCTGTTTCCTGTCTTTAGCCAGTTTGCAATCCATGAAAGGACAACGCCACCTATCCCATGACTTTTTACTTTTCCTTGAAGCCTCTCATGAGGAACTTTGTTAAACGCCTTCTGAAAATCCAAGTATACTACATCTACCGGTTCACCTTTATCCACATGTTTATTAACTCCTTCAAAAAAGTGAAGCAGATTTGTGAGGCAAGACTTGCCTTGGGTAAAGCCATGCTGACTTTGTTCCATTAAACCATGTCTTTCTATATGTTCTGTTATTTTGGTGTTATGAACGCTTTCCACTATTTTTCCTGGAACTGAAGTCAGGCTAACCGGTCTGTAGTTTCCCGGATCGTCCCTGGAGCCCTTTTTAAATATTGGGGTTACATTAGCTATCCTCAGACTTCAGGTACAATGGATGATTTTAATGATAGATTACAAATTTTTACTAATAGGTCTGAAATTTCATTTTTTAGTTCCTTCAGAACTCTGGGGTGTATACCATCTGGTCCAGGTAATTTACTATTCTTCAGTTTGTCAATCAGGTTTACCACATCTTCTAGGTTCACTGTGATTTGATTCAGTCCATCTGAATCATTACCCATGAAAACCTTCTCCAGTATGGGTATCTCCCAAACATCCTCTTCAGTAAACACCAAAGCAAAGAAATCATTTAATCTTTCCGCGATAGCCTTATCTTCTCTAAGTGCCCCTTTAACCCCTTGATCATCTAACGGTCCAACTGACTCCCTCACAGGCTTTCTGCTTCGGATATATTTTAAAAAGTTTTTACTGTGAGTTTTTGCCTCTAAGGCCAACTTCTTTTCAAGTTCTCTCTTAGCCTATCTTATCAATGTCTTACATTTAACTTGCCAACGTTTATGCATTATCCTATTTTCTTCTGTTGGATCCTTCTTCCTATTTTGGAATGAAGATCTTTTGGCTAAAATAGCTTCTTTCACCTCCCCTTTTAACCATGCCGATAATCATTTTGCCTTCTTTCCACCTTTCTTAATGTGTGGAATACATCTGGACTGTGCTTCTAGAATGGTATTTTTTAACAATGACCACGCCTCTTGCACACTTTTTTCTTTTGTAGCTGCTCCTTTCATTTTTTTTCTAACAATTTTTCTCATTTTATCAAAGTTTCCCTTTTGAAAGTTTAGCATGAGAGCCATGGATTTGCTTATTGTTCCTCTTCCAGTCATTAATTCAAATTTGATCATATTATGATCACTATTGCCAAGAGGCCCCACCACCATTACCTCTCTCACCAAATCCTGTGCTCCACTGAGAATTAGATCTAAAATTGCTCCCTCTCTCGTCGGTTCCTGAACCAATTGCACCATAAAGCTATCATTTATTCCATCCAGGAATGTTATCTCTCTAGCGTGTCCCGATGATACATTTACCCAGTCAATATTGGGGTAATTGAAGTCTCCCATTATTACCGCACTACCAATTTGGTTAGCTTCCCTAATTTCTCTTAGTATTTCACTGTTCGTCTCACAATCTTGACCAGGTGGATGGTAATATACTCCTATCACTAAAGTCTTCCCCGACTCACAAGGGATTTCTACCCATAAAGATTAGATTTTGCAGAGGAAGAGCTCAGTAACCCTCAATCCAGTGGAAGCATTGAGAGGAGAAGACCATCTTGCTGGTGGCTGAAGAGGATCGGTTAATATTGCTTTGGGAAATCTTAGGACTTAAAAAGCTGAGGGAAAAGTGAATTAGTGGGGTTTATTTAGAGTTTGTGTGTGTCCGAGTTAATAAGCAAGCCAGAGGGAGGTAATTCTATTGTCCCGAGGCTCCCGCTGCACATTTAAAGAAGCAGGAAAAAAAACAAGTCTTGGCAAATGGGGAGGTTGAGTGGGGTTCGGTGCTGACCTCTGTCTTAACCCCCGACTCTGCCAAAAGTAAAAAATAAAAAATGGCCCAGCCCTCTTTCCCCCCTTACCTAAAGCACAAAAGTAAATTATGGCCCTGGCCTCTGATACTAATCCCCCCACCCCCCAAACACCATACTCCCCACTGCCCCAAGTGACAGCGACAGCCTCCCCAAGCCTATACCCTGCTCCCCACACCCCAAATGACAGCAATCTCCCTTAATTAAAGAAAAAAAGAATAAATGGAAAATGGCGCTGACTCACCCAGCCCCGACATGGGATGCATTTTTACATATGGGGAAGATGGGGTGGGGGCCAAGACACTACTTTTTTGTTTTTTCCTTTTGGGGGTGGGAGGACAGTGGGGCCCAGGACCTCCGTTACTTGAGCGAGTGGGGCTTATGGACTTAGGGGGACTGTTGCTGTCACTTGAGGTGGTGGGGAATGGAGGGGGGTTTATGAACAGGACCATCACTGTCACTTGGGGGTGGGAGGATCAAGATCATGTCTGGAGCCACATTTTACTTTTGTGCTTTTTTTTTTTGGGGTGGGTGGGAAGGGCTGAAGGGAGGGCCGGGGCCATAGCTGCGCAGATCTTTTTTTTTTTTTTTGCATTTTGGGGGAGTTGAACCCTTGTAATTCTTTATTAATGCTCTTGATATATGTAACCCTAAGGGCTTACTAGATGAAATTGTAGCTCAGTTTTACTAGGGCTATGTATTTACTGTGAATGATTAATGGGGAGTTCAAAAGTTCAATCAATACCTTAAAATGAGAATGTTCTGATTAACAGAGGTTATCTAAATTTTATCTCAAGAAGGATGGTTAATAGAAGATAATGTGGAGCCCTCTCTATAAGGAGTGTGTGCAGTGTGTTTTTCAGACAAGGTTAAAAGTTTATCCTATTCTTTAAAATAGAGAATATTCTAGATAGTGATTCAGGATCGGCCATGAAGGTGTGTGTATAGTGTGATGAATGGCAAGTGTGACTACTAGCCAATGGTTGTGTGAGTTGCAGTTATATAAAAGGAGTATGTAGGGGCTCAGAGCTGGTTGTCTGAGGAAGGAGTCAGGATAACAGTGAACTAAGCCCTAGGTTAATAAAAACACTAACAATATAGCAGAAATAGCGCCGATGATAAAAAAAAAAAAAAGAAAAGGGCATGGTTAAGCTAATTTCCTGTATACCAAATTGCATAGGCGATTTTCGCGAAGCATGTTACGTTATTGCGTCGTGCATAGTGTCAACACTTAGCATGTCATTTTACGCGGTGCGTGTTGATTTATGCATGGTGCGTTATTTTTCTGGTTTATATATTCTGGCTTACTGGAGCTGTCTCTTTGAGGGTGTGTCAGGTATTTGGAGAGAGAAGAGGAGAATAGGTGAGTATGTAGTGGGTTGGAGGTATTTAGCGAGTTCTGAGTAAGGTGTCTTGTGGCTTATTTCTCATCTGTTTCCCTTTCCCTTTGTCTATTGTCTTGATCTGTGTGTAAAAGTTTTTGTTAGTTTGTCCTGTTTGCTTGTCTGTGTTGTGGTGAGGCAGAGGAGGAGAAGTGAGGCGTGGTAGTGAGGTGGAGGAGGAGTGGTGAGGTGTGGTGTTGAGGCAGAGGAGAAGTGGTGAGACATGGTGGTATTGAGGAGTGGAGAGAATGGAGCATGAGAGGCGTGGGAAGAAAGGAGAGGAAAAGCATCAGGAAACGAGGGGGAGGATGGAGGAAGAGGGAGGAGTGCTAGGTGGAGAAGTAGGAATAGGGACAGGGACAGGATTAGAGAGAGATAGGCAGGAGGGAAGGGATAGGGGGAGGCGGGAGGGGAAAAGGGGTAGGCAGGCGAGTATGGAGGGAGGAGGACGGCAGGCTAAGGATAGACAAAAAGGACAGAGAGGGAGTTTTTAGGCCAGGGTGTTATGACCTTGGTAAAAGTGTGGACCCTTGGCCTGTGCTGGGGTTGACACTACCTGGGAGGAAGACCTACCACAGGTCCCCAGGGACAGGAGGTGAGGCAGACGGAAGGAAGGGGCCAGCTGGAGTTTCACCAATACAAATCCCGTTCTCGGAGAGCTCCAAGATGGCGTCCTGAACAGACGTGTGTAAAAGGAGCTCCTGCGTTTTTCTTCAAACTATTACTAATATGCCACATACCAAGCGAAAAGCCAGGGTGCGTTGTGGAGAAAGTTCCTCCACACCGACCGAAGCTTCTCAGCCACGAATTGGTAGCTTCTTTGCCACACTTCCCCCACCCACGCCGGGAGACCAGGTCGCGTTGGGAGCAGCAGAGGAGCAAAGCTACCCCCCTTTGACCGAGTTATCTCTGAGTCCCGGCTCACCGGTAAGACCTCCGCCGCCGGGCCGAGGTGAAGAGCAGAGGCAGTCGGAGGCTACCCCCCCCTCCGAGGAGAGTAACGGAGAGGTGGAGTCGGTAGCCCATGGAGTAACAGCAGAGAGACTGGCCAATACGGAGCGGGGCAGTCTGGATCCGCGGGGAGGAGTGGAGGCCGTGGGCTCGAAACCTACTCCAGGAGGCGGCCTGATGAGATCAAAAAACGGCGACGGAGAAGCAGTAAGTGGGGGAAGGGAAGCTGTGGCCCGGGAAGGCAAATGTACTGTATTAATGCTCCCCTCAGGAGAAATAACTCTTTCCACGATCTGGAATGCACTTAACTCTTTAGAAACAGCTATAATGGCTTTAACAAGCGAGGTGCAAAGTATAAAAACTCAAACTAAACCGAATGCTGTAGAATTGGCTACTCAGAAAAAATAGGAAAAATAGAAGAACGGATAGAAAATGTTGAAAAGACACAGATAAATCTAGTACAGAGCGAAATAGAAGTAAATAAGAGACTGGAAAGAATTGAGAACAATTTAAGAGCGCATAACCTCAGGTTTATTAATTTTCCTGTCTTTAGGAACATTGCCCCATTGGATATTTTCAAATTATATGTATCGCATGTACTAAAAATACCTGAAGCAATTATGCCTGTGATAACAAAAGTGTATTATTTATATTCTACGGATTCTAATCAAGCTAATGTGGAAGAAATATCACTACCTGTTTTAACAACCCTTTTGGATTCATCGCAAGAAATGGTGGTATCCCAAAGGAGGCCATTATTAGTCTCTTTCGCGTTTTTGATGGACAAAAACAATGTCTTTAAACATTTCTTTCGCAACAACCAAACGTTATTTTTTGGACAAAAGATTTGGTGCTATCCGAATCTAAGCAGACGCAACAACGTAGAAAACTATTCCTGAATATGAGAATGGAAGTCCTCCAGAAAGGGGGTACTTTTAAACTCCAATTTCCTTGTAAATGTCATATTAGATGTGGGGAACATAAATACATATTTCTGGAACCATCTCAATTAAGGGACTTCCTGGACACCCATACCAACCCCATATAAGCTCACTGCTTAGGTGAAAGTAAATGTATTAGGTGGAGGATGCAGGACGCTTATTTTGATTATTTGTATTTTTATCTTATATAATGCTCCTTGTTTCAGGCTCTCCTGTATTGCTTTTATTAAGATTGAGTACAATTATGAATCATTGCCAATTGGAAATATTTTTGTTTGTTACCTGTTACTATAAATTGTACTTGAGTTATTTCTTTGACAAGTGAATACTTGTATATACTTAAAATGCAATAAATAAAAAATTTAAAAAAAATCCCGTTCCCCGCGGGTTGAGCGTTTGGGTGCTGGGACCAGCTGTGGAGATGCGGTAAGCAGAGGAGATGGGTTCCGGTCCAATGGTCGGTGGCAGATGGCAATCATGTAAAATGAGGTCCAGTCCATTGAATGGTGGCAGGCGGCAATCAGGCAAAGTGGGGTCCAGTCCAATGGTCAAGCCGAGGAATCCGTCCGAAGGAAGGAGGAGGAGGCTGGGGTCCAGAACAGGCAAAGGAAGGCAAGGACAGGAGCAGGAACTGGACCAGGATGAGGAACTGGGACAGGCGGGCAGACGAAGGCAGGAAGAGGAGGCAAGAGCAGGATCCAAAGTAGGAGCAGCAAGAAGCAGCAAGACCTGTTGCCAAGTCGTCGGTCCTGGGTTGCCGCAAAAAATATATGGGAAAGAGCCCGACATGAACAGGAGGGGCCAGTGGCGCCTCTATGCCACGGGCCCTTTAAATTTGCGCAGGTAGTGCGCATGTCCGCCTAGGGGGCAGGGCTGAGATGGTCAAAGCCCGGTGGCACGAGAGGAGCGTGGGCCCTGCCGAGGGTCTGGAGCGACTAGAGAGTGACAGAGAGCCGACTTGGGGCCGGTAGGCTTAACACAGGGACGGGCGGGGAGAGGGGAGAGGGAGTGAAGAAAGGGAGGACACCTCTCCAGAAACAGAAGTGGCACCCACCTCTGGCAGCCAGGCAGTAGGGCATGCTCGTCTGAGAGCTTTGAAGTTCAATGTGGAGGACAATTAAATGATTATTACAGGGGTCCTCGAACATTACGCCATGCTTGTCAGTAACCATGCAGCTAGAACATCGAGGACATCCAAGAGCCAGATCTGGCGTACCATTGCCCAGGCTATATTCAGGTGCAGCGGCATGAAGCAGGGTGGGAAACATGTGGTCCACAGATACTGTGACAAAGGCGTAATTGAAAACAAAGGCAGACCAGAGGAGGAACTTCTTGTCCAATAGTGCTGACACCAATGGAGAAGTAGCAACCAAAAGAAGTTGATCGGTAAAAAGGATTTTTTATTAATACAATGTGTGGTAACCAATAAAGCCCAACTGTGGCCGAGTTTCGCTCATGTGACAGAGCTGCTTCAGGGGCTTAATTATCATACTGGTTTGCTCAGAGGTGTATCAAGAATCACATTCAATATTCCTTCTCTACCAGACACATTGTCTCAATGGGATTTTGAAAATATATTTTCGGCGGTGGTTGTCCACGAGTCTGTGTGCCGTCAAACTGGATGTCTTCTAAAGGTTTGTATGCCGTGGAACATCTTATGCTTCTGTGCTTGAATATTTTTGAGGCAATAGTTTCCCGCGTTTGTTGGTGTCTTTGTGCATCTCTGTGCCATCTCATGCTTCACGAGATGAAAATACAGGAAATGCTAGCACTGCAAGTGCTGAAAACCGTGGGGCCAGCACATGAGGAGAAGTTGCCAGACAGGCTTCCTCTTCTTCTGCCAGTGGGATTAGGACCACTGGTGGCACCACAAGTCTCCTGCTTCTTCTGCAGCCAGTGGGATTGAGTCTACCGGTGGCACCACAGGTCTCCACTTCTTCTGCTGCTGGTGGGATCGGGTCTACCAGCGGCAACATGAGTCTCTCCCTGCTCCTGACACCGCCCACACTGAGTATGCCACCCTGTGCAATTGCACGGTTTGCACACCTGGTGGTGCTGGGCCTGGCTTTTAAGCTTCGGAGCTATTTGTGATTTATAAGATTTCTAGAGTACTCTCCACATTCAAGGCCCTGCTGGAGTTCCATTAGACCTATGGCACTATCTCACCCACATATGGAGTGTACAGGGAGGTCCATTTTCCCATTCTACTCACCAATGTCCCATGTTCTCTCCCATCCCTCCTTTTTCCACTTCCCCTCTTCCCCTTCTCAATCCCAACATTGTAGACTCTTTCTCTTTTCTTTCTCCCTATCTCCCACCCTGGTCCCAGTAGCAGTCATCTGCAGGCAGGGCCTGGATTCTTCCCTGGCAGAGCTGCTCAATTTCACCAAGGTTGCTGCCTGTCCAACTGGCAATATCTGACCTCCATGCCAACTGTATGGTGCTGTTGCTTTGACTATGCAATCTCATCCACTGGCGAGGCCTGGCCCCCTTGCCAGCCATGTAGATGATTCCCTTCAGCACCACTATCTCTTTCTGCTGGTGGGGGAAGGGAGGGGGTGCCCTGGGCTCCCAGCAACACGGGTTGCTTTGTGCTGTTGGCAAACTGCATGTAGCATTGTACATTATGGGCTGGATTTTCAAAAGGTTATGCGTGCCGGGCCTATTTTCAAAAGGCCTAGCGACGCGCGTAAAGCTGTTGGTCGCGTGTAAGTCCCGGGGCTTGCAAAAAGGGGTGGGGAGGGGTCAGAGGCTCTCAGCACAGTGGCCATTTGCCACTCGGCCGGCATGCGCAACTTATTTCAGCCCCAAGGCTGAAGTAAGTTTTGAAATAAAAGAAAATTCTGCTAAAAGGTAGGGGGGAAAGGGCGAAGGAGGGAAGGGAAGGTGGGGTGGGAGGGTAGGCAAGTTCCCTCTGAGGCCGCTCCAATTTCGGAGAGGCCTGGGAGGGAACGGGGGAAGGCAGTGTGGCTCAGCACGCGCAAGGCGCACAATTGTGCACCCCCTTGAGTTCGCTGACCCCCGATTTTATAACCTGCGTGTACATTTTGTAAAATTGGGTGTACCTCTTAAAATCTACCCAATGTGCTGTCCACCTGCGCATGCGCACATAGGGGTAGATTTTACAAATCTACGCGCGCGTGTACTTTTGTTCGCACACCAGGTGCGAACAAAAGTATGTGTGATTTTATAAGATACGCGCGTAGCCACGCAAGGGGGCTGCACATTTGTGCACCTTGCGCGTGCCGAGCCCTGTGCGCGCTGCCCGTTCCCTCCGAGGCCGCTCTGAAATCAGAGCGGCCTCGGAGGGAACTTTCCATTCACCCCCCTGTACCTTCCCCTCCCTTCCCCTACCTAACCCCCCCCCCCCCCCCCGGCCCTATCTAAACCCCCTCCCTACCTTTATCTTAAAAGTTACTACTGCCTCTGGGCAGTAGTAACTTACGCGCGCCGGCGCGGCAGGCCCCGACAGAGGCCGCTGCGTCACTCCTGACACGCCCCCCCAGGCAAGCCCCAGGACTTATGTGCATCCCGGGGCTTGCGTGTGCCGCCGAGCCTATGCAAAATAGGGTCGGCGCGCACAGGGGGGTTTTAAAAGGGTTACGCGCGTACCTTATGCGCGTAACCCTTTTAAAATCTGGCCCACAGTTAACAATTACGGAACATACAAAGAGATCCATATTTAGAAGCATTTAGCCAGATAATTCAGAAGTTACCTGGCTAAGTGAAGATTGTGCATTTATCAGCTAAATTCTAGTTGAATAACTTTTTATCTGGCTAACATTTGGCCGGAATTATTAGGGGTGAACCTGGAGATGTAACTAGGAGGAGTTGAGTTAGCTGAATAAGTTATCCGGTTAACTTTAAGATAGGCTCATATTATATTCAGTGTCTTGACTGCGCTGCTGAATATACAGGCTAAGTTAGCCGGCTAGGTTTATCCACTTAACTAGCTGAGCCGCACAGTGGCTGACTGTGGATATCAAACTAGCTCTTCTGTATAGTAACTGGAATGCACATTTCTTTTAGCAGTTTATAAAATAGTTTCATGTTCTGTCTATGTTTTGCACCTTGCATGTCATTTAAATTTTCATTAATTTTGTCCTATACCTACCTGAATCTTTGCCAGCTGTGCTAATGTTTAATGCCAAATTCACTATGCATGATTCAAAGTAAAAACTGATCAGACAGCAACGTGCTTTTGCTGTTCATGGAAACTTCTTTGCTATCCAAAGTCCAGTCTTTCAGTTAACATTTTCTTTTTACCTGTTTACCTCATTATCAAATATTTACTTTTTTTTTTTCCCAGTAATTTTTTGGATGCAATATCTAGTATGATGTTTTACCTTTGCCCCAACAGTATTAAAGAAAAAGTATCAAACATTCTTTCCCGTACCTATATTGTTATTTACCCTCTAGATAATGATAAAATATTTTAGTATGGAAACCAAAAGTAAAGCTGTAAGGTTTAATTGAACTCCTAATAGGAGAAAACCACCCCAGAAAGGGGTGTGTGTGTGACATCATTTGCACTTTCAATGTATAAACACTAAGGGCCAGATTCTGAGTTTATGGGAAAAGACCTTGATGAATCAGCTGTAAGTCAGGCAAACAAAGATGATATAATCAGCAATGCAGCTTTTTGTCTATCCTAGCCTCATTATGATAGCATGATAGTTTAGCGGTATGATCTCTTTTTTTTTTCTGTTTTGGGTTACTATATAACTCCATGTCTGTCAGGAGAGGCTGGGCCAGCCCTGGTTTTTCTACCCATTGTCTGTATTGTAGGTCCTGCTTATTAAGAAATTGGAGCTACAGGTCCATGACTGGCACAGACTTTCTTGACAGACGTGGAGCAATATGGTAACTCTGTCAATGACGCTTGTAATTTTAAGGCTATGGGGCTCATGTACTAGTGAACATTAGTGTTAATGCCCACTATCTGCACACTTTTAGCGCTAATGCTAGTTCCTCTATGGTGATGCTAATGCACATGCAAATGTGTAAAAAAAATATAATTTAATTATAGAAGGCTTATTAGGTATTAACAATGGATGTACTATATCCATTGTTAATATCTAAATGGGTTAATGTGGGCCATTTAAGGCAGAAAACGTAGCTACATCCCAGGAGGTTCATTTGGCTTTCTTGCTTGTGGCTCACTTTAATATGCACCAACAAACACTGCTGCCAAACCTCTGCTTGGGCCTTTGTGGGTTCCCATAATCTTCTCCTCAATAACAACATGCTTGCAGGACCCCTCTCCCCCAAGAAGGGCCCTGCAAACCTACCTTCTCAGCCCTCACAAAATTAAAGCTCTCCGAGATCCCCAACCAATGCTAAAGCACATATGAGTCCAAGTAACTGCTGCCATTTTGGATATGGCTCCACACCCAGCAGGAGGGAATCCTGAGGCTAATTTGGAGATTGATGCATCAGACACCCATGTTTATAGATGTGACTGTGGGGAAGGGGATGGAAGAATGGTCTGGAGAGGGTGCAGAAGCTTGGGGAGGTAGTGCGTGTGTGTGGGGGGGGTGGGTGAAGAGGTGCAGAGGCTTGTATTTGTGTCTGATGAGGGGGGAGTTTCTCGACACTAACTGACTCTTTCAGTATGATGATAACTTTCAAACAACTGCATGCAGCAGCATCTACACGTGTAGATGCTGCACGTAGTTTTACCATAGTATTTTCTAACCCACATGTATGATATGAGCATTTTATAAAATATGTTTATCTCTACCCTGCAACATACTCGCTTATGCATGTTTACACGCGAATACATGTAATGCATTGAAAAGTATACATTAGATGTGCATACTTTCCTACTTATTTAAAAAATATATGCACAAATATTTTACTCATGAAAGTAAATAATATAAATGGGAACAAGCTCATTTTATTTTATTTGTAGAATTTAGAAGATTGATGAATTTATTTTTGTTTTATTATGTTTTCTTGCTTGATTTTGTCTGTTCTTATGTGTTCATACTGTTATTTATTATTATGTATATATTTATGTAATCCACCTAGTGCTGTGGCTTGGTGGAATATAATTTTTTTTAAATTTATATTTTATTGAATTATTAACAAAATACATTGATAATATCCACAGGAAAGCAAAGGAATATCAAGAAAATATGTCATATAATATCCAATATTCAACATTATATTCCTATAAGCTTAATCCCCATAAACTTTTATGGAATGTAAATTTTTAAATAAATAAAATAAAGTAGGACTTCCTTGTGTAAGTTGGTCAGTTTAAATTATGCATGTGTCAAGGAAATTTACCAGTTTATCAATTAGTCCTCCAGTCTGCCCAGTCCTTCTCCAGGTCATCAAGACCTTACTGATTCTTCAGCCTGAACTTCCCCAGTTCACCCACATCTCCCACCCAAACAAAAGTACACAATATACACATTTATTTTCACTTTTGCCAGATAATTAGCAGGTATAAAAATACACAAGTAAGTTGGAAAATGTATGTGTGTATCTTTTAAAATAGTAATTTACCGTATTTGCCATATGTTAGAGGATGTAGTGCAGGGAAACCTAATATGCAGAATATAACAATATTACCATGGCCATGTTGTCTTTAACACAGGTGTCTTGTGATGTACTATTAGCATTAAAACTGGCAAATAACTTTGGGATCTAGGTATTAACCAGTGTTATCAGAAAAGAGTAACACTAAACTTCTTCACACTGTTGATTAAATAGTAGGGGTTGAGATAGGTCACTCTTGCTCAAGACCAAATGTTTGACCTTTGTAGCAGGAGCATACTTTGTGTCTGCAGACAGGGTCCTATAAAGTTCCAAGTCCACCACCTACGCCTAAGCGTCTTGCATGCCAATACCTATTGATTTATAAAATTTTCCATGGTGTTTATAAGGTGGCTATATATAGCAAACTAGCAGCAGTAGAAAAGGGATGATAATTTTCCTGCTGCCTGTTACGCCTGACGGTCACAGATGGCTGTGACCTCTCATGCTCACCTCTTTTCTTTCTACACCATCAAGTTTGGGAAGAAAGGCGGTCTCTGCTAATCTCTGCCGACCTCTCCAGCATTCCCGGGACAGCGTGGGCACTGCCAACCGCCATCTTGGATCTGGAATTACTTAGGTGCGGGCTCGCAAGGGCTTCCTTTATACACATCATGGTGGGAACATCGGGGGCGTCCCCTCCCGATGACGTCAGACCGCTATGGTATTTAACCTGATCGGCCCTTGCCTTCTACGAGTTAGCAAGGAGTTCCCTCTTGCTGAATTCCGCCTCAGTCGAGGACTTCCTGTTCCTGACTTGGTCTTGGCATCCGACACTCTGAGTACCCGCTCCTCGGGGGCTCCCCGGCGTTCCTGGCTATCCGATCCTCGGAGGGCCTATCTGCCTGACTATTACCAGTCCTGCTTCTCGGGTCTCTCTCTCTCCTGGAAACCACCTCTTGTGAGTATCTCTACTGATTTCTTTGATACAACTGTATCAAGGATTCACATCGGTGTACTTCGATCCTCGGGCCACTACCACCTTCCTTCAGTAGAAGCTATTCAGCATTTCCTGCGCTGCAGAGCATTGACACACCAACTACGGGAGCCACTTCTGGGTTCTGGCATCTCTACCAGTTCTTCAACATCCACTGTACAGACATCCTTGGCATACCCTGCTTCGCGGGCCACTATTGGATCTGTATTCCTGAGTTGCCTACACTCGTCAGAGAGGATCCCTGGCCTACCCCACTCCGCGGGTCACTACCGGATCTTCTCATCTGTGGCATCGCTCTGGGTATTCCCCACTGCTCAGAACTGTACTATTATATCTTCAGCTCTGTGGACAATACTTTTCATTCCTTTATAATAAAGTCTCTACCTACAGCTGTGTCCCACGTCACTGAGACTAGGCCTGCTGATGGTGAGGCTCACAGGGCTCCTCCCTGTGAGTAGAGACACCTCTCATCTCAGCCCAGGGTTCACATTCTTACAAGAACATAACAGATTGCTAACTTCATGGACCCGGCTCAGGTCTCAGCCATCCAGGCCATCCCTGGCCTGGCCCAGCATCTGGCTGAACAGCAAAGGACTTTAGAGACTCTGGCTAACAACTTCAATCAGCTAAGTTCCCGGCTGAATGCTGCATCTTTGCCTGACAAGTCTATCGCCTTTTCACCTGTGGGGCCTGTAAGACCTTCCGTGCCCTTGCCTGCACCCACTCATTTTACAGGTGATCCCCTACTTTGCAGAGGCTTCCTGAATCAGTGCTGTATTCACTTCTCCTTACAGCCTACCTACTTCCCAGATGTAGTGTCCAAATCTACGTACATCCTGTCTCTTTTAGATGGGAAAGCCCTGGCCTGGGCTTCACCTCTCTGGGATCGTAATGATCCAATCCTCAGTGATTTGATTGGTTTCCTTACTCTCCTTCGTTCTGTGTTTGACGACCCCGCTCGTAAGACCGTTGCTGGATCATCACTCCTACATCTTCACCAAGGTATCAAACCTCTGACTGACTATGTTATTGAGTTTAAAACCTTGGCCTCTGAGTTACATTGGCCCTGGGTTGTCTATGGACTATCTTTTTTTAAGGTCTCAACTCTCGTATCAAAGACGAACTAGCGGTCCATGAACTTCCTGACACCTTGGACTCCCTCATTGATCTTGCGGAAAGAATTGACCGTCGTCTGTGTGAACGGTTGCAAGAAGTAAGGGGTCCTAAGAAGGTGACACTGGAAGTCCCAAGCTCTTGTCCAGCACCAGTTACTCAGACTACTTCCAAACCCAGTATCGAGGAGGAAGAACCCATGCAATAAGGCCGCAGCCACCTAACAGCCAAGGAGAGGCATTATCGCAGAAGATTAGGCCTCTGCATGTACTGTAGGCAACTTGGCCATGCAGTTCCATCCTGTCCTATCTGTCCAGGAAACTCGCAGACCTAGGATCCGCCGGATGATTTCTCATAGGTCTAACTTCTCCATCTCCTCCACTGACGCTTCCAGTCTCTATCAGTTCGAATATTCTCGAATTCCACACATTAGCTCTAGTGGACTCCGGTGCCGGGGGAAACTTCATACTCAGACAACTCGTAGAGCACCTATGAATTCCCATTGTTCGGACACCTACACCACTGCTGCTATCATCCATACATGGTGAGCCACTTCCTAATGAGGTCTCTTAAACTTTTTTTTTTTTAAATTTATAATTTTAAGGTAGCATATTACAATAACACATCAGTATGTATGCAAACTGGCAGGCATAAATAAGCTGCCATACAGAAATAAACAACAGGCAACAGATACTCTACCCCCTCACCGATCCTTTGACTGCACCATCAACTTGGTACCTAACTCCAAACCTCCCAGAGGAAGGGAGTACACACTTTCTCTGTCGGAGACCAAGGCTATGTCAGCCTATATTCAAGAGAACTTGGCTAAGGGTTTCATTCAGCCTTCTAAATCTCCAGCTGGAGCTGGATTCTTTTTTGAGGGTAAGAAGGATGGATCCCTTCGCCCATGTATAGACTACTGAGGCTTAAATGAGATCACCATGAAGGACCGCTATTCATTGCCTTTGATCTCTGAACTCTTTGATATGCTCCAAGGGGCTAAAATATTCACAAAGTTGGACCTCAGAGGGGCATATAACTTGGTCTGCATACATTACGGCGATGAATGGAAGTCAGCATTTAATACCCACAACGGCCATTTTGAATATTTAGTCATGCCTTTCGGCCTTTGCAATGCCCCGGCCGTATTTCAAAACATGATGAATGAGATCTTCAGGGACATGTACAACTGTGTAGTAGTATATCTCGATGATATACTGTTTTTTTCTCAAAACCTACAGAGCCATCAAGTAGATGTCGCCAACGTCCTCCAAAGACTAAGGGATAACCACCTGTACGCCAAATTAGAGAAATGTTCTTTCCATCAGGAATCCATTCCATTTCTAGGCTATGTGGTATCCAGCCAAGGATTCCAAATGGACCCGCAGAAAACCAAAAGCATTCGGGACTGGCCTCAACCTACTGGTCTTAAGGCTCTGTGCAGATTTCTCGGATTCACAAACTACTACAGGTCCTTCATTCATCACTATTCCACTTTGACCACACCCCTTACAGCCATGATGCGGAAGGGAGTCAATCCTTCTCAATGGTCAACAGAAGCCATAGACGCGTTTCAGAAACTCAAAGAGGCATTTATTCAAGAGCCATGTCTACATCATCCAGACCCCTGATGACCATTCATTGTCGTGGTGGAAGCTTCGGACGTCGGAGTTGGTGCTGTCCTTAGTCAACACAGTGACACCCACACCTTGCATCCTGCTCATTTTTTTTCTCAGCATTTTTCTCCTGCCGAGCGGATTTATGGGATAGGAGACAAGGAGCTACTTGCCATCAAGTTGGCATTCGAAGAATGGCGCCCATGCCTCGAGGGTGCACAACACTAAATAACGGTTTACACCGACCATAAAAATTTTGAATACCTACATCAGGCGCAACGCTTGAACCACAGACTAGCGCACTGGTCTCTATTTTTTAATCTATTTGATTTCTTATTGAAGTATCGTCCAGCGGACAAGAATACCTGGGCAGACGCTCTCTCCTGTTCCTTCGTTCCGGAGGATGTCCCGGACTCACCATGTCATATCATTGACCCTACCAAGATACTTCTCTCAGCTACGCACACGGTTCCAGCCAGAAAGACAGTGGTGCCTCAGTCTCTTCGGAAAAAAAAATCCTCAGATGGGCCCATGACTCTCTGCTTGCAGGCAATCCTGGACAATCCAGAACACTCACCACCTTATAAAGATACTACTGGTGGCCCTCCATGAAAGAGGATATATGGGACTATGTGGAGTTATGTCCTACCTGTGCAAGACAGAAACCTCTGGCCGGTCATCCCTGGGGATTTCTCCAGTCACTGCCTGCTCCTAGTAAAACATGGACACACATTGCCATGGACTTTATCGTTGATTTGCCTTTGTCCAATGGCAATAATACCATCTGGGTCACCACTGATCACTTTTCTAAAATGGCTCATTTTGTGGCACTACCCGGCTTACCATATGCTCTGGAGTTAGTGAAGTTGTTCATCCGTCACATCTTCCGTCTACATGGCATGCCAAAACACATCCTCTCTGACAGAGGGGTTCAGTTTACAGCCAAGTTCTGGAGATCCCTGTGCAAGAAATTTGACATATCGTTGGATCTTACGTCAGCTTAATACCCGCAAGCAAATGGACAGACGGAAAGAACGAATCGCACATTAAAACAGTTTCTCCTGGCCTATGTTAATTCTAGACAAAGTGACTGGTCCGACTTGCTCCCCTGGGCCGAATTCGCACTGAATTCTCATCAGTCTGCTTCAACTGGGTCATCACCTTTTCAACTAGTTTATGAATGTCAGCCACTACCGTGACACCTAAGTACATAGGACCTTTTTCAGTTGTCCGCCACCTGGGTCCAGGCGGCGGAGAAACTACCCCCGGCACTCTGAATACACAAAGCCTTTCACATCTCTCTTCTGAAACCGCTCATCTTATTGGAATTCTCCAGGAAGATACCTGAACCAAAGCCTCTCACTGCCGAAGAAGACATCACATTTCAGGTGGACGACATCCTTGATGTTAGAAAACACGGCAGAAGGTGGGAGTATTTTATTTCCTGGGAACAATTTGGTTCTGAGGAAAATACTTGGGAGCCTGCATGCAACATTCTTGACAAGGACGTGATATAACAATTCCACAAGACACATCCTAAGAAACTGAAACCCCCGGGGAGGCGCCCTAAGAAGGGGGGGGTACTGTTACGCCTGTCGGTCGCAGATGGCTGAGACCTCTCATGCTCACCTCTTTTCTTTCTACATCAAGTTTGGGAAGAAAGGCGGTCTCTGCTAATCCCCGCTGACCTCTCCAGCGTCCCCGGGACAGCGTGGGCACTGCCGACCACCATCTTGGATCTGGAATTACTTAGGTGCGCGCTCACAAGAGCCTCCTTAATACTCGTCATGGTGGAAACCTCGGGGGCATCCCATCCCGATGATGTCAGTCCGCTATGGTATTTAACCTGACCGGCCCTTGCCTTCTACGAGTTAGCAAGGAGTTCCCTCTTGCTGAATTCCGCCTCCATTGAGGACTTCCTGTTCCTGACTTGGTCTTGGCATCCGACACTCTGAGTACCCGCTCCTTGGGGGCTCCCCGGCGTTCCTGGCTATCCGCTCCTCGGAGGGTCTATCTGCCTGACTATTATCAGACTTGTTTCTCGGGTCTCTCTCTCTCCTGGAAACCACCTCTTGTGAGTATCTCTACTGATTTCTTTGTTACAACTGTATCAACGATTCACCATGGTGTACGCCGATCCTCGGGCCACTACTGCCTTCCTTCAGTAGAAGCTATTCAGTATTTCCTGCACTGCAGAGCATTGACACACCAACTACCGGAGCCACTTCCGGGTTCCGGCATCTGTACCAGTTCTTCAACATCTACTGTACAGACATCCTTGGCATACCCCGCTTCGCGAGTCACAACCGGATCTTCTCATCTGTGGCATCGCTCTGGGTATTCCCCAGTGCTCAGACCTGTACTATTATATCTTCCTTCCTTTATAATAAAGTCTCTACCTACAGCTGTGTCCCATGCCACCGAGACTACGCCTGCTGACGGTGAGGCTCACAGGACTCCTCCCTGTGGGCGGATACACCTCTCATCTCAGCCCAGGGTTCACATTCTTACAAGAACATAACACTGCCTTTTGGGTACAGACAACATTGAGCTTATCCTTATAAAAATGTTCTATATAGCATGCGTAAAAATCACATAATCTGATTAAAGCAGCAAGTTATACAAATGCTCAAGCATTGTCTCTATTCCACAAAATTATGAAGGTACATTTATTGTTGAATATCTGAGGTTATTCAACCTATGCCCACTCTGAGTGTGCAAAGTGAAAAAAAAAAGAGAAGTATTATCTTGAGCTCTGAATAGACAGGGGAAGTAGGGAAAATGGTGAACCAGCAAATCAGATCATAGTGGTTGGAGTAATAGGCGGAGAATCAAAATCGGACAAAGTTATGAAATCAAAGAGAGAAAGATCCTTAGGAACAAAAGATCATCATGGGTGTCAAAGGCAGCAGAAAAATTAAGAAAGACGAGGACAGTGAAGTGGACATGAGAATTGCCAAGAGGCTGTTTCTTGCTCTATTTCAGCAACTGTTATTAATGTCTTATTCTTCAACCATTCTGTCAAATATTGTGTTTGAAATCTAGTAAATGCCAGTGTACCGTCACAATGTGCTAGACAATGTTTTAATGCTTATTGATGGAGTTTTACCAGTCCATAAAAGTGTTCCAACTACAGAATCTAAACTTTTAAATCACCTGCCCAGTATATAAACTGGTACTCTCGAGAAACCCTTGGAAATGTCAGTGTCACCATTTTAAATAAGTTGAACCTTCAAATGAGAAAATCTTCCACTTCTCAAGATCTTTTACCACTTTTTGCAGTAGTGATTAAATGGTACATGTAAATTTTTGTGTCATTGTTACTTTAATTTCCAGCTGTTCAATATTGTCCCAAATGTCATTTGATATTAGCACTCTAGGCATGTTTTGTCCATAGCATACTTACCACCAGAATACCCAATATTATATTTATATTATCCTTAGTGTCGCTCAAATATATAAACATGTCATCTATACATAAGGAAATCATAGTCTTTATTAGAAAGGGCTTCAGCAGATAAGGACCTCTTGGATCAGCCCGTCTACCATTTACCCTGGTGTCAGGAGAAGAAAAATCTGAAAGAAAGGAATAGGGAACGAGAGGGGGAATGATGGAGAAATGAAGAAAGCTTGAGTAGGAGATTTCATTATGAGATAAAGACAGAGCACAAAGGAGCACTGGAACCCCTTCAACTGCATTGTTTTCCATAGTCAATATCCCAAGACCTTCAAGTTTTTCTGGATATATTAAATAATCAATTCCACCTCTAACAAATCTCCTTCTTATCCTACTGGCAAGGCAGTGAACTACCCTGTGTCTTACATTTCAATATTTCAGATGGTGTCTTGCCCAAGACTTATAGACGAAGGATGGGCCAACTCTGGTCCTCGAGAGAAATAAACTGGCCTGGTTTTCAGGAGATCTGCAATGAATATGCATGAGATAGATATGCATACAATGGAGGCAGTACATATTTATCTATCTCATGCGTATTCATTGTAGATATCCTGAAGATATGGCTTACTTGTGGATCTTGAGAACTGGAGTTGGCCACCCCTGTTATAGAGTCATAATATAACACTCTTTATCCTACTGCCAACTCGCTTTTTCAGGCAACCTTCTATGCCAGTTGCCATGTGAGGCTGTAATGCCATTTTATTTTGTTAAACTACATGCCTACATTTTTTTGCCATAATCCTAACATTTCACACCCAAATTATGAATTTCTTGTTCAGTTTTGTCTGCTAAGTGCATATAAGCTAAATATTTATGCACACAAAAAATACTCCAAAGCCAGATGTTATTAACAATTATCCTTTATTTAACCTCACAGAGGTGTAAATTATACACACATATAGAGCAGAAACATACCCTCTGATAGTAATGCTTCACATTTTAGACCTGATAACAAGAGAGTAGAATACATTTCAGTACATTCTACAAACCAAAGGGTGCAAGATTTATGCATACAGTATGGCAAAAGCCTTTACTGAAATCAAAGTTGATTTACTATAAACGACAGTCAACTAGCTCTGTAAACCTGATGAGGAGCACTTATAAGTCCACAGTTCATGGTAAGAGTTTGTTTGCTTGATAAAGGACCTGAGTTACTAAGTTGTTTTTTTTTCCCCACTGACACAGAATGGGAGAAAACCTTAAGTGAATTAGGCCCGAAGTGTATGTGACAGCCAGGTTTTAAAAGGCTGGGGTCATTAATGTGAGGGTACACCTGTTATAAGTTCTAGTACTTGGCAGCCTCTGCACTTACATTCTAACTTTCAAATTAATCTCCATCTGCATTCATTCACTCACCCACAGAAATGAACTGGCAGTTGACTCTGTAAAAGGCAGGGATTTAAGCATTATAAAGAGCAACCTATGAGTTTTAGCATGAGCCAGTGTTCTGGAGCAACTGTGATGCCAACAAGTGCTAAATACTGATAGCAATCCAGCTGATGACTCTTCCTGGATTCTTCTGCAATATATCTTTACAGATAATATTGTAATGTCATGAGACATACATAGTATGAAACACTACTTGTCATCCAATAATGACATTACAGTGTAAGAAGAATAAATGGGTAAAGAATAAGATCAGTGGAGTCTGATTAGGTTCTTAACAAGATAGCTTATATTGTAAATGAAGATTATACAATTGTTTGAATATATTTGTTGTATCAACAAAGAATATATTGTTAAGCTCAGTGTTATATTGTTATAAATAGCAATATCAGGAATGACAGGACTTTACGTTTGTGCCTGAGGCATCATATCAATCCATGCCATCATACGGCACTGTATATAAAACTATAACTATTAATAAAATATGGCAGCTAATAGGAAAGAATAATCTCAGATGCTGGTTTACTAAGGATTTAGCACTTTTGGGTAACTAATACATGTTTTGGTTATAGTTCTTTGAGCTCCAATGACATAAAAGTTGGTGATGGTGCTTCACAGATTCAAAGACTATAATACCAGAACTACTGTTACTGCGGTAAGAAGTACAATAATCTATCGTTTAACAACAAAGTACCCTGCCCTGACAGAACTCATAAATGCAATATATTTCTAAGGCCTTCATCAAGAAACTTTTTTTTTTTCTGGAACACTTGGGGGTAATTATGTAAAAGCCTGCATTTCCAGCATTTTCTCAAAGCAAATTTCTGCAGGTACATTCGCTTCAAAAATGATCCCATCAACTTTTGCCTGCTATTGTGTGCGCAGAAATTTTTTGAGAAAATTTCTGTGCATTCTTTTGAAATGCAAAAAGATATGCAGGTCCACTGCAAGCCCCCTCCCCACCTCTACCCAAGGAATGCTTCTACTCGGTTCTTGTAAACTTATGCACATGTTGACCTGCATGTCAGTGGAGCAATTTTATAACAGGCCATGTCCGTGGTTAAAACACTGTTTGATCCATGGAAAAGGCCTTTGAAAATTACCCTCCCTAGAGTGCAAACGGTATGGATACTTGAGTTATGTCTTCCACCAGGTAAGTCTGTTGCAGTGGTTCTCAACTCCTTCCCTGGGGACACTCCCAGTCCACTGGGTTTTCAGGATATCCACAATGTGGATATGTGTGAGATGGATGTGATGCACAGCCCCCTCCTCCCCCACTGTATACAAATCTACCTCATGCATATGCATTGTGGATATCCTACAAACCCAACTTGCTGGGTGTGTCTCGAGGACTGGGTTGAGAACTATTGGTCTACTATATTTTCTTTTTATTTCTTTTTATAAGTTTCATAATTATGATACGGTTGTAGCACTCATTGGATTCACACACATATTTGAAGACTACTAACCCATTCTGAAATTTCATTACTTTTTTTTTAAATTATTATTTGCAAAATACTCATGATTCTTCATTTTTGGCTTTTATTTTTTTTCCCCCAGGAATTTATCAGTATTTAAAGCAACAACAGTAAAAACAGGAGAAAATGAGGCAAAAATGACCTCTTATTTTTCTTGTTTTATATATATATATATATATATCTCAGGGTTTAATTTGGTGGCCAGAAGAATGAAGCACCATCTAGGTTCTATTCTTGTGCTAGCAGAGGGTGCTGGGGGTGGGGAAAGGCAGGTTATGGAGGCCTAAATAAAATCCTGAAACCATACTGGGGATGCTTGGGTGGAGGATTCACTGGGGGGGAGGGGGGGAAGAGGATGGGAGGAGTCCAGGTGTGTTATGAATTCTGGAAGATCAAATAAAATTCTCTGTGTTAAGTGTTAACAAAAACTAGGGTTAACCTCAATAAAACTGAATAATAGTTTACGTTTCTTAAGACCTGGGAATTATTTTTTCCATAAAAGTCTTATTTAAAGTGAACATGAAGGGACCTAAAGGGAACACCATCTGATTTGGGGCTTTCTTCTTTCCCTAAATTAGGGCAAACACAAATCAGAGGAAATCTGTTACCAGAGAAGTTGGTCATTTCAGATCAAATTTTTAGTATAACGTTTGCAAACACAAAACTTTGGCTAGAGCTCTATACTGTGGTGTTTGTGAGTCCCTCTTCTCTTTGCTGTATTATGGTCTCAAATGGTGCAGAGTCAAATGTTCCTTTAAAATATTACCATTTAATTTATCTTGAAGATATGCATATTTTTAGTATTGTAATGTTTAGCTCTAATTTTGACATTCTCCATTAGGGTGTAATTTGCATGTGTTATCAGATGTAATGATAATTTTTAATTTACAAACACAAACGAGCTGAATTCCCAAGAAATGACATCCAATACATACTTTAGGTTAATTTGTCAAGATGGATATTATAGCGCGCCAGTAGGATTAATGAGTTACTTGTTTAGAATCCATAGGTCTTAACATCCTTTCACCAAACATTATATATGGGCTTGATTTACCATCAAGGATTAAAAGTAGAATAGAAGTTCTGTTTGGAAGCAGTAGCCCAGAGTCATGATCACATGACTTGCCTAACAACATTTAGAATAATGTGATATGGAATAGAGGGTAATTTTAAAAAGTATTTCCATGGGTAAAGCTGCACAGAAATGGGCTTCTGTAACACTGCCCGCCTGATATGCAGGCATAACATGCAGATGTCATATTAGTGCATACATCTACCCGGATTCAGTGGAGATGTTTCTGGGGGTGGAGTTGGGGGAGATGTTTGGACTTATACACACATTTTTTGGCTTTTGGAAATTAAGGGGTGAATTTTGAAAGCCCTACGCAAGCCAGAGCCGAGAGATTCACGGAGAAGTTGGGCTGGCGCACGCCACGGGGATTTTACAAGGCGCTCGCACAAATGAGAAGTTGAAAACAGGGACGGGGCATGTGCGTTCTGGGACTTTAACATGACATGTGTGTGTAAGTATTTAAGTGCACAAGCACGCGCTGGCATCACCTGCTGCATAACTTTACTCCTGCTATGGATGGCGTGAAAGTAATAAAAAAAAAAAAATAGGCTACTCAGCGGGGTTTTAAGAGCTGGTGCTAACAGGGTTAAAGGGAGGCTATTTAACTAGCGGGGGTTAGGAAGTCCTATCCCTTACCTGGGCGAACTGGGGAAACTGGTAATTGCATCTGCCCACGTCTCAATTCCCCTCCCACAAAAAGGGAGATTTTAAAATCCAAATAAATGGGAAGGGAAGTTTTCCTCAGCTGGCGCACATATGTTGCATGCACCACTTTGCTACAGCTCCTTGTTAGGTGCAGGAGTCTGGGAGGGAGAGAGAGAGAGAGAGAGAGAGAGACTTTATAAGGCTCAGTCTGATACTCTATATATGGACCATTGTAAGGGGGCACTGAATCAGGGTGGGTTTTCGAGAGGCGGGTTGGGGTTAGGGGGGTGGTGTTACAGACACATTCAGAGGTATCCATTGTAAAATTGACATCATTAAAGAATTTTTGACCCTATCAGTGATGAAAATTCTGAAAAGAGGAGTTGATATGTACACTGTGAACTCTGCTAGCTGCATTGAACAAATCAATTTCTTTTCAGTGGTGTAAGTCTGAGTTCTGGACCCCCAAGCGAAACTTTGGGAAAGGGACCCTGCAATGGAAGATCCAGGATTGGGGCTGAGAAGGGCTCCCCTCTGAAGATCTGGTGACAGGGCCCGTCCCCATCTGAAGATAGACCAGCAGCTGGGAAAGTGCCAGTTGTAAATGGCACAAAAGCCATAAGGGTTTACAAGACTGTTATTGATGAAAATATATTTGAATAAGCTTGCATAACAGGGTGTGTTACGATTGAATATTGTAACCTTGTTTTTAATATCGAAGAATGAATGTGTATAAGTGTGTATGTGCATAAGGGTGAGTGTTAATGATGTTATTTGACATATTTTTATGGTAAACGTTATGCAAGTTTTGATAATAAAGTTTGTATGCTCTCATTCATACGAATGACTGATCGGAAATGTCATCTGACATAAGCTGCATGCATGTACAGAGACCTTGTTTCGACGTAGCATTTCCACAGGTTAAAAAAAAGGGCACTGCATTAGGAGCTAACAGTACAGATTTTGGACAATGTGTTCGCCGTAGAGACTGGTTGAGATGAACGGCAGTCCTCCTGTTTTCATTAAACGCTGCAGAGGAATTTCAATACATGTAACTGTACGGAAGCATAATAGTGTGTTTTGCCTGCATTAAACATTGTTATCTGGAGAATGAGAGTGAGCTGGAGCAGGGTTTGTGAAGCAGGGCCAGCCGTAACATGCTGAGTTCCTACCACATTACGGCAACTTCTTCAAGCCCCAAAATAATGTCAAACATATGTTAACTAGTTTAATTAGAAATCCATTTTATGCAGCCTGCGCTATTAAGGGGGATGGGGAAAAATTTCAAACTATACATGTTGGCACTTTTTACCAGCGAACTCTGCACTGGTTCCCAAAGTGAATGTAATGCGTACTTGCACCTTGAAATGTGCCGCAGGTACAAAGTACCTATGATCCCTTTCGCTTGCTTTTTGTGCAGGTACTTTTTTGTTTTTTTAATGAATAGGAACACGTGCAGACTTAAATGCAATCTGCGTACGTAACTCTTCCTCCCCTCAACCTAGACAAGGCCCTGGGAATGCCTCCGTTGAGCGGGGCTCGCCATGCACACAAGGCGGCCCGCCCTGCGCATTTTCAGGCTGCATCGAGGGAGGGCCAAGTTTCGGTCACCCAATTTGCACCTGGAACTCGCGTGTTCCCCCATCCCCACCCCCACCCCGATAAGTGCCTTTGAAAATCTCTTCCCTGACAACTCTGTCTGGGTTTTCACTACATGGTTAATTGTATACCTTTGGTGCCTGTCAGACAACCCTTTCAATCAATGCAGTTGTCTATTTATCAGTAAGGGAGTCAGGTTCACTAAAACTACAATTAAAAAAAACCCCAAGTCTTCACAAAGTGCTTAACATAGCTTTCAGTTATTTCTCATGAAATGAGCAAAGCAACTCTTTATTTAATGCTCTTTCTGAGGAACATCATGTGATCAGAGGTTATATACACTGTACATCTACAAAAGAGAAAATGTGATGATTCTTTGACCTGCTTGGGGCAAAATAATTGTTTAAACCAACTTTCTTAGTCTAATTCATCAGCTACCAGGTTTCTGCCTGAATAGGTCTCTTAAAAGTATCTGTCTATGGCGCATGTACAGTAGTTTCCAGGAACTGTTTTGGAAACCTTTGAAATAGTAGCCTCACATTTCCAGTGAACTTCTAATGCTCATAAAAGTGCCATATTTTCAGTGCCTTCCCTTATGTCAGCAGGACAGGACGGGTGCAGCCGACGACAGCACAGCGTTAACCTCAGTGACACACTCAGATGCTTTAACTTTTTCGCTCCTGCAAAACACCCGTATAGGGCAAGAAGTTAATTTACTGTCATGCCGAGCAGCCAATTCATTCTCTCTGCAGATTTGTACTGAGAACTGTTGAGACCATCAACTTGATACGCAAACAGTCTGAGCTTTATTTGAAGAAGTGACCCAGTGGTAAAATATCTTGCAGTTCTATGCCAGCCCGCTGAGCCATCCTTTCTCCTTGAACACAACAGTCCCCATTACAGAACAGATTTTAAGTACATTTAGAGACTGTGCCAATGCTAGCATCCATTTTAATTGCTTATAAGGCTAATAATAATGCGCAATCAGTGATCAGACCAGTTCAGATGCTATGTGAAGTAATATGAAGTTGTGGACACATGAAGGATCTCTTACAGAGAGTTTCCCTAATCAGTTTCAAAATGAGTTTTGTACCAGAGCAGACTGAAGACCTGTGGTTCTGATCGTCTCTGGGCCTAAAAAAAATCAACAATATTACAAAGTCTGATTCTTCTATTCTTGTTTCATATCCTTTATATTTTATAGAACATGAGTCTGCTTTTGTATGGCAAACTGCTTAAAAGCGATACTTAAAAAATATTTCTATCAGAGTATTGTATCCTATCTACATTTTTATACTTTAAAAAAATATTTTATATGCTTTTTTTTTTTTTTTTTTTTTTTACATTTTAGTCAAGTACTTTCTTAAACAAAACAATAGCACCACAGTGGCATTCCTGGCCAAAGCAGTAAACGGTAAAGCACATATGCTACATACTTGAATGGTCAATACATTTGTTGAGGCTGTTGTACCATTCTGCGCTGCATGCATTCACGAACATCATTTCTTTGACACAAAGACAATGATGGGAAAGGAGGACTGTAAGGCCCAGCCAGTTTGCATAGTCCTGATACAATGCTACACAGCCTACTCCATTCTCAGGCTTTCTTCCCACTTCCTTGCCTCCAAGGCTCCTCTGTGTCTATCCCATGGTTTCTTGACTTCTTTTACTGTCTTGGCTGCCACTGGGAGATTCTTCCATGTGCCCACCACCCTTTATTTAGATTTTATTTTTTGGTACTTAAAAGCAAATTACATGCAGGTGCTATAGGTATTTCCCTATCCCAGAGGGCTTACAATCTAAAGGCCAGATTTTCAAAAGCATTCGCACACTTAAAAATGGATTTTATGTGCGTAAATGAACTTTACTCATGTAAGTGGGATTTGAAAATTGCTACAATAGTAGTTATATTTACATGTGTAAATCCTTTTGAAAACTGCCCCCTAAGTTTGAACATGAAGCAAAGGAAGGTAAAGTGACTTGCTGAGGTCATGAGGAATAGCACTGGAATTTCAACCCTGGTTTCCATGGATTGTGGCCCACTACTCTAACCACTAGGCTACTCCTCCTCACTGCTCTGTCCAGGAAGAGGTATTTTCTAATGTTCATCCTATGATACCCTTCCAGCCCCCTCTTTTAGGCTCATATCATGACCTAGAATGTCCTTTCCCATGGAAAACATTTGCTTCCTGTACACTATCTATACCTTTTGAGGGATTTGAATATTTCTAGCATATTTTCTGCTTTCTCCTGACTTCTAGGGTATTTATACCTAGGTCTGAAAGTCTCATTTCCAAAGGTTTACGGGGCAGAGACTGTACCAGTTTGATAGCCCTTCTTTGGACTACCTCTACTCTGTCTCATATAGCTGAACTGACATTGAACAGAAGAGGCCATTTTATAAATTAGTTTTTCTTAACTGTCAGTATCCACAGTTCTAGACAGAGAATTGATTTCTGCTTAATTTTAATAGCATTTTTTCTTTTCTTTTCCAAGTTCCTCTTGTGCCAACACGCCATTTTAGAAACATGTAATGAGGTGGAAAAAGAGGACATTGTGTTAGTATTGAGGAACAGTGTGAAGGAGAGGAGAATTTTCAAAATGGTATTCCAAAGAGCTGTTACAGCAACTACTGTAACCAAGGTTACCTTCTGATATTCTACATAGTGGTTGCAGAATAACAAAGTAATAGTATCTATTTTGCTCCTGGAGAAAACTGGATACTTTACAGCTTGTGATGCCTTTTTATCACCCCAGTGGAAGAATTACCCAAAGATTTGTACACAAGGAGGCTGAAATTCAGCGCTGTTTAGCCATATAAGTAGGGACTTATCTGGCTAAATGGCTAAATATTGGGTCCTATTCAGGGGGAATATGAGTCTTCTGGGAAGGAGCTACCTATCCGGCCAGCTTAGCTGGATAAGTAGAGATATTCAAATTTATCTGGTTAAGTTAACTGGATAAACTAGACCTGCTCAATAGCAGGTCTAAAGTTTGCCAAATAAGACTTATCTGGCTAACGAGTGACTTATTCTAGGATATTCAGCAGCATAGCTGTGTTGCTGAATATTCCTTGTAAGATAGCTGGATAAGTCTTAGCTGGATAAGTCTTATCTGATTAAATTATGTAACTGGATATCTTTGAATATCTACTCCAAGTTTTCTAGACCACATCAGTCCCTTCTCTAGTTGTCACCTTGCAATTGGTGGCTATCCAGATATGGTAAAGGCCACAAGTAGATATTTTATATATATATCTATATCCATCTATCTATCTATCTATATATATAGTGAATTGATTGAAGAGTATCTACACGGAAATGGGCCTATATTGCACAGATCTTAGTGCATTAGGTACAAAATCTGTGGAATTTTGTTCTTGTCTTATATTCCGTATTTAAATGTAGTTTTTCACTAGGATATTGACCACCCATTCCAAATTTGGTGCATCAAAACCATGTCTCTATGCATTATTCTGAAAATAAAACTGTGAATATCATAATGCTCCAGTATAGATATGTGCTGCAACTGCAACCTTGAGTATTGTGTATAATTCTGGTCAGCCCATCTCAAGAAAAATAAAGCAGAAGAAGAGGATAGAGAGAGGCAACAAAAATGACAAAGGAGAGGGAACTGTCCATCTCTGTGAGGTGAGGCTACACAGGTTAGAGGCTCTTCAGCCTGGAGAAGAGATGGCTGAGAGGAGAGATAGAGGTCTATAAAACCATGAGTGGGGGGGGGGGAATGGGTAAATAGGGAACGGCTATTCACCCTTTCCAATAGCATTAAGATTAGGAGACACTCTATATAACAGGCAGGAAGCAGGTATAAAACAAACTGGAGAAGGTATTTTTTCACTCAATGCACAATTAATCTGTGGAATTTGTTGCTGGAGGATGTAGTCAAGGCACCTAATCATAGTTGGGTTTAAAAGGGGTTTTGCACAAGTTCCTGAAAGAAAAGTCTGTAAACAATTATTAGTCAGATAAACTCTGGGAAAGCCATTGCTTATGCTGGGAATGAGCAACAGGGAATGGAGCTACTCTGGGGTGTGCCGGGCGACCTCAACTGGCTGCTGGTGGAGACAAGATGTTGGGCTTGATGGACTTTTGGTCTGTCCCAGTGTGGCCCATCTTATGTTCTTACAGTTTTTTTTCAGTTTCTTTAAATAACTACCAGCACATAGGTATCTATAAGTATAAGCCATGAGATTGTTTCTGAATGTTAAGCCTATATTTTTGGTAGTTTATTTGAGCTATCTGCTCTCTCATAATGTACATCAAGCCAAAGTCCAACCTTGATCCTCTCTCGTTCTCAAAAGGACCAATGATAAAAAGAAAAAGTAGAGCTAGGAATAAGAAAGAGAAAGAAGGAGATCAGAAGAGATGCAAAGGAATATAAATTTGTATAAAAATATTAAAAATGGGTTTTAAGTTTGCTTGGCTGTGGGGGTCTAACCACTAAGTTATAGTGCCAGTATCTAATTACCACAAAGCACAAACCATTAATAAAGCTCCACTGGGGGGGTCACGTGGGGTGATGTGCTGAGGAGGACGCGTTTCCCTTCAGCTCCGAGCTCCCTGCACATTCGGCACCGGCGAAATCCCTAAGAATCGGCAATTTTAATATTTTTTTTTGAACACACCCGACAGCTGGCATATGTCTATCGTGAAATTCATGAATAAATCGCCGCAACCTATGACTTCCCGGACCTCACGAAAGGAAAAGGAGAAGGACCGCGGCAAGGCAGGGGAGCCTAAGATGGCGGCGGATGCGGCAGCACAAAAGCAGCCGGAGGGCCTCGCGGAAGCGATCACCTTGGCGACCCTTCGGGAGACCATAGCAGCCACGCTTGATGAAAAATTAGCGGGCATTCATGAGAAATTGACCGGCATGAGCGAGACGTTATCTGACCTGGGACCCCGGCTCGACCACGTGGAAACGCGGGTGATGACGGTGGAGGAAGACATGGCGTCTGCTGCGCTTCAGCTCCAGGCACAAGCGACGGCCCTCAAAGAATGCCAAGAAAAACTCGACGATCTTGAGAACCGTTCTAGGCGATCAAACCTCCGGATCCTGGGACTACCAGAGGCCGTGGACGATAAAGGGCTGGGTGAGTTTCTTGCCTCCTGGCTGCCGGACGCTGTGGGCCTCCCTGAGCTTAAAGGCCTGCTTATGGTGGAATGGGCACACAGGGTAGGCCCTAAAAAACCGAATGACACCTGCCCTCGAATCGCCATTGCAAAATTTTTGAACTACGCCCATAAGCAACAAATTTGGTCAGCGTCCCGACGCCTAAAAGAGCTTACATATAATAATCAACGCATCCGCCTTACACAAGATTACTCGGCCCGTGTCTCCCAGTTGCGAAGGCAATACTCTGCTCTGTGCTCCCACCTCGTGGAGACCGATAAAAGATTTGCCTTACAGTACCCTGCTACGTTGAAGGTCTGGCAGGATGGGAAGGTGTTCACCTTCAACTCACAGGATGAAGCCAAGAAGTTTTTGCGATTCCCTCCCCCGTGAGCCGACAGGGAACTGCTGTGGAGCACCGATTTTCATTACCAGGACCGAACTGCAAGCGTTTAGAAACAGCACCGGACAGGCCAGACGGATTAGGACGCCCTTGCACGCTGGTCCCCTGCGCTTCCATTGTTCCAATACCTGCGGGGCTTTATTGGACGGGTCTCGGACTGTCAATATCAGTGTTGGTGGTGAGTGCAGGGACAGAGTCCTTGCAGACTTGTTTCCCTGTCTCCATCTGACTGCTGTCTGCACTCATGAATGACAAGGGGTTATATGACTGCTTTTCTTTTACTTTCTTTTTATAATGTGCGGGGAGCTTGAACATCCAACACTGACCCCGGATCTCCCCCCCGCTTGCGGGTAGTGGGAGAAAGACTTTGAGTTGGATGTATGTGTGGGGGGGAAAGGGGAGGGGGAGGGGAAAGGGAGGACACGGGGTGGGAGGGGAGGGGGGACATGCTGATAGAGGGCGTACAAGGTCAAGGGAAGGGAAAGGGTACGGGGTGGTGGGGGATGCACAGACAGAGATAAGTTGGAAGGGTATAAACAGTGAGCCTTGGGGTGTGGGGGGTGAGTGGAGGCTGGGCACTCCCCCCCCATCAATACTGAGATTAACAGGCATAAGAAATGATCATGATAGGGGCATTACATGAACAAGTTGGTGTCATGGAATGTGCACGGCATGGGCACACCTATTAAACGTAAAAAGATTCTGAACAACTTTAAGAAATTAGGCACAGAAATTGCATGCTTACAAGAAACCCATTTAAATGCTATTGAGAGTTTGAAATTAAAGAGGGACTGGGTGGGAGACTGTTGGTTTGCGGCAGCACAGGGGCGTAAAGCAGGGGTGGCGGTTTTGATACATAAGTCAGCTGATTTCACGGTAAAGCAGTCTATAGCGGACCCAGAAGGGAGATATGTCTTGGTTGTGGGCCGATGGAAAGGTACCATGGTCACTATATGTAACATCTATGCTCCAAGCACAAATGCACCATGCTTCTTTAACGGCTTGCTGAGTACTCTCTTGACCCATATGAAAGGCTCCCTGATAGTGGCGGGCGACTTTAATTGTGTTCACGACCCGGAAATGGACAGATCCCCAGCAGGGCACACTCCCCGTCCAGGGGTTTTCAATGGAATTAAATTGCTATGTCAAAATCTGGACCTCATTGATGTGTGGCGAACATTACATCCCACAGAAAAAGACTACTCTTTTTTTTCACACCCCCACGGCTCGCAGTCCTGAATAGACTACATCCTTCTGGCACGACAGCTGTTCCCTAAATCTCAAAAAGCGGAGGTAGAGACCCCAGTGATCTCAGATCATTCCCCGGTGACCTTGACTCTCCGCCTCGGAGACAGACTACAGGGTGACCGGCCATGGCATTTCCCGGGGGGTTTGGCCACGGATGTGGATTTTCAAAACTACCTGAAAGAAAAATGGAGACTCTATGCCCAGAATAACGAGCGGCATCGCATCACACCGATTTTATTTTGGGAAGCTGGCAAGGCTGTCATACGGGGGGACATAATAGCGTATCTTAGCGCTAGAACAAAGAGGATGGCGGCCGAGATACTTTCTCTAGAAGCTAAGATGAAGACTCTTAAAGCACAATGGCTTTCCTCACCAACGGAATCGCACAAAAAACTGTATTTTAGCACACTAAGCCAATTAAACACAACGTTACACGCTCAAGCCTACCGGGAGTTACAAGCCATGAATCATAATTTTTTCAAATTTGGGAACAAGATCGGCAGACCATTAGCAAACCTAGTGAGAGGGTCTAGAAGGAAGTCCTTCATTCACACCATGAAGACGACAGAAGGCAAACTAGTGACTACAGTGTCGGATATGGGAAATGTTTTCCGGACATTTTACGAAGCCCTCTACACGGATGACTTGACTCCAACACTATCCCAGGAGCAAGAATTTTTCTCGAATGTCTCTCTGCCCAGGCTTACAGAGGTACAGCTGGCGCTCCTAAACAAACCCATACAAGTTCAGGAGGTCATCCGAGTGATTAAGGGGGTAGCTAAGGGAAAAGCGCCTGGCCCAGACGGTTTCTCGTATGATTTTTATAAACAGGTACAGGAACTGGTGGCGTCCCCCTTAACAGACTTTTACAAGGAAGGCCTGACCAAACACAAGTTTCCAGACGACTTCAACTCCGCCATTATCACGGTCTTACCAAAAGACGGAAAGGACCTCAGCCTCCCAGCTTCTTACAGGCCGATTTCTCTCCTAAACTGTGATCTCAAAATACTAGCAAAAGTGCTGGCAGAACGCATGAATTCGATATTACCATCCCTCATCTCGGAACATCAAGTGGGCTTTGTCCAGGGGCGGAGAGCCACCAGCCACGTACTCAAACTACTCACGGCCATGCGAATCTCGCAACACCAGCAAATCCCATCGTTGGCGGTAGGCTTTGACTCGGAAAAAGCCTTTGACAGAGTCTCCTGGACATACCTGTTCTCCGTCTTACAAAAATATGGTTTTTCTGGCCCAATCACTGATTATATTGCCTTATTATATGACAATCCCAAATCCAGAATCTTAATCAATGGTCAAAAATCAGATGCTTTTCTTCTACATAGAGGAGTCCGACAGGGGTGTCCGCTCTCCCCACTTTTATATATTCTATCCATTGACCCGTTATTGTGCAAAATCGACCAACACCCGGACATCAAAGGCTTTGAGAGGGGCAACAAGACCTTTAAGGTGGCTGCGTTCGCTGACGACGTTCTAGTATTTTTGACACAACCACTTACTTCTCTTCCACTCGTTCTAGCCCTGCAGTCGCAGTTCGGCTCATTTGCAGGTCTGAAGATCAATAGGGACAAGTCCGAAGCTCTGGATGTTTGTCAAGCGGCCCAGCTCAACTGGCCTGTGCCCTTCCAGCTCAAATGGGCAAACAAGCAGCTAAAATACTTAGGGGTGATTATTCCGTCAGACCTAGATGCAATATACCATCTCAATGTACAACCTAAACTTAAAAATACTATAGACACACTGGTTAGGTGGACATCATTGCCATTATCCTTACGCGGGCGGGTCCATCTCTATCAAATGGTGGTTCTCCCCAAATGGATGTACATCATCCAAATGCTCCCATTATGGTTACGGCTACGAGACCTTCAACTACTGAACAAGACAATTTCTGGCTTTCTTTGGGGGGGGAAGAGGGCTAGAATCTCACTAAGAACCCTACAATTACCGGACACGAAAGGGGGATTGGGATGCCCAAACCTTTTCCGATATAATCTTTCATGTAATCTCCGGTTGGTGCAGGACTGCCTACTAGATACTTCATTCTTCATCCCGGGCTCGTTCCTAAAGGCATGGTTTGGGGTCCCATCCTTAAACTGTCTTTTGCATGCTCTACCCGCCTCCATACCGATTGAGATACGGCCGCATCTTCTGCTTCAGACATGCAGGCGCACGTGGAGGTTCGTCTGTTCGAAACTGGGGTTTCCATATCACACGACACCCATGGTGAGCATCGCCAACAACCCACACTTCCTTCCAGGTCAAGGGCCATCAGTTTTTCTCCAGTGGCGAAAGCTGGGACTGAAATGCTTACATCAAATGGCAAATAAAGAGACAGAAGGCCTTCACAGTTTTCATGACCTTCAGGAGCGATATCAGCTTCCCTCTTCTGACTTCTTTGCTTACCTACAGCTCCGCCACTTTCTTAACTCGGTGGGAGAGGAACACACCCTTGGGGTCCAGCGGCCGGCCCTAACTAACTTAATTACAGCAGGCACCAAGAATGGGCCAAGTATTTCCCGTTTCTATGGGGAACTGGCAAAATGCTTGGACGGAGACGTGCTAACCCCACTGTACCTGTCTTGGAAAACATGGCCAGAATTCAACCTCTCCCTCCAGGAGTTTACGAAAACCTTCGCCACTATTCGGGAAATATCCACCAACGAACAACTACGTGAGACCCAATTTAAATTTTTATGGAAGGGCTATATACCTCCCGCTACCGCCTTCAAATTCAAACTGTGCCCAACACCCGCCTGCCTGAAATGCTCAGCACCCATTGGATCTTACACTCATTGCTTTTGGGAATGTCCTGCCATCCTCGGATTTTGGGCGGATATAGCATCATTTTGCGAGAAGATATGGGGCCACCCTATCCCGGTTAATCCCAATGTCTGGTTGTTTGGAGTGGCGAGGGATAATATGCCAGATGTAGACTACCTGGGGATATTCCTAACCAAAGCTGCCACAATGGGGAAAAAAGTTATCCTGACCGAATGGTTATCCCAACAGCCCCCAATGAAGGATCATTGGTTCCAGAGGATGTTGAGTCTTGGTACTCAAGAGTTTCTATTAGCGAAACATTCTACCACGAAACAGAGGGACAAAATGCAACAGATATGGCAGCCCTTCCACTCGTATCTAAGCCTGGCTATTACCAAGACGGGAAGGCCTCAAACCGAATAGGCATCTAGCCCATTGACCATGGGAGCTGAGTGCACAATACTCTCACCTCTACATCGGCTGGACTCGGTGGAACTCTTCATATCCACACAGAACCCTCCAAGGCTACCTGCCGCTAGAAGCCAGACCAGGCGACTGACTTTTCCCCTTCGATTGAGTTTTCCCTTTCCATTGACCTACGACATATCCATTTGGGAGGGGAAGGGGGGAGGGGGGAAGGGGATAAGGGGAGGGGTTTGGGGTTAAACTCCTAAATTTATGGGGGGGAAGCATAGATTAGGAACTAGAAAAAGTGAAGGCACTCTGGGTCATAAGCCATACAGGTTAGTCATATTCAAGGTTATGTTGCTATCATTACTGTTGGACTTTACCTATGAAGGCTTTATAGGAGAGACCGTTATATGCTATACCTTGTATATTATATTTTGTACAAAGCCTACTCCTGGTCTTGTTACATTTGGTTGAATATGTTCGATACAGTGTTTGTACTTTGTTACTTCACAACAATAAACATATATTAAAAAAAAAAATAAATAAATAAAGCTCCACTGGCAAAAGAAAGTGATGAAAGTGTGCAGCAGAGTATTGCCCTTCCTTGGTTCACATGACCCTCTTTAATAATCCTAGCATATTGATTTGATTTCTATGAATTCACTCAGAGCATTTTCTGACAGCAAACAATGGAATTCTATATTTCCAAAAATAAATGCAGAAATCAACTCTCTGTCTTGTGGTGACCACAAAATCCATCTAGCTTGATGCAAC
Source organism: Rhinatrema bivittatum (assembly GCF_901001135.1). NCBI lineage: Eukaryota > Metazoa > Chordata > Amphibia > Gymnophiona > Rhinatrematidae > Rhinatrema > Rhinatrema bivittatum. Next base: position 217,429,674 of record NC_042618.1, on the reverse strand, counting down.
ATTCCAACACTGCTGTGTTGCAATGAGGATCTGCAGTTCTGTTGTAAATGACAGTGTTATGCATCTGATTTTTTGAAAGGATTAATACAAATGCCTTGTCCCAGGCTTCCCTTTAATACCCTGCTGAGCTCTCCCCGAGAGATAATTATGGAGCAAGGTGCCAGTAGTCTTCAGTAGCGAGCTCGAGCATTTCGTGGAGGGAACTAATGGCCTGATTTATGAAAGTTTTTTTCCCACAGACATGGAATGACAGCAAGCCCTTAATAAATTTGGTCCAAAGAGTTCCTGGCACACCCTTATCTATGCAAAGGAAAGTAATACTAAATTAGGATATGATATTGTACAAAACATTTTAATGCAGTTGACTGTCATGGATTCTGTGTTGAAATATTGCTTTTAAAAGCCACCGAGCAGAAGACAGTGCATAGATGTAATCACGATTAGTTTTCAGCCAAGTAGTTTCCACATTTTGAATTGTAACAATAATCATTAGACACTGAGAGGTCGACATTCAGAGAGCTGGCGAATGGTCAAGTTAAACGAGTAAAGCTATGTCTGTGACTTTATCCGGATATTCAGCAGGACTTAGCCAGATAAGTCTGCTGCTGCTAAATATACTTGGATAAAGTTACATGCATAAGTTTGCTTGAATAACTTTAGGCCAGGCATTTTTCAGACCAGACTTATATGAGTAACGTTAGCTGGAGCATGCTCAATATTTGCACGCGCTCGCGAAGTTTAGCCCCGCCCCAGGTACACCCCCAGTGGTGTGCACAACATTTATTCACTAAATGGAGGAAGAAGTGGGGGTTGGGAATATTCAAATCTTGGCTTTTGTCCGGCTAACTCCAAAAGATAGCTATGCAAAGCCTTTGAATGTCGATCTCTGATTCTCCAGAATGGAGGTGCCAATACCTCCAATTTCATTACAGACATAGCAAATAGATGTCAAAGATAATCTTCAGGTCAGAAGTAAATTTCAAATTTCCAAACTACTTTTTAATGTATCATCTTTGGTTGAGTGAAGTTTTCATGTCTTTCCCCCACCCCATTTGCTTTTACCTGTTACTCTTTTGGCCAGACACTTTCATATTACAAACTACAAAATAGCACCATTGCACTATAAAACAGAGATTTACGTACTATTTAATATGTGTGTATTGATATAATAAAATTTAGGATATTGCTGTATATGAAGAAATTACATTTATACAGTTGCAAGACAATTTTGTTTCCTGAAGGAATCAGTGGGATGGGGGGGGGGGGGGGGGAAGGGTTCAATAGCCTACATGCAGGGCTGGCAGAAGCATTAGGTGGGGTAGGCAGTGGCCTGGGGCGCCAGAAGTGGGCGGGGCAGCAGAGCAGATGGTGAGGGCAGCAGTTTTGAAAGGATGGAGGAGATGAGAAGTGGCGCAAGTGAGGCACGGAACTGGGGAACGTTTTCCATTTTTGGGTATGTATTTCTTTGAGGAGCCGGGGTCGTTTGTCGTTTATGATTTGGCAGAGAGAGAGAGAGATATCACACGACGACATCACTGCCTAGGGTGGCTGGACACCCTTCCACTGGCACTGCCTACATGTGCCTTAACTAAAGTCTCACTTGCCTTGGAAATATTTTCAGCACAGCAAGATGGAAGGAAAAGGAGCATCTGACTAATGCTAAAAATTGTCAAACTTGGAGCCGATAAAGGCTTCAACACTGTCATGCTGCTCCTATTGAAAATGTAAAACTGTGCAGGTATAATAGAGTAGACAAATAATGTTTTTAGACACTGTAAGATAAAAACAGCCTTTTGCCTTTTTTTTTTTTTTTTTAATAGAAGTGCAAATAAACAACAGTTAAGGCTGCTAGAAAGTTCCAGCACCCAGGTTTCCTCGGCAGATTTAGTGCAATTGGAACCATCAAAAGCCCATTCATTTTGGGGGGTTTTGATGGGTACAGGTTTTTAAACATTTGTGCAGGACATTTAAGACAGTTGAAAAAATCAGATAGAAAGATACCCACTCTAGAAGCCTTTAGCAGTGAACCAGTTGAAAACATGTTGGAAAGGCTTAATACAAATTAGATTATTACTTGCATTGTTCATTGGGAGAATGCCCATTCATTGAGAGATCATTAAGCTTAGTTAAACTATATATTTCTTTTAGGTTTCCATTGTTCGACGAATACTTTTTATTTACAGTAAAGTATCCTGCAGATTCTTAGAGATGGCATTTCTTATATCCGATAGTTTCTGTTTCCTGTGTTGCCTCTACTTGTATTTTTCAAATGTACTTCCTGTAAGAAGACAAAAAAAAAGAAAACAATGCATTTTCAAACTATTATTTTAGACATCAAGTACATTTTTGAGGCTCAAGCCCACTTCTTTAATAGGGCAATAATGAAAACTATTTCCGCAGGTAAAACACGTTTACCCGTGGAAATGGATTTTTAAAAAAAAAATTATTGCCTATTCTCTGTGTGGATAAGAGTGTGTGCGTACGTCTGCAGTGTGTGGGCCTTTACCTGCATCCTGGGGTAGACTGTCAGGAGAGGCAACTACATGCACAGTTTTACCTAGCAAAAGTACCCACACAAAAAAAGTTGGTACACATTTTAAGGGAGTAATAATCAAACCAGAACTAGGTCCTGCATAGTTTTGCTTTGATTACTGCGGCACACTCGGCAGGTAAAAACTATCCTCCAGTTTTGCCAGACCATGGGAAAGCTGGATTATCTACCTCTAAACAGATAAAGATGCCACTATACCCACTATAACCGGGAAGTGCAATGTCAAGTCATCCTTATTCGATATCAAAATTCAATTTTAGAATTAAACGTATGTTGCAGCAACAGACAAATGCATTAGGGAATATGTACGTGCACATGAAAGCCAATATCCAAATACTTTGCAGTAAAACAAGGTAACAAAACTTTGTTTTAGATATGTCAGTGAAAGGAGGAAGTACAGAGGGAGGATTGAAAGACAGAGGTGGAGAGTGCCAAAGAAAAAGCAGAAATACTGAACAAATACTTTAATTCATCTTTTCAGAAGTTTAAGTAGGAAAGGTATGTGTTTTTGCAGATAATATTAATATCTGCAACATAGTGGACACTTCAGATAGAGTAGAACAGGGGTTGCAATTCGTAGTTCCCAAACCTCAGGTGATAGGGCAGTTTTATTTTAATTTTTAAGGGCAGTTTTATTTGTATAGTTTAGAGTTTTAGAGTATTTGATGTTAGAATTGAATTTTAGTAATTGACCTTTGATTTTATTTATTTAATGCTTGAATTGTTTAAGATGGTTTTACTAATTGATCTGCTTTACTCCTGTTTGGTTTGACATGTAAACCGATATGAAGTCAACACGAATCCCGGTATATAAAAGTGAACACATGAAACGTACCACCTCAATGAAGATGTAGCAGGGCTGCAAAGGGAAAAAAAAAAAAAAGTACACCCAAGCTGAAGACGTTGCCTCCTTGCTTTTGTCCTGTGTGGGCGGCCCTGAAGGCAGGCAAGAGCAATGGTCAGCATCAGCCCACAAAGAAGTAAGGGGAATCATTGGCCTGCCTGTAGCAGGAGAAGGAAATAGTGTAACAGCCTAACTGTGCAGCAATGATGCACCCTGCTTCTGCTAATGCAGCTGCCTTTTATTCTCTTCAGCATTGCCTGCATGGCGCAAAGACAAGGAGGCAGTGTCTTTGGCCTTTTGTACTCTTCTGTGCATGTAGTCTTGAAAAGGCAGCAGGCCTGGACTTGAGAAGGAGACTACGACCCATGGTGATGCGTTGGGAGTATGAGTTAGGAGGAGCGTTGGTAAAATATCTGCCCCAGGTGAGGAGACTGCCTCACCTGCCAATGTAAATAAAGTACCTGGAAGTGGGTCCTCTGGGAGGAGGCAGGGAGCCTGCTAAGCGAGAGAAAGAATGACGGCTTGAGATGGAGAGGAAGAGAGAGACAGTGGGTGGGGATAGGGAGAAAAAGAGAGAGTGACTACAGGAGTTGGGGCGGTAAAGAAAGAGAAAGAGAGTGACTGCAGGGTATAGGGCAAAAGAGGAAGAGTGATTGCTGGAGTTAGTGGAAGAGAGCTAAACTGCTGGGTATGAGGAAGAGGGAGAGAGACTTCTGAGGCTGGTGGGGGAAGAAAGAAAGAAAGACTGCCAGAAACAGGTGAGGGGAAAAGAGAGAAAGACTGCTGGAGACTGGGGGGGGGGGGAGATGAAGAGAGAGAGAGAGACTGCTGGAGAAATGGAGAAGAGAAAGAAAAACTTCTATGGAAGAGGGAAGAGAGAGAGAATGACTGGTGGGGATGGGGAAAAGATAGAGAGGGTGACATCTGGGGACTGTGATGCTGTCAAGGAAATGCATCGTTCTGGCTGCGGTGAGGTTGGTGCTGCTTAGTAAGCAAACTCACTAGGCCCACCCCAGCAGCTGGCGGAGAAGCCCATAGCCAAACGCAGCTGCGTTCAGGTCCACGATCGGACCTTTCTTCAGGGGGGGTGTATAGTAATCATTCAGATCTTAATTCCATATGAATCGGTTCACCATCTTCAATTCGAGTCAAATTTATTTATTTATTTATTTATTTATTTAGCGTTTTTCTATACCGGCATTCATGATTAGAAACCACATCATGCCGGTTTACATGCAACAAGGGGTGAGAACAAGAAACGAAACATAAACAAGTGCAAGGAGATCAAAAGTTACATTACAACAAGGGTCTTAAACTGGGAAGAGAAATTAGAATAAGAGAGCCGAACAGTAAGGATTACATTATTTACATTATTTACATTATAATGTGAAGTCTCTTGTATAGTTTGCTATCTCTTATAAAATTGCTATCATTTAGATCGGATCTGGGAAGGCTTGCTTAAATAGCCAAGTCTTAAGCCTTTTTCTAAAAGTCGGTAGGCATGGTTCTTGCCTCAGATCCGGAGGGATAGAATTCCATAATGAAGGACCGGCTGTGGAAAAGGCTCGGTCTCTGAAAGTTAGGTAGTGAGTGGTTTTGGTTTGGGGAACGCGGAGTGATCCTCTGTAGGCTTCTCTGATGGGTCTAGTGGATGTGTGTTGTCTGAGTGGTATTTGTAAATCGAGCGTTGCTTGATGATGTACAGCCTTGTGGATAATAGTGATGGATTTGTGGATGATTCTAAAGTGTATAGGCAACCAGTGCAGGTTCTTGAGAGTAGGGGAAATGTGATCTCTTCTCCTGGTGTTGGTCAGAATTCTCGCAGCTGTGTTCTGGAGCATCTGAAGGGGTTTGATGGAAGCGGAAGGGAGACCTAGTAAGATAGAATTGCAATAGTCTATCTTAGAAAAGATCACTGCTTGAAGGACCGTTCTGAAGTCTCGCACGTGAAGGAGCGGTTTGATTCTTTTAAGTACCTGGAGTTTGTAGAATCCATCTTTAGCAGTTTGTTTGACTTTTCCATTTAGTAAATTTTCCATTTAGTAGTTTGACTTTTCCATTTAGTAAACGCTGAACACTACCGGTCAGTTTTAAACCTTGGTGCAAGGATAGCTGTGCATCCAATCCCAGAGTACGCTGCTGTGACGTCACTGCGTTCCTATCATTACATCCAGTCCCAGATCACACTGCTTATAACATCGCCACTAGGAATAGGAAGTCGTTTGAAATGACTTAAGAAATATCAATGATAATTCTTATTGTTGCGGTTCTGGTTGCGAGCACCGCGACCAGACCCTTACCTCCATGCTTCTGGACCTACTCCCGCTTCTGGAGGCCTGGTTTGCGCCCTGTTTGGTGGCGTCCCCGCGGGGGCCGCACCGCCGGGAAGCTTCCCATGGATGCCCTGCTTCTAGGCGCGCGCCACTTGGATGCTTTTCTAGGCCATTTCCCGCCAGTGGTGACTCCGCCCAGTTCCTGACGTCAGACGCTGCGGCCTTGATAAGCCGGCCGTGGACACTCAGTCTTTGCCTTACAACGGGCTTACCTCCTGGTTCCCTGTTGCGCCATGCCCCGGAGTGAGTTGCCTTGCTACTCCCTCCGTTCCTGCTTGCCTGCTACAGTACCTGCTTGGTTCCTGCTTGCCTGCTACAGCACCTGCTTGGTTCCTGCCTGCCTGCTACAGCACCTGCTTGGTTCCTGCTAGCTTGCTACAGTTCCTGCCTGGTTCCAATCCCCGAGTCTTGCTACAGTTCCTGCCTGGTTCCAGTACTCGAGTCTTGCTACAGTTCCTGCCTGGTTCCAGTCCCCGAGTCTTGCTGCAGTTCCTGCCTGGTTCCAGTACCCGAGTCTTGCTACAGTTCCTGCCTGGTTCCAGTCCCCGAGTCTTGCTGCAGTTCCTGCCTGGTTCCAGTACCCGAGTCTTGCTACAGTTCCTGCCTGGTTCCAGTACTTGAGTCTTGCTACAGTTCCTGCCTGGTTCCAGAACCTGAGCCCTATTACAGAACTTATCTACTATTCTAGTCTGGTTCCAGTTCTCAGTCCTGATCAACAACCCCCCTAAGTTCCAGTGGCCGGGCTCCTCCCGGGGGGGCTTCGGCTTCCAAGGGTGAAGCTGCCTAAGCCCCAGTGGTTGGGCTCCTACGGGCTCCTCCCGGGGGAGCACCAGCTTCCAGGGTGAAGAGCACCTCTACGTCCTGCCTGAACATCTTCCTCCCGGCCTGCCACATACTAGAGACATTGACCACTTTTCCCAGTCTCCTGCAGGTCGGCCTAAGAGTCCACTAAACTGAGACTCCATAACACTTATGCTTCAGAAATGAAACAAAAATATCCACAAATTTTTGTTAGTTTCATTTTGTTTTTTGAAATAGCATGTTATCTGCAAATAGTGTGCACTAAATAATTTTAGCACGCACTTTTTGTAAATAGTATGCGCTTTTAAAAAAAATAAACAATAAACAAACCGAAACCTAAACAAAACAAAAAAGGGAGCATGTGCACCCCTATTTCTTAGCAACAAAACAAGATAATTGCAGGCTTCTGCAACCATACCGCAATGCTTCCTAACAGACTGACATACTAAAGTCTAGTAATATTTACAAACATGTTAACACATGCTACATTGGTAAATAACACACGTTAATCCTTTCGCTAAAATTTGCATGCTTTATTTAGCTATTGTGAACCTCATTGCAAAATCTATGCAAAACGAGGTAATGAGTTACCTGCTGCAAATTAGCTCATTAACTACATTTGCATAGCTAAATAACATGCCTTAAAAAGCTGAAATAACAAGGCACAGGCATTAGCATGAGTAATTTAACTGCACCTCAAGTGATATATAGTTAAACTTCTCTGTGATAATGACCACATTATTGCCTGCAATTCAATGCTTGCTATTTAACTCCAAAAACATTTGCAGGTGATTAACATGGGCCATTATCATCAGCCCATTTTATTGCAGTTTAGCACATTGACCTGAAAGATTTAGCTCAGGAAGTAAAGCGGACTAGGAGAAATAAAACCAAATGTTATTGTACCCATAAAAAATGCCATCACAGGCAGAGATCAAGAGAATATTTAATCACATCCAGCAATACAGATATTAACACAGGACTACTTTAATGTGTCCCTGATGTAACATAGAAACATACATAGAAATGACGGCAGAAGAAGACCAAACGGCCCATCCAGTCTGCCCAGCAAGCTACGCACTTTATCCATTTTTTTTATTTCCCTTTTTCTCTCTCCCACCTGTTACTATTGGCTTCCAATACCCTCCAGCCCTAATTCCCCTCTACCCCACCACAAATTTCCCTCCACCCCATCACCAATGTAGAGAGCAGCGCCGTATCTGCATCCAAGTGAACATCCAGCTCAATTAGGGGTAGCAACCATGTAACATCCATGCAACTGTGAAATGATTACCAGGGCTTTTAAACTATTTTATTCATTTATCACTTTAAAACTAACAAATCAAGAATAAACTTGGTTTTGTGAAAACAAAGGAAATACAAATGAAAGGAAAACATATTCAATATTAAAAAGTCATTTAACCATAAGGAAAGAACATGCCATCAGGAAAAAAAGAGAAAAAGAATAATCAAAGTTTGAGGAAACTAGGAAGTGTCGTCAAATTACTTAAGTGCGAGAGATTACTCTTCATATTAATGTTTAGATAGGGTCCCCAGCTGACCCTGTCTTAGCACTCAAAAAGACAGCGAGTTGTGGATGATCAGAAAAAATGTATTTGGACTCTTGATAGTTAATAAGACATTTACATAGATAAGTTAAGCAGAAAGTAGCCCCAAATTGTAATAATTGGGGATGCATAAGTAGAAATTGCTTATGTTTCCACTGGGTAGCTTCAGCTACATCTGGGAAGGCATGGCCTTTGGAGTTAAGAAGCAAAGCATTGAAAGAATAATTTCAAAACCCATTCTTTATCTGGTTCTGAGACAAACTTCACAATTAAAGCAGTACATTCACTAGTTTCCATTTCCTCATTCTCCAAGACTTTAGACAATTCCAGGAAATTGAAAGAAGGCCAGCCAAACTTTGTTTAGTTAATATTGCGCTGTGATGACCAGAGCACCAGGGGGCGCTCTCCAGTGTGGGAGGAAATGTGTGCCCTTGCGATGAGACGATCCAAGACTGGAACCCGGGGACCTCTACCGGGCCTGCACGCCTCCGTGAGACCACCAACGCAATGGTGGTCTCTGAATGGTCCTCCGACCATTCCCAGCCCTTTCGGACTCGCTGCAGGGAGCAGCAGAGGCAGCAGGCCGGGCATGAGGCAGAGTAGACAAGGACGAAGAACAAACATGGACGAAGGTCAGACGTGGACGAAGGTCAGATTCAGATTCAGATTCAACACTATTTATTTATTTAATAATTTTTATATACCGACTTTTCATGCAAGCATATCAAATCGGTTTACAGTAGTTAGCAATTAATCATTTAAAATTATTTGCATTTCCAAAGAAGAAAGAAGTAAATACATTAATTTATAATATAATTAACATAGCAAACTAAATAGTATGCTAAATAATCAAAGTTTAAACACTTAGAGAGGTAGTATAGTATCACTGCTGCAGCCAAGTCTGGTGCATGACAAAATAGTTCCAAATCAAATTCTGCTTTCCTACAATGTGGAGCCAGGGCAGCCAGGATGGGTGCCAGAGTATTAGACAGCCTAGGCAAAGCTTACAGCGTTGCAACCCCCAGCCCCACCATACATACACATGCACACAATTAATTAAGCATTTGTAATAAAACTTTACATGTAAAACGGACAAAGTACAGTTTTCTGAAGTAAAATATCACAACATGTATACTATATTTGCATGCATTGCTGTGGTGCCAACCAAAAAACCCTGCAAAAAATAAAACAAAATAAAAAAGGCACTTGGAATTCATATGGTATTAGGCCTATTTTAACGCACAGTGAGCTTGGACTTGGCCCTTAGAAAACCATTAGTAAACTAAATTATAATTACAATATAGTAAACTTCCCATATAAAAACAGCACTGATTGCCAGCCCTCAAATAGTAACAATCCTACTTATGAAAAAGCAATACTGCAAACCCTAAAACATCAATACACTTCCAATTAAGAAAACAGAACAAGACAAGCATCTATAGATCCCTACACAGCAACACCATAACAGAATACTTCTATCTGAGATAGGCAGAACACAGACAGATCCTCGCCAAATACAGAATAAAAAGAGATCATAAAGTATAAACTGAAATGTGCAGACAAATTGAACTGGAAACAGCAACAAGGTAGAGACCGTATACAAAAAAAGGAAACATTACTGTTCCTCAGTGTTCCTCAGTGTTCTTATGTTCTTATGTTCTCATAAAACATCAAACAATAAAACCAAGAAATATAAAACATAATAGTAAAACCATACTATGAAAAAGAACAAATATTTAAAAACAACTGATGAATAGAATATCCAATAAATAAAAACTCACATTTTAAAAAAAATTGAATGTTTTGAAATTTTTTTTGGTATTTGGGATACACATCAAATAACACTCAATTATTAAAATTAGTAAGGATAAAAACATATCTCATGCTCTCCATACCCAGGAATATTTGATTTCCAGTCATCCTAAGATTGTCGTGGATTAGCAGCAGATAGTAGATGTACAAACTTGCGCCTTCCTTACACACATACATAAACAAGATTCCTTATCTCTCACACACACACAAAAGCAGGCTCCTTCTTTCTCTTTCACACACACTCACACACACACAAGCAGGCTCTTTCTCTCTCTCACAGATACAGGTTCCTTCTTGCTCTCACACACAAGCAAGTTCCTTTTTCTCTCTTTCACATACACACAGGTTCCTTCTCTCTCACTCAGATACGCACACAAGAAGGTTCCTTCTCACATACATATATACACACACATAAGAAGGTTCCTTCTCACTCTCTCTCACACACACAAGCAGGTTCCTTCTCACTCTCTCACACACACAAGCAGGTTCTTTCTCACTCTCACACAAAAGCAGGTTCTTTCTCACATACACACACAGCCTCATTTTTTTCAGCCACCTCTGGCCTTTTTCAGTTTATTTTTGGTTGCTGCTGGCCTGGGCTCCGATGGCAGCTCGCAGCCTCTCATTTTCTTTTTTGGCCACCGTTGGCCTGGGCTCCAATGGCGGCTCACAGCCTCTCTTTCTTCTTTGGCTGCCGCTGGCCTAGGCTCCGGCAGTGACTTGCAGCCTCTCTTTCCCACTTTGGGCCCCACTGGCTGGTTTCCAACAGTGGCGCTTCTGGGCCATTCACCAGCCCATGGGGACTCAAGCGAGATCATGCTACTTCTTAGCAGCATGCGACCATTTTGACCAGCCCACTGGAGAATGCCTGATTCCCCTGATAGGGCCAACCTGCCCCTGGATGGAGCTTACAAGGACCTCCAATGACTCCACTCCTGCGGGTGTGCACATTCATTGGGCCCACAAATGTTCCAGCATCGAGACTGCAGGGTAAATCCCAGGCTTCTCTTGCGCGTTACCATCAGAACAAGATGCGTGGGCCAGTTCAGAGAGCGACCCATTCGTCAGCCACCGTCTTGGACATGCCCCCTTTAGGTACTCTTCCCATCCAGGCTTTTTTTTTTGTAAATTCTCAAGCAAACATCTGGGCCAAAATCCTACAACAGGTGCTCTTTTATTTTGACAGAATGTGCATTGAAGTGGTTCTACAACCTTGTCTTTTTAGGACTTTGCCACCTGTACAATGGTAAACAATGTCCCTACAGTCCAGTTACTTAGGAGTGCATATTCACTCGGTGAGCAGGTTAGTCATTTGGATAAAGTTATCCTGACAAATCTTTTGAAGATGGATGCCTTACCGTTTACAGATTTCTTTATCTAAACAAAAGAACACCACCTGCATAAAACAGCCCCAGAAATGTATTGCTTTTGCGATTGGGTGGTTTTTTTTTTATTCTGTCAGTATAAGTTTTGGGATAACAAAAATGTCCCATGAATTTTAACTAAACACCTGATTCAAGAATGCATATATAACTCCTTCCGCTTTTCATACAGAGAGAACCTGAAATCATTCCACAGTTAACATCCAACCCAAATTTGCCTTTGGTTAATTTGCAGTCACATGACAAAGGACACATCCGAAAAAGGCAGAGAGATTTTGGTATGTCTTGGAAAAGACCTGATCGATTCTGAGTTAAGGTGATGGATGTTAGACTGAACTAAACTCAAGCAGAGCATCAGATCAGCTGTAGCTATTCTGGATTATAAACCTCGACTTCTACTTGATCATCACATAGTGGACACTGTTTCTTTAGCACTAGGGAAACAGATGGTGCATAAGCTTGGGAGATGTGCTTGTATGTCCCACTCCAGAATTGAAGTGTCATAGCTCTCAGTAGTTTGGCACAAACAATAGGCTTTTATTGGGGAACATTTACCTCATCACAGACAGATATGTTCTTGGGGGTAGAAAAATAACCCACAATACCAATAATGTTAGTGCTTTTCCTTCCCACTTCATGACAGTTTATGTTGGTTTTCTAATATTTTACATTCTGGATATAATTTCTGTTGTTTCAAATTGAAAATAAAAGGAATAGCTTTATAAAGGAACAGAATTTATTTATTTATTTATTTATTTATTATTTATTTACCACTTTTCTATACCGACCTTCATGGTAATAACCATATCAAATTGGTTTACATAGAACGGGGTAAGAACTTTAACAATAAACAATCATTTAACAAAAGGAGCAAAGTTACAATCAACAAGGTGGATAAACTTGTTTATCCACCTTGTTGATTGTATTGGCTACTCAATATACAAAAAATGGGGGTGGGAATGTGTGCAGCCAACAACTGCGCAAGAGACACAATTTTTATACTTTTTTTTCCCAAACACTGAGGATTAAGGGAGTCACTGTACTTGTACTTCTGTGTCTGCCGAAATGGTTTCTCTGATCCTGTGATAATGCAATCCATCTTTGCTTTTACTTCTCCAGCTAGGAAGTCCTTCTCTTGGTTGAGCTGAGAACTACTGAAGATTAAATTAGAATGGTCCATGCTTACCCTTTCTTTTTCATTCATTGTCTGTCACAGTAAGTGACAGACAATGCTTACAATGTGAATTTGCAAATTAAATATTTTCCCCTCTTCTGGTTCTCAAATTTTAGCACCACTATAGGAAAAAAAATAGAATGAGCATTTAGCTATATAACAGTAATTAGAATTGGACATTTCCTCAGAAGCTGAAAACACGTTCTATGCTTTCATCCTGTTTGACTGGCAGGAAGTTCCCTCACCGTCTACCATTATTACTTCATTACCTTTAGCATGCCTGGGTTTGCTGATTTTCAGTCTTTTGCGCATTCTAGAACAATTTTAGAGCACATTCTGGATTGGTGGGCAAACAAACACCCCATGCTTCCTTGGGTTCTTTCCTGACAGGAGAACGAGAAAAGCCTTTCAAGGCCCTTTGGCTTGTGATGTCTTCTGGCAAAGTCCCAATATTTGAAAACTGGGGTTGTTTAAAAATAAACCCTTTTACTGGGTAATTGGATGCAAGTAATTTATTTGGCATTTTGTACTTTGGGTTCTGGTGAAATCCATACAAGGAAACAAAGGTAAAGCAATCTAAATATCATAGTCAATGCACAATCTGCACACACTAGGGGCTTCTTCTACTGAACTATGCACTAGAATGTGTACTCTTTGGAGATGGATCCCATTTGGATTTTTTTTCCCTTCCTGGTTTGTACTGGTGGCACAGATCTAATCCTTCAGTTGGGAAATGGAAATAGGTCCTGAGAAACTTCACATGACTCTCTGTTGATAATTCTTTCAGCAGCAACTCTATAGACTTTCTCCTTGAAGACAAACCTCCATCTGACCCCCAAAAGAAAAAAGACTCCACTACTTAGACACTTAAGGCACTTCTTGAATGAAAACAAGGAGTATGGGACTAACTTCACTGCTTACAATAAACTCTTGCAATAATGAGGTTTATAAGTATTCCTAATAAATAACAACTAGATAAATAAAATTCTCTTTCACCAACTCTATCATTTGATTCTCTTTTGCATGTAAGTCCTCCTAGACCCAAGCTGTTTCGAAAGCTTGGAGGACCAAGTGCTCCTTCCTTGAGCTTCAACCATTCTTCTAGGTCAAAAGACTGGAGGAAAGAACATGAGCTGACGTGGGCTCAAGAGTTTTGTGAAACTCACACCTCAGTAGACATCACTAGGGAATACACTCTTGATATTTCTGACCTAATAATACTTCAAGCTTCTGTGAAGACTCTGATGCACATGTTGCGCTGATGGTGGCCCCTTGGCCCGAGGTGAGGGCCAAGGGTCCCCACCGTCAGGTGGCAAAGCAGGCTAGGAGACGGAGGCAGACTGGATCTTCGCCAATACCAGCCCAAGTTCCCCTTAGGTTGAGCCCTCGGGTGCTGGGGCTGGCTGGAGTTAGGTGGACCTCTGTGAGACGACTCCCAGTTGATGTAGACAAGGGTGCGCCAGAGACCAGCAGAGGTATTGGAGGACCGAGGACAGTCCGGACAAGGCAGGGTTCCAAAGACCCAGGTGCCAACAGGAATAAAGGAGAACAGGGGACGTCCAGGCAAAGATAGGTCGAAGCCTGAGAGGCCAAGTCCATAGGAGACAAGGAGAGTCCAAGGCAAGCTGGAGTCAGGGCAGGCAGCAGGAAGGCACAGTACCAGGAGCAGAGCTGAGGTCAGAGCCAGGACAAAGATGAGACATAGTCCAGATGAAGCAAAGGTCAATACCAGAGAATCAGTCCAAACGTAGTCCAGGTGATGCAGGGGTCAATACCAGAGAATCAGTCCAAGCGTAGTCCAGGCGATGCAGGGGGTCAATACCAGAGAATCAGTCCAAGTGTAGTCCAGGTGATGCAGGGGTCAATACCAGAGAATCAGTCCAAGCGTAGTCCAGGCAAAGCAGGGGTCAATACCAGAGAATCAGTCCAAACGTAGTCCAGGCGATGCAGGGGGTCAATACCAGAGAATCAGTCCAAGCGTAGTCCAGGCGAAGCAGGGGTCAATACCAGAGAATCAGTCCAAGCGTAGTCCAGGCAAAGCAGGGGTCAATTCCAGAGAATCAGTCCAAGCGTAGTCCAGACGAAGCAGGGGTCAATACCAGAGAATCAGTCCAAGCGTAGTCCAGGCGAAGCAGGGGTCAATACCAGAGAATCAGTCCAAGTGTAGTCCAGGTGATGCAGGGGTCAATACCAGAGAATCAGTCCAAGCGTAGTCCAGGCAAAGCAGGGGTCAATTCCAGAAAATCAGTCCAAGCGTAGTCCAGGCGATGCAGCGGTCAATACCAGAGAATCAGTCTGAGGATACTAGGAGCAGACAAGGGAACACACAGGAACAGGAACCAGGAACAATGACAGGAACGAGTACACGAGCAATCGTGGAGACCTGTTGCCAAGGCAGTGAACAAGTGGCTGGGCCTTGCCTTTTATACAGCGGCCCAGTGATGTCATCATCTGGGGCCACGGGCTACTTTCCCACCGCGGCCCCTTTAAAAGAGCACAAGTTGCATGCGCACGGGCCTAAGCCAGAGCCCAGAGGAAGCAGGGCAGCGGTATCACTCCGTGGCCCATGCGGGGAGGCCTGGCGGGCACCAGGAGGAACCGTGCAGGAGTCAGAAGCAGAAGAGGTGGCTGCAGGCGCTCGAGGACAGAAGCGGCTGCCCACCACCGCGAGCGAAGGTGAACCAGAGCTGGTAGTTGAGCTCCTGGGGTGAGTAGGCCTGGGCGTGGGCCTAGCACGGCCGGGACGCATGACAGCACATAGCAAAGGACACTTTTGTAACACCTTTATATAGGCCTCACTCAGATTTGTGAGTGGCTATAGTGTGCTGAGTCCCTCTTCAACTTTTTTTGGATCCAAAGGCTGGAAGCAGTAAACTATGACTTTACCCAGAACATCTAAGGTTAATCCCCAGTTGGATGTCTCCTGGTTGAGATCCAATCAGCATACTGCAATCTGTGTGGATCTTTAGCCAATCCCAGGAACAGATAAGATAACCTTGCAAGGACTCTCATCCATTCAAGAATGAGCAGAAAAGTGTGACTGTATTCAAGCCCCTTGAAGGAGACAGAGAGAGAGCTGCAGAGAGACAGAGGAGGAGATGTTTACAGCTGCTGTGTAAGCAGTTGGGGAGTTAGAGAAAGGACCCAGGTTCATGCAACCTAAGAGCCTGAAATAAGCTAGTGAAATCACACCACCTGTGGATTTCTTTTGTCTGCAAGAGAGATACCAGTGTGAAGTGGGAGCCAATGTTCAACAATAGTTTGAAGGGCATGTTTCGCCTGCAAGGAAGACAGGGTTGAGCTGCCTGCCCCTGGATAATCATTTGAACAAAGAGTTTCCAGAGTTCAAGTCTCCTAAGACAGGGAAACTGTGAGTTGTGCGGTTTCTCCACTGAAGCCTGTGTGTTAGTTATCCTATGAATAAAGATCCTAGATAAGAGTCTACTTGAACAATTCCACGCTTCTCATCCCAAGAAGCCAAAACCCCCTGGAAGGGGGTCTAGGAGGGGGGGTACTGTTGTACTCACTGCCCAGGCCGGTCCCTCCTCCGGCGCCGTTCCCCGAGGCCGGAGGGCCTCCGTTGCTGCAGACGCTGACGCAGGGCCTCCGGCGTGCAGTATGCCGCCGGCGCCACCCCCAGCTGATCCTCGCCTTAGGTGCGCGTGCGCACCTTAGGCGAAGATTTAAAGTCGCTGCCGGCCCTTCCCTTGAACGTCAGGGCTCTGCCCTATAAAAACCCTCAGCTGACATCCCTCTGGCAACTTGGCAACAAGTTTGCTCCTGGTGTCCTTGCGGTGCTTTGCTTGTTCCAGCATTCCTCTTCCTGTCATCCCAATGCCTTTTCCTGTCTTCCTTGTGCTGGTTCCTGTCTTCTAAGCTTCCATTCCTGCCTTCCAGCCTTGTTCCTCCTCCTGCTCCTTTGGACGGATTCCCCTGGCTTTAACTTCGGATTGGACCTCATGCTTCCTGCTCGCCGCCTGCCCTGGACTCCGGATTGGACCTTACGCTTCTTGCTCACCGACTGCCTTGGACCTTTGGACCGGACCTCTCGCCTCTTGCTCACCGACTGCCTTGGACCTTTGGACCGGACCTCTCGCCTCTTGCTCGCTGCCTGCCCAGGACTTGGATCATCACTCGTCGGAGCTTTATCACAGGGGCCCACCTAAGTCCAGGCGGCCCCCGGAACCCAAGGGCTCTACCGTGAGGGGAAAGGGGCTGGTAGTGGTGAAGCCTCAACCAGCCGGCCCCTGTCATCTGCCAGCCTCGCCTCCTGATGTTGGGAACCTGTGGTTGGTCTTCCTCCCAGGTGGCATCAATCCCAACTCAGGCCAAGGGTCCACAACCGACGTCGAAGTCACAACACCAGATAACTCAGATAAGTTATCCGGCTAACTTACCGAGCGGCACAGTGGCTCAGTATGGACCTCTACATTTTTAGCTACTTTGCCACAAAGACTTTTGGGTTTACTAAGAGTTTTTTTTAACCCTGTTGGTTTAGTATTTGATTGCCTATATTTATATGTGAAATAAATTTCTGCTTTTTCTAAGCGTATCATATTCACAGAGTAAAGATGTGTTGAACTAAATTCTTTGAGTTTATTTTCTACCATCTGTAGTGAGGAGGGAGAGGTCTAGAGCACATCTAGAGGAAGTACAGGGACTGTGCATTCAACTACCACCAATTAGGTGGTGAAAGATTGTTTGGGGTGTAAAGTGATTACCAAGTGTTAGAAAAGATGGCTGTGAAACTGCATTTTATTTCCCCCAACCTGAAAAGAGACTGCGGTCCTCCATGTTACATAAGACTATTATTATAAGAATTTTTCCCTATGGTGATCCCCGCTCCACACCCGGCCTAATAACCTGAAGTGGGGATGACACTTACATATGGATTTTAATAAAAGTACTCAATCCATGAGAGCTGAATGCTGTTCACATCTACTCCAAGAAAGAACACAAATGTTAAAGTAATGAATTTGCTGGAAGCCACTGAACTTTTCTTACATGGATCATTCGGAAACGGCAGCTTCCCTGCTGCAATCTGAGCATGGAATCAGACTGACTTACACCTTCCTGTAATGATACTGTGCTACTAGTGCCACAGTGCAATAACCTGTCATCAAATTACTCCAGCTGCATTTTACATTGGCAGGGGGCACATTTCAATCTTCTCAGTCTGGCTTAGTCTTCATTTGAGATTTTCCCATGAAAGAAGACAAAGTTTTTTTTTCAAATGGCTTAACCTGTTAAGAAGCCACTTTTCATCTCTGAAGCCTTTTACATGTACAGCACATTCACACAAAAGAACACACAAAGCTCCTTTTTTTATTTCCTGCTTGCTCAGAGGTTTCTGAGTTGCCATTATTTCATTCTGGAATTAAGTGCTTTTACTCTGCTTTCTTAAAATGTCAATAATCTGGGATGACTAATGTATTTTCTAGGCACAGTTGAAAGTATTTTTAGCTGCTCGGATTGGGAGCTGTTTGGATTATTACAAAGCTTTGAAATTAGATATGGGAGGGGCTCTGGAGGTGAACTAAATAGAAGAGGTTTGAATGCAATAATTAAAAAAGCAAAACAAAAACAAAAACAAAATGTAAAGTAAAAAAAACAAAATTGGAATGTAATAAAACCCCCAAATGAAAACCCAAACAAAATGAAAAATGAGTATCCTTATTAAATAGGGGCAATGCCCTCTTTCCCTAAACACATGGCGAGGACATTCCTGGGTCCAGGACTAGCCTAGCAGAAGCCCTCCATGCCCCCCTGCTGGGGTAGGCTCCATTAATCTTTGGGTACTTAATGCCTCCACCTGGGGAAAAAAAGGTATTAGCAGGGTAATTTCTCTTCCTTCTCCCCAGGGAACCTGAAATCAAAATTGGAGTTTAAACAGGGCTGGCAGTATTTACAAGTTGTATTACATTTTTATAACTGTAAATTCCTAGGAGATAGTAATGGTACATTCAGGTAATGAGGGGTAATAATCCCCATAACGCATAACTATTCAAAGAAAAACCTTCCTGTGCTCCATTTGTTCTGTTACACTGATCCTCTCCCCCTCCTCTTTTTCCCTTTCCTCCTATGTCCCAAGTCTCACCCATGTGTAGGATGCAACTGGATGAATGCTGAAAGTCATAATAGAGGGATCTGTTGTGTCCAAGCTGACTCTTGCTGGTAGTCTCCTTAGAAATGCCTCTGCTCCACTATTGGGCACATACCCCTCCTGGGATGGTAGACCAAAGATCTGCCTCCTCTTTTCTCTATACCTGGGCCTACACCCTCTTGGGGGAATCAAACTTGACCTCCAAGCAACCCCTGGCTCCACCCCTTCTAAGGCATCAAATTCTATCTCCAGCAGCTGCTGGATGCAGCCCTCCCCAGGATATCAAAATTCCAATACTCTATCCTTCTTGGGGATTATAGCACTGCTATACCCATGACTTGCCAGGTCCTTTATAACTCTAGGTTGGTTAAGCCCATGATCTACCAGTCAACTCCCTTCAACCAACAGGGCCTCTTCCTACTTCAACCAAAAAAAGCTGACAGCCCAACAGGAGTGTATAGAGAGAGTACAAGCCCTTCCTTCCTATCTAGCTTTTTTGTTCCTTGCTTGGGAGCTCAGATGTCTGAGGTTTTCACACACTCATGCTTGGGCTGACAATCTCTCCATTCGACTAAATTATATTTAACCTTGTTTTGGGGTGTTGAGTAAGAGTCATCTTTACCAAATTTATTTAGTAGGCTCTCAAGTTAGGTTAAGATGGTGAAGTGGACCTGTATATGAGACAAATCAGGTGGTACTGATGTGTAT
This sequence comes from Rhinatrema bivittatum, assembly GCF_901001135.1. Lineage (NCBI taxonomy): Eukaryota > Metazoa > Chordata > Amphibia > Gymnophiona > Rhinatrematidae > Rhinatrema > Rhinatrema bivittatum. The sequence goes on along the minus strand of NC_042618.1, from coordinate 217,410,398 downwards.
CGGGTTTTTTTTTCCGGTTCGTGGTTTGGTTTGGGTCCTCTGTGGGTAATTTCATTTTTCTGCGGTTTGGGATTTTTTTTTTCGTGGTTCCCAATTTTTGTGCTAGTGCGCACTAACATTTTAAAGTTAGTGCACGCTCATGGGAGTAAGCGTGCACTTTCCCATGAGCGCGCACTAACAGGAAATATGAATTTTTCCGAAATTTTGGAAACATTTATTTCATTTTTGAGCACTCCCGAACTACATCTCTAGGTGGTAGTAATCCGCACTCTTTTCTCTGACTGGAAAGGGAGGATACACTTCATCTTCCCCTATGAACTCTGGCCCCATGCTGCCTGCCAGTGCTGGCTAAAATAATGTGTTGCAGACACTCCTTTCAAACTTCAACTATTTCTGGGTTTTTCAGCCCGCAATCATTTATTTATTTTTATTTAATAACTTTTCTATACCGTCGCTAAGTCATGTACCATCGCAACGGTTTACAAATAGGCACAAAAAAGGTATATATAGGTAGTTTATCGTACATTCTAATAAGTGCCAATTAAGTACGGTTACAATATCATTAATAAAAACAATGTTTGGGTAGTGATGGTTTAGTCCAGGTGTGTTACTGAGTTACTTTTAATATTGGTCTACTTCATAACTGTATTGTCAAGTATTTTTAATATTGCAATGCCGTTTATTCTTAGCTGCGCTTTTCTGTATTTTGTTCTCTCTCTCCCTCTCTACGCCATCGTTTCTTTTGGAAAGGCTTGCTTATAGAGCCATGTCTTTAAGGTTTTCTTAAAGGATTTGATATCACTCTGTAATCTGAGTTCAGTGGGCACAATGTGTTCCATAGATTGGGCCCAGCCAGAGATAAGGCCCTTTCTCTTACTTGGGTTAGTTTTGCCGATTTTACTGAAGGAATTGTTAGTAGTGCCTTGTTAGCTGAACGAAGGTTCCTTTGTGGGACATGGACCAATTTGCATAGGTTAAAAAGTGTCAACACTGAATACATCAGAATTCATGGGAATCAACAGTCAAAATAGCACCTTCATCCCCCCCACCCCCTCAATGTCTAGTTCTCATGAAGCTTAATGGGACTGCCTCTCGGCCTTCACAGGAAAATCTTTGAGACCTCCCATGTATTAATTCTCCAGAACATAATGATTACGTTCCCCAAGTACTCATTTCCTCTTCAGCAAGCCCACCCCATACACCAAGGGTTAGACTAAACTCTCAGATTCCTCTTCTATGCTCCCTGCATTCCAGCTGTCTTATAAAGGAAATGGGTTCACTCATTTGAACGTCACTAGACATCTCCTATCAAAATTCACATCCAAAGGGGACAGTGCAATTTCTGTTCTTGGTCTCTGACTTTCCAATCGAAGTCACTTCTCCAGTACCATAGAATGTAGGCTTCCCTGGCATCCCCATGCCATGGGCCTCTTGGGGCTCCCTTCATTTCAGAATCACCCCAGACTCCTCCTCTCCTGGCCCAATGGGTGGAACAGCTGCCACTTCGCCCCGGTTCTGGTCAGTTCCTTGGGAGGAGGAAGAAACTGCTCCAATCCATGGCCTCAGACCTTGAGAGGAAGAGCCTCTACAGAGCCCTGCCCCTCTGGGAGGGTCCCCGGGCTCACCAGTCTGCAGGCTAACTATGTCAGGCATCTATATCCCTGGAGGTCCCTCTGACCAACCCCACCCTGAGAAGGGCAGGAATGAAAAAGGGAAAATCCCACCAAAAGCTTTCTGGTTTTATACCTCCCACTAAATCTTTGTCACCCAATCAGAGGAACACACATTTGTTAGAGAACTCACACACCCCTTATCCCAAACCACATTGTCACATTGAACTAAAATGCTCACTAGGGATGTGAATCGTTTTAGGACGATTAAAATTATCGTCCGATAATTTTAATATCGTCTTAAACCGTTATGGAACACAATACAATAGAGATTCTAACGATTTATCGTTATAAATCGTTAGAATCGTGAGCCGGCACACTAAAACCCCCTAAAACCCACCCCCGGCCCTTTAAATTAAATCCCCCACCCTCCCGAACCCCCCCCCAAATGAGTTAAATAACCTGCGGGTCCAGCGGCGGTCCGGAACGGCAGCGGTCCGGAACGGGCTCCTGCTCCTGAATCTTGTTGTCTTCAGCCGGCGCCATTTTCCAAAATGGCGCCGAAAAATGGCGCCATTTCAGCGAGGCGCCGGAACCCTCGCTGAACGACCTCCTGCAGTCGATCTCCTGCCGGCGCCATTTTCCGTACGAAAACGATTCGCGGCGGGAAATCGCTCCCTGACCCCCGCTGGACCTCCAGGAACTTTTGGCCAGCTTGTGGGGGGCCTCCTGACCCCCACGAGACTTGCCAAAAGTCCAGCGGGGGTCCGGAAGGACCTCCTGCCGTCCAATCGTGTTCGTCTATGGCCGCCGCCATTTTTCGGCGCCATTTTGGAAAATGGCGCCGGCTGAAGACAACAAGATTCAGGAGCAGGAGCCCGTTCCGGACCGCTGCCGTTCCGGACCGCCGCTGGACCCGCAGGTTATTTAACTCATTTGGGGGGGGTTCGGGAGGGTGGGGGATTTAATTTAAAGGGTCGGGGGTGGGTTTTAGGGGGTTTTAATGTGCCGGTTTTGCGATTTTTAGATTTTTAGATTTTTCACGATTTTTCACGATTTTTCACGATATTTTACCCCCCCAAACGGCAACAATACGATTCCCTCCCCCTCCCAGCCGAAATCGATCGTTAAGACGATCGAGGACACGATTCACATCCCTAATGCTCACTGCTCTAAAATTGCCATCCAGTGACTATTTGCTAACACTACAATAGAAACATACAAAACATTTCCCAAACAAATCCAGTATGATAATTGCAGTATCTCTTCCACCCAGAACATTGTGTGCTCCTAGAAACCAACAAAATTCAATTTGGGGGGTCTCCCCACATACATAAATGTCCTGAACTACATGTCCAATTTCTCCTAGACACATCTTCCTATTTCTATCAGAGTTTTGAAGCTTAAGAATGCATTGTTTCTCATACTGTGATAAAGCCAGAATCTGTTTTCACAATGCAGAATAATGTAGGCAATGGCTTGTGACTGTCAAACTGTAGTGAGAACCACAGAAACAGTTAAGCTCCATCAAAGAAAAGTAAACTTTTCAACTTCCCCAACTGCCTCCCTCTTCTACCCACACAAAAACACTGCATGCTGATTTTTTAGTGAAGTTTAGATATTTGTTAGCCCTTAGAGTCTAATTATTAAATCCCATCTTCCTCTGGCCAAATGTTAAATGGGTTCTTAGGCCAAGAAATGATGATTGAAATAATCTAAAATATGCAGTGAAATTTATTGCCCATCAAAACCTCCAACGATGGGAAGAGGACCAAGAGTATGATCCAAAAGCAGCTTGAGACTTCTTAAGGACAATCACTTTTATTCACCTCTTCTCCTATCATCTGTTCTTAAGTCCCATTCTATTCTCTCTTTGCCCCTCTCCCTTCCTCTCTCCTGTGAGTAGTTCCATAGACTATATAACTATTATTCTGTGCTAGGACTCAGTAACTAGTGGTATACCAGCAGCACTACAAGCAGCTTCCATCTCATGTGGTCTCCCTTCTTCCTTTGTTCCTGACTTGCTCTTTTTGGAAACTTGCAGGCTGGTAGAGGGAGCGCTGCCTCTAAAGTCTTCCCAAGCAGCATCCCTAATCATCCATTTGCAAATGATCCGCCACTTGGTAATACACCACCTCTGGAACTCACTCCCAGAAGAGCTACTCCTATCTCAGAACTATCTCCAGGAAGGAGGTGAAAGCCAGATTCTTTCATCAAGCCTTTCACAGAGGTGCTTGATTCACTCCCTGATTAAGATTAAATGCATACTCCCTTTACAACTGTAATATCAATCACTCATCACACGTCTTCTACAAATTGTATATATAATTCATCGTCACATGGCCTAATAGCCAGCATCTGCATGCTCATATTGCCTAACATAATTACCTTGGTTTACTCTTATGTCTTTTTATATATATCTTCTACCTCCATTTGTTTATAAATTGCTGCCTTTGTCCTGTTCATTAATGTGTAAGTTGATGATCTAAGGTACACTGTGCTAACATGGTGTATACTGTATTGATATGACAATACTAGAACCACAGACCTTGAATAAATAATAATTTGGGGATGGACCGTTGGCAAATACCGGAAATGAACGCCATCATGTTGTAAGCTGACTAATTGAGCGGCTGAAATAAATGAGTCCTTGAAAAAGGATTGTTTCGACATCCGAAACACGGTTCCATGTCGGGCAGAATTTACTGGGCTATTTGGACAATACAGCTTCCATTTACTAAGCTAAGTAATACGACTGATATGATTTGGTACTGCGAATTATAAGAGCACATCACAGGTGGCATCTACATGAGAGATTTGCAAATTCAAAAAATATAACAAAAATAATACATTAGTATTGACCAATGATTAAATAAAAGGTGGAGTGTGAAAGTGAAACCATGCTATGCGATGAAGCCTATTATGAAGGTCAATGAAGCCTAGTATGTACACTCACTTTAGAGGTTCTTGGTGAATGAAATATAAATTTGGACACTATTGGTATTCTTTGCGATTGTGGTACTATATTGATAGATATGACAGGAGTCAAGTGGCACCATATAGACTAACCAATTTATTGAAGCATGAACTTTCAAGCACAAAGTCTACTTCATCTGCATCTGATGAAGTGGACTCTGTCCTTGAAAGCTCATGCTTTAATAAATTGGTTAGTTTATAAGGTGCCTGCCTTTTTTGCTACACCGGACTGACACGGCTATCCCTCTGTATTGATAAGATTGCTATTATAACATCTCAATTTGCCTATGTCCAATTTAATGTGCTGTAAACCGACACAGGTGAAGCTCTTCAGAAAGATGGTTAACAAATCATAATAAATAAATAAACATATAACGTCCTGGCATGGTAATGCAGATCACTGTGCTGCAGAATTACTCAGGAAAAGGGAAGAATAAGTTATTGGATGGGTGAGTGGCAAGAAGTGGGGAGACAGATGATGCACAATGCAGAGAAAATACTGATGGTGGGACAGAAGAAATCAAAAAGGGAACAGCAGAGGAAGGATTAGAGAGATAACAGAGGGAATAGAGAAGAAGCAGGGAGGAAAGAAAAAAAGGAGAAAACAATTGACGTGGGAGGGAAGAAGTAGGAAGGGGAGAAGGGATGGAAGGATATGTGAAAAGATCTAGAGCAAGGATGGCCAACTCTGGTCCTCAAGACCCACAAACAGGCCTGGTTTTCAGGATATCCATAATGAATATATAGGAGGGAGATTTGCATGCACTGGCTTCATTAACCTGGGAGACTCTGACTCTCCCAGGTTAAAGCACCATTAAGCTTTAACCTGTACGCCCTATGGTATCACTTCATATTTATTTCCTGCCTTATCTTCTTTCCAGCTTGTTGCAAGCTTCCAAGTTCTCTTCCCTGTTGATTGTAACTTTGACTCATTCCTACCTACTGTTTATCTTTCGTTTACTTGAATAGTTACCCCAGTTTTATTCTTGTTAATTGTAAACTGATCCGATATGGTTATTTACTATGAAGGTTGGTATATAAAACTGTTAAATAAATAATAATAATATGTAAATCTCCCTCATGCATATTCATTGTGGATATCCTGAAAACCTGTCCTGTTTGTGGCTCTTGAGGACCGCAGTTGCCCCCCCCCCCCCCCCCGTAGAGTTTGAAGATATAAAAATGTTTAGAATGGAAGAGAAGGGGAAGGGGACAGAGAGTGAAAAAGAAAACAAATTGGTGCAAAAACTGAGAAAAGAAATACAGGACCTGATTTTCAAAAACATTTACATGCTTAAAACTGGGTTTTACACGTGTAAATGCACTTTACCTGTGTAAGTGGGCTTTTGAATATTGCTACAGTATATGCCTTTGAACTGTCCATAGGTTTTTACCCGTGTCAAGTGCACTTAACATGGGTAAATGGCTTTTGAAAACTGCTATGATAGTGTTATATTTACATGCGAAACTCCTCTGAAAATTCACCTGAAAGGGTACAACTAGAAGAGCAGAGATGAGAAAATAGTGGGGTAGATTTTCAAAGGGTTACGCGCGTAACCCCGAAAACCTGCCCCTGCACGCGCCGAGCCTATTTTGCATAGGCACGGTGGCGCGCTCAAGCCCCGGGACGCGCCCACTCCCTTCCACTGAGAAAATTGTCCATTTAATCCTACTCTCTGTTTCCTATCTTTTAACCAGTTTATAATCCACGAAAGGACATCGCCTCCTATCCCATGACTTTTTACTTTTCCTAGAAGCCTCTCATGAGGAACTTTGTCAAACGCCTTCTGAAAATCCAAGTACACTACATCTACCGGTTCACCTTTATCCACATGTTTATTAACTCCTTCAAAAAAGGAAGCAGATTTGTGAGGCAAGACTTGCCTTGGGTAAAGCCATGCTGACTTTGTTCCATTAGTATAGGTTCTACTGGTCTAGGAAAACATCTTCAACTGTAGTGCAACTTAAAATGTGAGGGAATGTTTGGTGCACGAATCATTTCTTTGGAAGATAAAGGCTACTAGAATGCTAACAAATATGGTACAGTGACTAGATAGTTTCTTGTATGCGATTTATAGTAGAAAATCTGCACTTAATGAACGTTAGCATCGTGACACTTGGGCATGCCTGTAGGGTGGTGTAGCTGTGCGTGTCTGACCCAGCATGAAAACAGAGGGAGATAGGGCACGCTGTATTCCTCATGGTGCAGGAAGAAGAGACAGAGAGCAAGGATGGGAATTGATGCAATGGTTGTGTAACCTGCCACTGCATTCATTCTCACTCCCAGCAGGATTTCCCCAAGGGGGTAGGCTTCAGGTGTACCTTCCTCCCTGGTCTCTCCATCCCCCATGCACTCATGTGATGCCAAAATAAACCCAAAGGATTCACTCACTTTGAATCCACCATCTTGTTTATTTTCTTGCACATACATGACACAGAAAGTGTAGGCTCCAGTTCAGAGGTAGTTGTTAAATTCAATACAATCCAAGAACTACTAATACAGCAGAGGATATCTATGTTAACCAATGCAATTTGATTTTTCACATCAGGTAAGGCTGCTCATAATGCTGAGATTTCACTTCCAGTGGAACTAGTGCAACCGCATGGTACTCGCATAAAGATGGTTTCCCCATTACTCAGCAAGAGGAATCCCAATAAAATAGTTGGCATTTCCTCCCTGGAGCTCATGAATGCTCTACAGGGAGCTGCGTCCTTTAGAGCTTCATGCTGGAGATGTAAGCTGTTCCAGTGCTATCAAAGGATTGACTCAACTAAACTGGAGCATGCTCAGATAACCCCCCCCCCCCCCCCCCCCCCCAATAAATTAAAAAGTCTACAAGGGTGCTTGAGTAGTATGAGTACCATTTTAGCTATTAACCATGGGTCACATAGTCCCCTCCTGAAACCAGACATACCTGGCAGGTACAGGAACATTTAACAACTTTTAAGTAATTTGATGATGAACAACTCAATACATTTAGCTGTAATCCAATTAAAATAGTATCATATTATATGGCCCAATCACCCATCATTGTAGACACATAACACAATATTATTAACAACAAATAGCTACAATAATACCTTAAAGACTATTCTCTGTTTTAGAACTGTAATGAACTGTAATGGCAACCAACCAGCCCTGGCAATATCTAGGTCCACATTTAAGTGATGCCATGGCAGCATGTGTCACTGAACCAAAATACAACACATAACAAGACATTGATACTGATATGATGGAATAATTTAGTCTTTCGACTTGACTGTGAAAGAACTTTCTAGTTTAGCTTTTTCATCATTGTACCGTGAAGAAACAGAAATTACATACACAACCATAACAGAAATAATGAACAAGCTGGACTTTCTTCCCCTTAAATATCAAACTTTATAAAACTAATTAATTAACTGATTGTTTACCCAACGGGGCAACCATAGTATTGCCCATATAAAAACTATCAGGCAATAGTGACAGCAATGTCGGTGATGTAACAAGACCAGTCAGTGAAATTCCTCAAAACTTAGAGCAGGATTCTAGTCCAACTTCCAGGAGCTCTCCAGGAAGTCTCGTCACCAGAACATGGCCCTGCACCTGTAAGGAAATAATGAAAGGCTATATTGTTTTATGGACCTAAGTCCAACTAGGGAGGTTGGTTTCATCCCAAAATTCAATCAGGCCCCTCTGCTGCACATAGTCCTCAAGGTCTTACTTTAAAGCAGGACAGGAACAAGTAAAACATTTCTTAAAACCAAAACATTAAGTGAGTCTTAGGAGCAGTGTCCTGACATGGATAATTATTCATAATGGTTAAGGTCTGGTTTCTCCAAGACTGACCAATATTCCAGCCTTCTGGTGGCTATGGCATATCTCTCATAGCCTTCTGGGAAACATACACCACACAGTTCATCCTTATCTGTCTCTCCACATGCCAAGAGTTCTTGATCTTACCAACCAATTACTGAAATAATGGTGCTTCCTCCTTCAGGTGAGCCAGTTTGAGGTTGTCTTTCATTTTTTCCACAATCCTCTGGTGAATCCGTTGATATTGATTTTTCTCAACCACTTCCATAGTTCACTTCGGGGCATATGGATACTTTTATAACCCCAAAAGTCTTTCACCATTTTCCTAACTACTCTCTCCACTCTACAGAGTTGCACCAAGCTTTAGGAATATGGTTGTCCTGGCTCCAGTCACAGATCTTCCATGGTTACCTGATAATGGGTATGGGACAGAACCACAGCCTTTGTAGCATATGTTGCCTGCATTCCAAATTCCTTTGGAGGCTCAGAGACTCCAGAGAGTGCCACAACCTCCACTGTTCTCTCTCCTGTAGCTTCGGGAGTATGACCCTGAGTCTTCATTCTTTTCCAAGGAACTCATCCTTCATGCACATGGACATCCCTCTACTGGCTGAGATTCATCAATGACCCATGGCCCTGAAACTGGCACACTAACCAATGGTGGTTCACTCATATCCTGCTCCATCTTCAAAATCACATTGAGAGCTGTTCCTTTGTCTTTCCCAGAGCCCATTAACATGGCTGGCTCCTTTGCGGGGTGGCTATTGGCTAACCTTCAGCACTGTAAGCTGTTCCAGCTTACAGGAGCGACTGTTTCCAGTGACAAACTAGTGATATCAGGCAGCTCAGCCTCTGTCCTACTTAGGGCCTCCGACAGAACTTGTTGCACTCCACTAGCCATCTCCCATGCCATTGACGAGGTCACTTTATTTTCTCCTGAGAGATCCAGCTAATCTAAATTGATGGCAGTGGCAGCAGGCTGGTCCTCCTCTTCCAGGAGTTTTTCAACAATTTTCCAGTCACTGATCACCATTAGCAGCAGGCCTTATCCTCTTCTTCCTTCCCTGCCGCCTTCCACTATAGGTACTGTTGCGGTTCACACCTCATTGATGACACCGGGGAGGTGATCATACCACAGCTGACTCCTCTCCATTGATCTCCCATTCTGCCAAAATGCCTCATACCTGTTGGGTAGTCCACCATGGGTCGAACATGTGTGGTATGGTAATCACAGCATGCAATGTCCAACACCACTGGTCTTCTGAGGATTCTACAAAACTGACACTTCAGCCACACTACAACCCAACCTTGTTCAAGGCTCAGAAAGATTCTTCTGTGGTAGTAGTTTTCCATAATTTCCTTCTTTCAAGCTGCTTGACAAAAATTCTTACAGCACACACTGTCCACCATGTTCTCCTCTGCATCACACTCCTCAGTGCACAGGACCACACCCAACCAATATGTGCATGATGAGAAATACATAGATAGGCACTGCACACAGGATGCAACAGTTCTAGAGCATTCTTCCAGCTTGCACAGACTCTAAAAATCTTCTTTACTGAATTTCCAATGACAACAGACCCTACAGCCATCTTAGATTTAACATCCTGCCCTTGCATCATGTTGCATCAGTTGGTCGCAGACAGCTGCGACCGCTCTGCCTCACCTCTTTTTTGCCTTTCTCCTCCTCCATGGGTAAGATGGCTGCCTCCGGTGCTGAGTGCCGAAACCCTCGGCTCTCCAACTCAGCATGGGTGTCTCCGTCCGCCATGCTGCTTCTAATGGCCTCTTAGGGCACGCGCGCGCACGCTGCCTACGCTTATCTACACGTCATGGTGGGAACCTTGGGGGTATCCCCACCGCATGACGTCAATACCTCCGGGTATTTAAGCTTCCACTTCGCTTCCAACAAACGAATTAGCAAGGACTTCAGTTTAGCTACTCTGACCGCTTCTAAGCTGCTCGCTTAGACTCCTTACTACCTTCCGGAGTATCTCACTCCTGAAGAAGCTCTGGGCACCCACTCCTTGGGGGTCTTTCACTTCCAACTACCCTTCGGGGTTCTACTAACTAGACAACCACTCCTCGGGGGTCACTCTTCTCTTTCAGGATTCTGTGCTCCCAGGTACTCGCTCCTCGAGGGCCTACCAGCTCAGAGTATCCAGCACTACGGACCTTGGGTCCACCTTCACCATCACCAGGAGGATTCCTGCACTACTCTTCAGTGAGTACCTTTATGATCCAGCTCTCCACTTCACCCACCAGGTTCAGCTTATCCCGCTCAGCGGAACACTACCAACCTTGTACATCTGGGTGAGACTGCTACATCTGAGACTGTCTGAGCGTATTGGCACCTTGCTGGACTTCAGTGCCATTCCTTCCTGCATAATTACCATCTATCTACAGCAGTACAATAAAGCTTTCCATCTACAGTGTCTGCTCTCTGAGTCTAGCCTATCGCTGTGGTTCCCCACAGGGCCCCTCCCCGTGGGAGGAGTCATCACCACTGCGACTAAGAGTCCACACTATGCCACAAACCCAACACATCAATAATCATTAATGCACGAAACAGTTCAAAATTTGATTTTGCTCACAAAAGCCCATGCTCCAGGTGCCATTTTGTAACCTGTCATTACATTCATTCTCAATTCCAGCAGAATTTCTCTAAGGGGATAGGCTTTGGGTGTACCTTCCTTCCCGGACCCTCCATCCTCCATGCACTCATGTGCTTCTAAAATGGGTGGCTCGCCAGAATGACGGCTACTGCCTGGAGATAATACCCTTATTCAATAAACATACACATGATTACTGTGACTCCAACATCGCTCTAAGCTTCAACAGCAAGAGGAAATGTGGAAAAAAGGATTTGCACTCACAAAGCGGGGAGTAGCTGGCTTGTTACGGCGGTTACTACCCCAAACCAAATAAGCCTGATACTTCACTTTCAATGCATATCCAGCATAGCTCTCTGCTTCAACGGCAGGGGAGAAGAAAAACTAATACTTCACGCATATCCAGCATAGCTCTCTGCTTCAACGGCAGGAGAGAAGAAAAACTGATACTTCACGCATATTTCGAACAGTTCTCCAGTCTATTATCTTTTCTAAAATAGACTACTGTAACGCCCTTCTCCTTAGCCTCCCCTCAACACATACTAAACCTTTACAACTCTTACAAAACACCACTGCACGTATCCTCACCAACTCCACAAAAAGGGACCACATCACACCAACACTTATTGAACTTCACTGGCTCCCTATACAATCACGTATATTGTACAAAGCCCTCTCACTCATACATAAAAGCCTGACTAATGAAAACCTCAACTGGATCACCCCCCCCCCCCTACATCCACGCACCTCCATCAGACCCACCCGCCCCGCCCTCCAAGGAACCCTCCGCACCCCGACAATCAAAACCATCAAACTTAACTCTACCATGAACAGAGCATTCTCCCTTGCTGGCCCCACCTTAAGGAACTCACTACCCCCTGATATACGCACTGAGATCTCGACACCTAAATTAAAAAAAACAAACTAAAAACCTGGTTGTTCATACAGGCCTACCCACATTCTCCCCCTCCCAATGAAGAAGACCCTACAACAGGATAGCGATAGGATAACCCCTTGCTTCGGACTCTCACCTCCCTTACTGATTTCTGCTTCTCCCCCTATCCCTATAGCCACCCCCTTGTAGCTCATGACCCCCACCATCCCTTTGTATGCCCTCCTTTGCTTCTCTCTCCTACACCCTCTTATACCTCCGTTATGCTGTTATTTTCTCCGACCCATCCTTTTTAGGATCTCTGACTTACTCAGCTCCTCTCGGCTGTTTACCCTCTCTCATGACAACGTTGTATAGTTTAAGGTTTATTGTTGTGCTAGCATTATGACCCCCCCCCCATCATAATTGCTTTCTTTAAGATATTTTTTATCAATTTAGTTTCTAAAATTCCCTGTTTATACTCCCTGTTCTTATATACATCTATACCCATGGTTTTATTGCTTAGATCTATTAATTATACGTATATCTCATGTATATTTGTTTTCATATTTTGTCTATTGTTCTCTGTAAGGGCGATGCCCACAAGTAATTAGTTGTATGTTAACCGATACGATGTGCAAACGGCTATCGGTATATAAAAAACTCCAAATAAATAAAATAAATAAATAAATATCCAGCATAGCTCTCTGCTTCAACGGCAGGGGAGAAGAAAAACTGATACTTCACGCATATCCAGCATAGCTCTCTGCTTCAACGGCAGGGGAGAAGAAAAAACTGATACTTCACGCATATCCAGCATAGCTCTCTGCTTCAACGGCAGGGGAGAAGAAAAACTGATACTTCACACATATCCAGCATAGCTCTCTGCTTCAACGGCAGGGGAGAAGAAAAACTGATACTTCACGCATATCCAGCACAGCTCTGCTTCAACGCAGGGGAGAAGAAAAACAACCAATAAGGGCTGAATAACATAGTCTGGGTAAAACAAATAAGCATGGGTGTAGCTTGCTTATTGCGGCGGTTACTACCCCTACTACCCCTAACTAATCAAGCTTGATATTTCACTTGGATGCAGCTCCATCACTGCTCTCTACATTAATGGTGGGGGTGGAAGGGAAATAGAACCAAAGAGCTAAGAGAAACAGATAAGTATGAGAAAAAAAATGTGTGAAGCTTGCTGGGCAGACTGGATGGGCCATTTGGTCTTCTTCTGCCGTCATTTCTATGTTTCTATAAAATAAAACCACAGGATTCACTCACTTTGGGGTTAATTTTCAAAAGGATTTACAAGTGTAAATGTAACTACAATTGTAGCAATTTTCAAAAGCTATTTACTCGCATAAAGTGAACTTATGTGGGTAAATCCTATGGACAATTTAATAGCATATATTGAGGCAATTTTCAAAAGCCCACTTACACAAGTAAAGTGCATTTACATGTGTAAAACCCATTTTTAAGTGTGGAAATGCTTTCGAAAATCAGGCCTTTTGAGTCCAGCCATATCATTTATTTCCTTGTGTGTATATATATATATATATATATATATATATATGACACAAAAAGTACAGGTTCCAGTTCAGAAGTAGATGTTAAATTCAATACAATCCCAGAACTATCAATACATTAGTGGATATTTATGTTGACCGATGCAACTTGATATTTCACATCAGCAAATGCTGCTCATAATTCTGAGATTTTATTGCCAATGGAATTAGTGCAACTCCATGGTACTCACATAAAGATGGTTGCCCCATGCCTCAACAAGAGGAATCTCATTTCTTTCTTGGAGATCATGAATGCTCTACAGGGAGTTGGGTCCACTAGAGCTTCATGCTGGAGATGTGAGCTGTTCCAGTGCTCTGAAAGGAGTGGCCCAGCTAAAACCGGTGCATGCTCAGATAACACCCCCGTCCCCCAAAGCATAAAAAATTTCACGAGGGGTGCTTGAGTACCATTTTAGCTATTTACCATGCGTTATAGTTGCAAGGACAAAGGTTGAGAGAGGTTCCAAACCCTTTCCCTGAAGAAAACCAATAAACAAAAGCACCCGAATTTGTAAATCTCCTAAAGCTACCAAAAAATATGGCTGTGGAGGAACTTGACAGCTCTTGCTGCTTTCGGTGCATAGAACTCACTTGTGCTATTTTCAATAACGATGTTGTATTTTGGATTACGTTTATCAACGTGCTCTTGATATCTTTGTTATATCAAAAAGGGAAACGCTGAATTACAAACTATTACAGAAATGTGAATAAGACAGAGGAGAACAAAATTGCCATCAACCGACTGGAGTGCAAGAATGCAGTACGACCTGACATGTGGTATAATCCATGTGATAGATCACAGCAGCTGGGTAAACATCAGCCCCATTAAGAGGGTTTTCATGCATCAAGTTTAGGGATGCATTTAAATGGAAAAAAAAAAAAAGCTTAAAAATTGCATATCAAAAATTTAAAAAATACTTGTTATGCGCTATTGGGAATGGAACACAACGATTACACAGATAGACAGTAACTTTCAAACCCGGGCACAGGCGCACATGTGCGAGCATTCGTTGGCTCGCGTCAAGGGTCGCGGCTATTGTAAAACTTGCGAGTGTATATGTGTGCATGTTATAAACAGCCTGGCCACATACACGTGTGCCAAAGTTTAAATGGGCACACACCAAGTGTGTGCAAATGGCACTTCTACTGCATAAATAAGGGGATTTTAAAAGGGGTGCGCGCTGACCGCATTCCCAGTTTTACCAGTTAATCCCCAGTTCATACAGTTAAGAGAGAGGTCTTCCAAACCCCCCTGGTTTAATAGCCTTCAGTCCCCTCCAGTTGTCCCCAACCCTTAAAACCCTGCCAATCTGCCTATTTCTCTTTATTTTAGAATTTACACGGCATCCATAGCAGAAATAAAGTTACATGGCAGGGGCCATCGGTGTGCGCCGGAGCGCATAAGTATTTACATTCATTTCCAAGCTTCATGCCCCGCTCAGACCCCGCCCAAGCCCTGCTTTGAAAACTTCCGGGATGTGTGTGTTGTGGCATTTATGCGCATATTTGAGCGGCTTTTAAAATCCGGCCAGCACAGGAGCCCGAGATTAATTATTAACAAATTGATTAACAAATTGATTAACAAATTGATTAATTATTAACAAATTAATTAACAAATTGAACCTAAAACACTTTATTTATGCCGACGACGTCCAGATTGTGATCCCCCTCAAAGAATCCATCAATAAAACTCTAAAACTGTGGGAAAACTGCTTTAAAGAAATTAATGACCTCCTATCCAGCTTAAACCTAATTCTAAACCAATCAAAAAGTGAATTCCTACTAATCTCACCAGATAACTGCAAAATCACTACGAACCCGCCAGCCAACTTACAAATCTCAAAAGTAAGAGATCTAGGAGTCTCCTTAGACAACAGACTAAACCTAAAAGCATTTATTAATCAAACAACTAAAGACTGCTTCCACAAACTACACACATTAAAAAGAATAAAACCCCTATTTCATTTCCATGATTATAGAACAGTGCTCCAAGCAATTATCTTTGCGAAAATAGATTACTGCAACGCTATACTACTAGGCCTCCCATCATCACATACTAAACCTCTCCAAATGATTCAAAACACGGCAGCAAGAATCCTAACTAACAAGAGAAGAAGAGATCACATTACGCCAGTCCTTAAAGACCTTCACTGGCTGCCAATCCACTACAGAATAATCCATAAATCTCTCACCACTATCTTCAAAAATATCCATGGACTAGCTCCACTCCATCTACAAATAGCACTCAAAAAACACTCCTCGAACAGACCCACTAGAGAAGTGTACAGAGAATTTCTACAGGTACCACACGCCAATACCACCCAACATATAACTCTGAGAGACAGGGCCTTCTCTACAGCAGGTCCCCCCCTATGGAACTCAATCCCCTTAGAATTACGACAGGAACCATGTCTTCCAACCTTCAGAAAGAGACTTAAGACATGGCTGTTCAAGAAAGCCTTTCCGGACTCTGACTGATGCACTTCCACCAAATACAGAAAGACGGATTATCACCCATTAAACTGATACAGACTTACCAAACACTGCACATTCTACTTCTTGTTAAACTACTATCATCCTCTTCTTCTTCTCCCAGTTAGAACCATCCTTGTTTTATTGTAACTGATTTTTCTGCGCACTTGTTATAACTTGTTATAATTTGTAAATGTATACTCTCTTGTTATATTTATGCACGTTTTTTAATGTATTGATCACCCCTCGTTTTATGTAAACCGACATGATACGAATTCCGTGAATGCCGGTATAGAAAAAACTCAAATAAATAAATAAATAAATAAATTATTGCGCACTTCAGGCTTTTAAGATTTATATTTAAGGCTTTACTTTGAACTGGCTGCTATTCTTAAGTGAGTGATCGATGTTTGAGCTGTTGATGAGTGAGTTCACTTTTCATAATAACAATTTTGCATTGATATTTAAGGGTGATTTTCATTAAGTTGAATGATCTTAATCTGAATTGGAAATACAAATATTCACACGTAAGAGCAAGCTCTTCCCCTAATGGCAGAATATTTTCATAGACCCACATCCCCCATTTCCTTGTGGAAATAAGCTTTTGGAAATTGCCTAAATGCCAAGTTCCCACTGCTACGGAACTCCCTGAAAAATGTAGAAAAGAACTTCGCTTCATCAACAAGTATGCTTTCTACAAACACAGCTTCATCTGATAACTACTCATGTATTGTAATATTTTTTATAAAAAAGTCCGTGGTCATTTTTCTCTAAGTATGCAAATGGCAGCAACGGGTTAAAAACTACTTATAGTTAACAAGCACCCCTAAACTACAACAGGAATGTAAGCAATATTTCTGGCACAAAACATGAAATGCTCACAACAGAGGGAATATATACTTGTGGACTTCATGGTTTGCTCACTTTCTTAACAGGATAAATTCACAAACCTCTGTACAGCAGCAGACCTGAAAAATAGTTTGATCACGATCTCCTAGGGATGTGCAGAGGGACGCCATACGTTGCATTCGTGATTCGGATTCGTCAGGGAGCAGATACGTTGCATTCGGCCGTATGGCGCCCCGATGCATTAATACGGCGATTTCTATTCATGTCCCAGCTAAAATTAAAATTAACTACAACCCCCCACCCTCCTGACCCCCCCCCCAAGACTTACCAAAACTCCCGGGGGGTCCTGGACCCATCTCCTGCACTCTCACACCCTCGGTGCCGGTTTCATCATGGCTCTGATAGCCTTTGTCACAGGGGCTACCGGTGCCATTTGTCAGCCCCTGTCACATGGCCATCGGCGCCATCTTGTGCTCCTACCATGTGACAGGGGCTGACCAATGGCACCGGTAGTCCCTGTGACATAGTATGGGCAAAGGCTATCGGCGCCAATTTGAGTACTGGCATCGGACGGCCGGCGTGCAGGAGGTCGCTCCGGGACCCCCGTTGGACCCACAGGGACTTTTGGCCAGCTTGGGGGGGGGCCTCCTGACCCCCACAAGACTTGCCAAAAGTCCAGCGGGGGTCCGGCCGTCTGATGCCAGTACTCAAAATGGAGCAGATTGCCTTTGCCCTCACTATGTCACAGGGGCCGACGTCGGTACCTGTGACATAGTGAGGGCAAAGGCGATCGGCGCTATTTTGAGTACTGGCATCGGACGGCCGGCATGCAGGAGGTCGCTCCCGGACCCCCCGCTGGACTTTTGGCAAGTCTTGTGGGGGCAGGAGGCCCCCCAAGCTGGCCAAAAGTCCCTGAGGGTCCAACGGGGGTACCGGAGCGACCTCCTGCACGCCGGCCGTCCGATGCCAGAACTCAAAATGGCACCGATAGCCTTTGCCCATACTATGTCACAGGGGCTACCGGTGCCATTGTTCAGCCCCTGTCACATGGTAGGAGCACAAGATGGCGCCGATGGCCATGTGACAGGGGCTGACCAATGGCACCGGTAGCCCCTGTGACAAAGGCTATCGGTGCCATGATGAAACCGGCACCGAGGGTATGAGTGCAGAGGATGGCTTCCGGACCCCCTGCTGGACCACCAGGGAGTTTTGGTAAGTCTTGGGGGGATTCAGGAGGGCGGGGGGCTTGTTTAAATTTGTATTTAGGTGGCCGTATAATTCGGCGAAGATTTGTGTATTCGTGGGGAATCGCGATACGTTTCGCTTCCCCACAAATACTACGAATAGTGCAATATATGTTACGGATCGCCAATACGGCGAAAACGAATGCACACCCCTACGATCTCCTGTCTCAGAGCATTGCCCAAACAATTGCCTGTTATCCGTAGGCAGAATGGGCATCTCTTAACTTCCAAGGGGAAGAGAAAAATGGGACAAGGAGAAGGGGCAGTGAGCCAGAAGACCCGAATGACTGAGAAACACCATCCTGCTGCAAACAGGGATACAGTCTCAATCCCTGGCCTACCTTCTGTGCTTTTGGCATATCAGTGTGGCGCTGAGCACGTACAGAGCGTGCAGATTTGGCTGGTTTAACCGGGGCACAGTACAACTCCAGCCTCCGCAGGTCACAGCTCTGGAAGCAGCATTCATCAACTATTCCTTTGTGGTGTATACGTCTACTGCTGGATCCATACCCTGTTGGTTTACCTGCACACAACAAACATTGCACACATTAGTGCTGGTGAAGAAAAAAAATGCAAAACATTTTAGCAGGATTGAGGTTTTAAAAATACATAGCAGTCTAGCAATTGGAGAAAGCCAGTCTTGATTCAGATTCTCCTGCTGCGTCAGTGGGTACTCATGATAGAAAAATGTAGAAGAATGCAACTCAAATAGCTGGACTCTTACAGACCCAGTGCTTTAGTGATAGTGTTTACCTATAGCCAGGGCTTTTTTACTGCCAGATCTTGACGGTACGGGCACCTATTTTCTCCTCTGCAAGAGCCTCTGGGCAGTGGCAGGAGGGGAGGGGGCTCTTCTCTGCTCTAATCTGTCTGCTTCAGTCTCACCCCCTCCACTCCTGATCTCTGCAGGCTGCTTCCTGGGAGGGGAGGAGCTGGATGGACCAGGAAGCAGAGAGCTGGTCTCTGCAGGGCACCGGCCAGAAGAGTGGAGGCACCAGCTGTGCATGCCGTGACCAGAGACAATGCAGAACAGTAGCAAAGCCTGGAAATTATCCATACTGTTAATCATTCTGTGTCCGGGAATTATAATTACTTTCGTTAGCACTATTATGTATGTTTTCTTCTTTTCTCCTTTTAATTACTCTATATATTACTTTGGCAGCACATAAATTATGGCACGACAATAAAATTTCCTGACATTAACTAAATCTGAGAAAAGCACCAGAAGAGGAGGAACGGGAGAGTCAGTGAAAAGAACCAGTGGTGCCTCTCTCTCTTTTAACTTCCTTCTCCCATTGTTGCTTTTCCCGTGGCACCACAGTGGCGGAGGAGGCACCAGCGGGCAAACCTGGTACTTTCTTCTGTCAGCGGGAGGGAGGATCCTGCTGTGACTGAACCCTGCAGCCAGTGGCAGATAATGTGGGGCAGTGGCCCTGATTGTAATCCCTCAAGGACGGCCCTCAGAACAGGCACGTTTCTTTCCAGGAATCCCAAGCACTGCCTACAGCGTTAACCTGCTTTCTATGAAGTAGAATTCTTAAAGGATTACCGTCAGGGTTGAGGTACTTGAAAAGAGACATGTTTGAGAAGGATTGCAGTATCATGCTTTTATTTTTTGCATCACTAGAACACTGCCTTATGTACTTTTAGCTTTCTGGCATATAACATGGAGTCTTTGTAGTTTGAGGGCCATTGAGGGGACCAACAAAAAAGATGTTGTAGGACACGAGTTTGAGAAAGCAAAGACACCTTCTTCCACTGTTAAATAACATACACATTTTCTTTGATATTTTGAAATTCTTTACCAAATACTCTTATTATGCTAGTTTGCCAATCCTTTCAGAAACAGCAGTAGCAAATTAAATGTTTTGTCTTGACAGGGTTTCCTTAAACAGAAATAAAAAAGTAATACTGTAATTTAGCCACACAGACATTCAGAGGGAAAAAAAAAGATATCTAAAGGGTAAGATTAAGTAGTAACTGAGATAATTTTCTGCCTAGATCTCACAAAAATGCTCTTTGCATTCCTCAATGTGCCCTAGAACACGTTTGGCATCCTGCCAAAGACCCAATGCACAGAAGGCAATGATGTTAGAAGTATGCATTGGAGATATGCAGGAATAGCTGAAAAACCCATGACAAAGTGTTTCTAAAATAATTTTATTCCACTGCCAAAGAACTGCAGCTTCAGCTAAATTTATGCGGAGAAGCAGAAGTTGGCTCACATGTGATTCCCCTTGGAATAACTTGACAGGTGCTATAAATTAGTCTTAAAACTTGCAACTGAATGATTTTACATATGAATATATAGATAGATACGGTATATCAATAAATAGATCGTTAAAATTCAACCGCAGTACAATTAATGAATCTTAAATGAGAAAGATGAATGAAACGGATTCCATAAACTTTCATAAACCAATGCCCATCTGAAATCTTGCCGAGAGCATGTCCCTCTTACCATTATAAATATACTTGGGAATTCTCTAGGTTTTACTTGGAGATTCTGGGAATTTGCAGAACCTGCCGGATCTCCAGGGAAAACACGAAAGCTTCAGAGGAGGACAAGGAACATCATTGGTCTGTACAGACTAGGAGGAGGATGAGGTAGCGGCATATATTTGGCCTGCATAGGTGGAAAAGGTGGAAGGTCTTCATCGAATGACTTATGAGGAGAGATTGAAGAATCTAAATATGTACACCCTGGAGGAAAGGAGGAGCAGAGGTGATATGATACAGACTTTCAGATACTTGAAAGGTTTTAATGATCCAAAGACAACGACAAACCTTTTCCGTCGGAAAAAAATCAGCAGAACCAGGGGTCACGATTTGAAGCTCCAGGGAGGAAGACTCAGAACCAATGTCAGGAAGTATTTCTTCACAGAGAGGGTAGTGGATGCCTGGAATGCTCTTCTAGAGGAAGTGGTGAAGACCAGAACTGTGAAGGACTTCAAAGGGGCGTGGGATAAACACTGTGGATCCATAAAAGTCTAGAGGACCTGAATGAAGAGTGGGTGGCTCGCGGGAATGACGGCTACTGCCTGGAGATAATACCCTTATTCAATAAACATACACACGGTTAATGCGACTCCAACATTGCTCTAAGACTCCAACATTGCTCTAAGCTTCAACGGCAAGAGGAAATGTGGAAAAAAGGATTTACTTTCACAAAAAGCAGGGAGTAGCTTGCTTGTTACGGCGGTTACTACCCCGAATCAAATAAGCCTGATACTTCACTTTCAATGCATAACCAGCATAGCTCTCTCCTTCAACGGGAGGGGAGTAAGTCTGATACTTCACTTTCAGTGCATATCCAGCATAGCTCTCTTCTTCAACGGCAGGGGAAAAAGTCTGATACTTCAACGGGAGGGGAGAAAGACTGATACTTCACACACATCCAGCATAGCTCTCTGCTTCAATGGCAGGGGAGTAAGTCTGATATTTCACTTTCAGTGCATATCCAGCATAGCTCTCTACTTCAACGGCAGGGGAGAAAGTCTGATACTTCATGCATATCCAGCATAGCTCTCTGCTTCAACGGCAGGGGAGAAAGTCCGATACTTCACTTTCAATGCATATCCAGCATAACTCTCTGCTTCAACAGCAGGGGGAATAAAGAAAAATGGATCTATATACAGACAACAACCAGCAAGGACTGAATTACATAGTCTGGGTAAACAAATAAGCATGGGTGTAGCTTGCTTATTGCGGCGGTTACTACCCCTAACTAATCAAGCTAGATATTTCACGTAGATGCAGCTCCAACACTGCACTCTACATTAACGGTGGGGGTGGAAGGGAAATAGAACCAAAAGGTTACTAAGAGCCAAGAGTAACAGATAAGTATGAAAAAAAAAAGTGTGAAGCTTGCTGGGCAGACTGGATGGGCCGTTTGGTCTTCTTCTGCCGTCATTTCTATGTTTCTATGAAAGGAGGAGGAGGAGGAGAAGGAGGCACATCATGTCCACATGGACTGGAAGATGGAGGAGGCAACGTCTCATTGACCTGCATGGACCAGGAGGAGGAAGGGGGTGTGCGATTGAAGGCAGAAGAGAAAGCACATCATTGATCTATAGGGGTTGGAAGGTGGAAGAAGAAGATATGCCTCATTGGCACCCACAGGCTGGAAGGAAGATGAGTTTGGTCAGCGGCCTGAGTGGGCTGAAAGAAGGAGGAGGATGTGTTGGCCTGTATGGGCCAGAAAGAGGAGGCGGTGGCTGTGTCTGGGAAGCAGTTGACCCAAGTGAGAGGACTGGGCCTGGAGGCGGTAAGGATGAGAGTGCTGGGGTCGGGGAAGAATGAGAGTTGATATTTCAAGTTTACTTTATTTGATATGCTACTGTTCTGTAAAATCATGACTGTTTACAGTATTAAACACCACATCATATAAAATTCAATAGAAAACAACATATACATAACTGATAAAACGTTAAAAAAAATAAATCAGTATAGACAAGATAACATTTAAAAAGAATATGTCCCATATATTGGTGTGTGTGAGTGAGATAGAGTCATTTGCATGACTCTGGGGTTGGTGAGAGAAAGTTCATTCTTCTCTCATGCAACCTGGCCAGTATATACCAGTCTGAGTTGGGGGGAGGGAGACTTTGCTTTCACTCCCATTCCTCCCTTCCCTTCCACTCTTCCAAGGGACATCAGTCTGAGTTGGGGCAGGGGGTAGTTAGGTGTCATTTTGTAACTGCCTGCATTGATGTAAAGTTTACGAGTATTTTTTACTTGCAGACTTTAGATCAATTTTCAAATTGATAATGTGTGCATATAGTTTTCCTGGGAAAGTTTACTAACATACTTTTGAAAATATGAAAGTATGTGCATAAGTGGAAACTCCTCCTCAACCCAGCCCTGGGAATGCCTCTGCTCACTCTCAGTCAAATTTAAAAACGAACGTGTGTGCGCCCATACACACATGTATTGGCGCCAGAGCAAAGATAACGCTGGAATTTAAAATTGTGCGCACACTTGCACGTGTATGTTTTAAAATACACCAACTGCATGTAAGTATGCTCTTCATTTTAAGAAGGTACTCAAGCACAGCTAGCATGTGTGTCTTCTAGGGTTGCCAACTGGCTCCAGATTTTCAGGACAGGTTGATCCAGTCCTGGGTTTACTCCCCTGCATGCAAATACTTATACTCTTACTTTTATAGGTAGTGCAGCATGCAGTGGGGTAAAACCAAGACTGGATCAACCTGTCCTGAAAATCTGGAGCCAGTTGGCAGCCCTAGTGTCTTCCATAGGATTTTGTAGGCTTTTACGTGCATATGTAGGCGGATTTTACAGCATGCTTGCATGAGGGACAACTCACTTTTTCCAATTACTCCACCATATTGCCCAGTTAATATTGAGGTCTTCTTCTTTATCCTGCACGCCCCCCAGTTGATCCAGATCCCTTACCCTTTCCTGTAAGCCCTAAAACCACAGATCTACAGACTTGCTCCTCATCTGGAGCAGCAGTAAAATTACGCGGGTAACAAGCCGATGCGCTCCGTGGTTTCTGCTTTTAAAATACGGAGTTATGTGCGTAACTTTTGGCTCTGCCCTGGAATGCCCATGCTCTGCCCAGGCCCCGCCCCTTTCCCACCCTCTTATTTTTGACGCGCGCACCAATATATACGTGTGTACCTTGTGGCTTTTAAAAATCTGCGTTGCTCGCACGCGGCCCACATACCCGTGTATGTGGCCATTTTTGCGCAAGCAATGCTTTTAAAACCTACCTCTATGGGTGAACTTAGTTTACCTGTTTATTGAGCAGGAAATTTTGTACCAATGGAAATGGTTTTGAAAATTACCTTCTTGGTGTGCACCCTTCCACCCAACTGACCTGAGTTGAGGTGGGGGGGAAGGGAAGTTGTGTGAACACACCCCTCCCCCCCCCCCCCGCCTCATCAGCACCAAGCTGAGTAATGCAGAGCTGTCAAGTCTCCCATAATCAGCGGGAGACTCCTGTTTTTGCATGTTGTCAACCACTCTCCCGCCCAAGCAGCCCAAATTCCTGCCCAGTCTACAGTGAATCCATTTTTAACCTGACACTGTAAATCTAATTACTCACTGTGTCTGATGGCTCTTCCTTGCCCTAGCAGTGCTTCCTGGTTTGAGGGAGGGAGGCAGGGCAGGACCAGCACCTCACAAGAGAGAGGCTGGGCTGTGTCCCCTTTGGCCCTTACCCTACCTACTGTCCCCACGCTGTGATTGGAAGCAATCGGGAGAGGAGGTGGGGCGTTGCATAGCCCTCGGCAACAGCTCCAATGCAGATCTCCAGTGTGAGACGGCTTGTTTGCTCCAATCCCCTCATTCACTATTAGGCCAAAGCAGAAAGGTGCGCTCACTTGAATGTACAGGTTCACCTGCTCTTGAAAGCTCATTTTGCAAGCATAAACCTTACTCCTAGTGCAGCAAGGAGTTTTATGCTCACAAAATGATCGTTCAAAAATGTGTGGTCAGCTTAGCGCCTTTGCATGAAAATTGCATGCTAATGATGGCATTAAATATGCACTCCCAATGCAGAGAGGTGCGCTGGCTGAAGACACATTTTATTAACGCTGGAAACTTTATGCCTGGATCAGAGGTAGCATAAAGTTTCTAGCGGGGCTGTACAGGCACATAAAATTTAAAAAAAAAAAAAATCTTTCCAGCTCCTCCACCACTTAGCCGGATAAGTCTGGATTTAACCGGCTAACTGGATGTGGTTAGCCGCTGCCACTTAGATAAGCCAGTACTAATCCGGCTATCTGGCCACAGTTCACTGCCACCTCTTAGACGGATAAGTCAGAACTTACCGGCTCTCTGGTGCAGTTTGCCAAGGGCTATGCAGCATCCCACCTGATTGCTTCAAATCACAGCATGGGGATAGCACTTATCGGGCTAAGTAGCAGTGAACCACGCCAGCTAAGCACTGACTGACTTATCTCGCTAAGTGGCAGCAGCTAACCATGGCCAGATAGAGGGATAAGCCATTACTTATCCGGCTATGTTGCGGAGGATATCAGAGCTCTCCTGTTGGCAGCTTCCTAACCCCCCTCCTCTCTTGAGTTAAAATGTGCGTTCAATCCATGCTCTGGAGTCTCAATGCATGGATGAAATGATGGTGCAGGGAGGATGGTCTTAGATTTGTTAGGAACTGGGGAACATTCTGGGGAAAAAGATCCTATTCCGGCAGGATGAACTCCCCCTTAACCAGAGTGGAACTAGGCTGCTGACACTAACCTTTAAAAAGGAGGGAGAGCAGCTTTTAATCTAGATGATGGGGGAAAGCCGACATTAGAAGCGCATCTTTGAAGGATACTAACAAAACAAGGAACCGAACAGAGAGGTGGCAATAAATGCTAAAAGCATTTAAAGTAAAGAGCAGACAGAGCAGAACGATTCCAAATTACACCAGTCAGCTGATAAGCAGGTTGTTAATAAAAAACAAAATATACTTTGAGAGGTCTGTATATAAATGCTAGAAGTCTACAAAATAAGATGGGACAGTTAGAATGCTGTTGTGTCTGTGGACCCTTGGGCTTGGATGAGATTGGCTCTACCTCTAGGGGGTGACCTGCAGGTTTTCAACATCAGCAGGTGGGGCTCAGGCAAAGTAGAGACCAATCAAGAGCTTCACCTTTACCAGCCCAGGCAGGAATGGACTGGTCAGATGAAAGCAGGAATAGGCTGGGCAGATGAAGGCAGGAACAAGCAACATGCACTACTGGATGTAGCTGGACCTGTTGCCAAGGCAGGGTGCATCAGGAGACCTGCCCTTAAATAGGGCAATGCTGTGACATCAGCAGCAGGGGTGCGGTGACTTTCCTGCCATTACCCCTTTAAAAAGTCTGACGTCAGGCATGCTTGCACTTAAGGGGAGCTGGGAGGAGCAGGAGCCAGTGGTTTCCTGCCGCATAGCAGTTGGCTGCATCCTGCTATGCCAAAGACAGTGGCTAGCTGGAGTGTGCCGGCCACGAAGGGAAGGATGGCAGCACACGAGGATAGCCCGTGAACCGTCAAATGGAACAAATGCATAGCACTGTAATAAGAGGTAGATATAATTGACATCTCAGAGACTTAGGAGAAAGAGGATATCCTCCTAGTAGAAAGAGATTATCCATCCTATCACAATGATAGGATAGATCAAATTGATGAAGGGGGAGTGGTTAATGTTAAAGAGGTCATGGAGTCAAACAGGATAAAAGTTTTGCAAGAAACAAAATGCACTGTACAATCTTTATGGATAGAAATTCAATGTAAGAAGGGGAATAGGATAGCAATGGGAGTGTCCTACTGTCCATCTGGCCAGGATGAACAGACAGAAAATGAAATGCTAACAAATTAGGGAAGGTAACAAAATTAGCAACAAGTAATAATGAGTGATTTCAATTACCTGAATATTGACCGGGTAAATGTCACATTAGGACATGTAAGGAGATACATTTTCTAGATGAAATAAATGACTACTCAAGGAGCAGCTGGTGCAAGAACTGATGAGAAGGGTAGCTATTTCAACCTATTCTTTAGTGGAAAACATAAGCTGATGCAAGAGGTAATGGTGTTGTGTCCATTTGTCAATAGTGATCATGATCAAATTTGACTTGATAACTGGAGAGAAGACACTAAGGAAATCTACTGTGACAGCATTTAACTTTCAAAAGCGAGACGATGATAAAATGAGAAAAATGGTAAGAAAAAAACTGAAATGAGAATCTGCATAGTTAAGAGTTATGGTCATTGTTTAAAAATAGCATCTTGGAAGCCCAGACCAAATGCATTTCATGCATTAAAAGAAGTGGAAAAAAAGCCAAACAACTGTTGGCATGGTTAAAAGGTGAGGTAAGGGAGGCTATTCCAGCCAAAAGAAAATCTTTGAAAAAATGGAAAGGGATCCCAATGAAGAAACCCGAAAACAACATAAGCACTGGCAAATTAGATGCAAAGCATGGATAAGGAAGACAATTTGAAAAGAAGCTTGTCGTGGAAGCAAAAACTCAAAAACTTTTCCAGGTACATTTGAAGCAAAAGGCCTGTGAGGAAGTCATTTGAACCATTAGATGGCTGAGGGATAAAAGGAGTGCTAAGGAAGGACAGGCCATAGTAGATTAAATGAATTCTTTGCTGTGGTCTTTTCTGAGGAAGATGTAATGCAAATACTCATACCAGAAGTGATATTTAAAGGTGATGATTTAGAGGAACTGAAACAAATTCCCATGAACCTGGAAGATGTAATAGTGAAAATTGACAAACTAAAGAATAACAAATACCTGGAGAAGGATGGTAGATATCCCAGAGTGCTAAAAGAAATGAAAAATGAAATAGCATACCTACTAACAGTAATCTGGAAACTATCATTCAAATCAGTTACAGTACCTGAAAACTAGAGGGTGGTCCACGTAATGCCAGTTTTTAAAAAGAACTCCAAGGGTGATCCAGGAAAGTACAGATGGGCGAGCTTGACAGTGCTGGTAAAAATGGTTGAAACTATTATAAAGAACAAAATTATTGAACATCTAGATAGCCATAGTTTAATGGGACAAAGCTAATATGGATTTAGCCAAGGGAAGTCTTGTCTCACCAATCTGCTACCTATTTTTGAAGGCATGAATAAACATTTGGATAAAGGTGAGGTAGTTGATATAGCATATTTAGATTTTCAGAAAGTGTTTGACAAAGAACCTCATGAGACACTCATGAAGAAATTAAAAAAGTAATGGGATGGTAGGCAATCTGAAAAGGGAATAATGGAGTACCACAGGGATCTGTACTGGGACTACTGTTTTTTTTAACATTTATAAATGACCTAGAGATGGGAACAATGAGTGAGGTGATCAGATTTGCTGATGATACAAAATTATTCAAAGTTATTAAATCACAAGAGGATTGGAAGAAATTGCAAAAGACCTTACGTGACTGGGAATCTAAGCATCCAAATAGCAGATGACATTTGATGTGGACAAGTGCAAAGTGATGCACGTAGGGAAGAACAACACAAATTACAGCTACACAATGCAAGGATCCATCATTGGGAGTCACCACCCAGGAAAAGGATCGTCATCTTAGATGATATGTTGCAATCCTCTGCACAGTGTGTGGTGGCGTCTAAGAATGCAAATAGAATGCTACGAAATGAATGGAAAATAAAACAAAGAATATCATTATGGCTCTGTATCACTCCATGGTGTGATCACACACTGTGTGCAATTCTGGTCAACCCATCTCAGAAAAGATATAGCAGAACTAGAAAAGGTACAGAGAAGGGTGCCAAAATGATAAAGGGGATGGAACAATTCCCCTATGAGGAAAGGCTAAAGAGGTGAGGGTTCTTCAGCTTGAAGAAGAGACAGCTGAGGAGAGATGATGTCTATAAAATCATAAGTAGAGTGGAACGGGTACACGCAAAACAGTTGTTTATTCTTTCAAAAAGTACAAAGACTAGGGGACACACAATGAAGTTACTATGTAATACATTTTAGGGATGTGCAGAGGGACGGCATACGTTGCATTCGTTATTCGTATTCGTCGGGGGGCAGATACGTTGCATTCGGTAAGGGGGCCCCCCGATATGTTCATGCATTCATTCTTATTCATTTCCCAGCTAAAATTGAATTAACTACAACCCCCCACCCTCCTAACCCCCCCCAAGACTTATCAAAACTCCCTGGTGGTCCAGCGGGGGGTCCGGGAGCCATCTCCTGCATTCACACCGTCGGCTGCCGGTATTCAAAATGGTGCTGATAGCCTTTGACCTTACTATGTCACAGGGGCTACCGGTGCCATTGGTCGGCCCCTGTGACATAGTGAGTGCAAAGGCTATCGGCGCCATTATGATTACTGGCAGCCGACGGCCTGAGTGCAGGAGATCACTCCCGGACCCCTGCTGGATCACCAGGGAGTTTTGGCAAGTCTTGGGGGACCCTCCTGACCCCCACAAGATTATATTACTCCTTTAAGCCTCCCCAAAAAGGCACATCAAATTTTAAAGGGACTGGTGTCTGGAAGCACAGCATTAATCTCTCGGTAGGGTTTAATGAGCAAATGGGTCAAACAGATGTTGTACTGGACACAGATCCAGAGGCAAGGACAACTTTCCTGAGCTGTATAAGAAACAAACCACCCTAGGTCTCCCCTCTATGAACCTCTGTGACTGCTCTGTCAGTTTTGTCCCCTAAAATTCACACCTGTAGATAAAAGAGAGAGACTCACTTCAAGATATATTCATACAACTTTTATTTTCTGGGGTTACCAGCATTCAGAGTTTTCAAAAGAGTTTTAAAAGTCACTGAATTAATCAAGGGTGGTAACAGTATCAGCTTCCATAAATATTTATAGTCCGACTTTAGTATTTCAAGCTATTTCTTAAAATTGGTACTGAATACCTGTCTCCATCCACTTATCCCCTTATGTCTCCATGAACTTCCCACATATGATACCATCCTTATATTAGCACTACAAACATTCCAGAAAACCAATCCAATATAAGATCATCAATTCAACTTACTACATTTGACTCATCACATTATCCTGTCAGACTATATAGGGATGCTCCTTGAAGGCTTGGCAGAGGATCTCAGACTCACTACGCCAACTTTTATTTTAGTTCTTCTACTAACAGTAGACGAGTTTTCTATTCACAATACTCAAACAATTATCAACCCAATTGCAAACTCCAGATAGAGGGCTAATGAACTGCTGCACACAGAATCCATATCAGGGAACATCCTCAGTGATGAAGGACTCTGTTTGGGAGGCCCATACACTCCTATTTTAAAGGAGTGACACTGGCTTCCAGTAGAGCACCATATAATGATTAAGGTTCATTGTATAATGTATAGCCTTTAAATGTTTGAATTCTTTGGTACCTGTGTATTTAAGTAAGCTGCTAAATCACTATAAACTGACTGGATGTTTAAGACCATCTCAGTAAGTGTTTGTGATGCAGTCTGGTATGATGGCTTGACTGGTTTCAATATGACAAATAGCATTTCATATTTTTGTAACAATTTTATGGAATAAAATTCCATTGTGTTATCTTACTAGTGCCTGGGTGTAACTTGTTGGTGTGGCGGTTACTACCCTTAACCAATAAGCCTTCATCCTGTTGATACTACTCCAATATTGCTTTCTCCTCCAATATTGCTCTCTGCTTTAATGGTAGGGGGAAAAGAAAAAAAGGGGAATCGGATTCAGACAGCAACCAACAAGGACACTAAATTTTAAGGTATGGGAAAACAGATAAGAATGGGGGGGGGGGGGGGTAACTTGCTGATGCGGCTGTTACTACCCTTAACCAATAAGCCTGTTACCTTTGATGCTACCATAAGCTTGCTGGGCAGACTGGATGGACTGTTTGGTCCTTTTCTGCCATCATTTCTATGTCTCTATATATATCTATGTTTCTTACATTTTGTAAGAAGATTAAATCTTGGGATTGTTTTCAGGCTTAAGAAGTTTAACAAGAATAGCTGTATGACTCAGGAAGTAGGGGGACTTGATTTCATTCAGTTTTTCTTGTTAGTCACTATGGGCCTCATTTTCCAAGCCGCTTGCACGCGATAAGGGACCTTTTGCATGCGACGGTGCAATTGCTGCCGGCTAGCGCAGGCCCATCCCCCGTTTCGGCCCCCTGCCCCTCATCTTCTAAAGTATCACAGTCCTGCGATACTTTAGAAAATGAGGCCCTATGTGTTGTATTTGTCTATGTACTATATTGAATTTTCCTATTATATGGTTTCCTATTTGTATTGTAACCCGCGATGGGCTTACAGTGTAAAGGCAGGATATCAAATCTAATTAACTGTCCAAATATCAAATGTAAGAACTGTGCAAAAAGGATGATGTATGCAACCCCAGCTTAGGACATATAAAATTAAAGAGGTCTGGTGCTGGGTTTTTGTGGTTCTGGCACTAACTCTGTGGGTTCCAAAAAAAAATATGATGGTCGGGCAGATGCTGAATCTGGATCAGAGACTTAAGGGCAATATTTCTTACTGCTGGACAGGGAAGTTCAACCTTTTCCCTCTGTAACCATCAGACTGCACAAAATCTTCTGTCTTCACTTTTATACCATTCATTATTAGACCGTGAATCCATAACTCTGGGATGTCTCAGAGTCTCACACATACTTCAAAGTGATAACTTTTATTCTTCTGGGGTCCTAGCAGTCAATCAAAATCATAAAAAGACGAGTCATAGGATTCTACAGCAGATAACAGCAGCAACAAAATAAAGCACACGCTTCCTTTTTCTTTAGCATGTTATCAAGATCCATCTCTCTTCTATTAAGAAATCCCAAAGCCTTTGTTATTGTTCCCACATAAGCTTGTCGGTATTCACATCAAATCACTGAATTCTTCACAGAAGGCCATTTCCAGAGGACACAAGCTCTCCCATAATATTATTAACATACATACGTCCTCACAGATTCCTCATAGCAAATGCCCCGGAGCACTCCCTCGGCACACTAGCTGAATTCGAAACGCCAGCAGGGCTAAAGGGATTCCTTAGACTCGCTTCAAGTCTTTCCCTTTGAAAGAAAAATCATTCCCACTCAAAACATCAGGCTCGTATCTACTACACAGGGCATATTCTCTCTAGAGGGCAATAGGCAAAAACACTCCCAAAGGTAGAGGATAAGTGAGAAATATTTGGCCCAAGATGAAAGGATATGTTACTAGTGGCCTAGGACCAAAATGGAAAGCCTGGGCCCCATGCACATGAACTTTTGGGACTACACAGACCCCCCCCCCCCACTTCTTCAATATCAGAGACTTATGTAGTCTTAAAAGCCCCATATGCATCATCATGTTTGGATACTGTACTTTTTATGTTAATCCAGTAAAAAATGAGCAGATTCTGAAAGAATTTTTTTTTCCACAAGCCACACAGATTTTATAAGAATACTCTGCTTCCTTTCACAAATACTGATAGCTGTTCTTTTTATTGATTTTTTTCTTTCACTGTTCTTAAATTAATCTCAACTATGATGTCTCATTTTATTACAAAAAAATCAAATTACATGATGTATAGCATGCAAATAATATTATATATATATATATGGTAACAAATACTTGGTACTTAAAAACTCTTTAAAAGATGGATACCCTAATCCATAGATACCTACTAAAAAACTGACAGGCCAAGGCAATATGGACACGCTAAAATCGGGCATCCAAACTGGGCACCCGGTTCCCCCTAACGCGTGCCTATCCACCTCTCCTGGGTGCATGATGCGATATGCAGATGGACATCCATGTTATAAAGGACACGCTAGGGGAAATTATGCATCCCTAGCACATCCTTGGCATCGGGTGCCCAGGAGAGGTGGCTGTATGCACAGGCACGGGTTAGGAAAACAGATGCTCAATTAATGAGCGTCCGTTTTCCGAACCCGTACACAGCCATGGGTTAGGAAAACAGACACTGGTAAATTGAGCGTCCATGTTCCTAACCTGACCGCCGTCAAATCTTTTTCTTTTTTTTTTCATATTGCTGCTTTCTATGGTTCCTCCTACTTAGTATTGTGACGATATTAATCGGCGGAACCACAGAAAAGCAGAATTTTCTACTTTTCTGTTGATAGCTTGGGGCATCTCAAGACTTAACGCCAGCTCCGGGGCTAGCGTAAATTTTTGAGAGTTAAAATATTAGCGTCGGGTGCATGGTGATTTTTTACATCGAGGGTACTAGCTAATAGCCTCATAAACATGGCATTTACATGTGATGAGCGCTATTAACTAAGCGCAGGTTTGGACATGTGTTTTGGATGTGCTAATCTCATTATTGCATCAGGAGTTATTCTAGCTCATCCAAAATGCACGTCCAACCATGTGTCAAGCTGTGTGCTAGGCTGAGCGCACGTATTACATCCGCCCCTGAAAGATTTACACCCATATGTTTCACAATATGGTATTTTGAATAGATATTATACAATTATTTATTTATCTATTTATTTATTTATTTGTAGGGTTTTATATATCGTTATTCAGTAGAGCCATCATAACGGTTTACAAATCTGCAATTATCATCCAACAAATGCAATTGTCTTACAATCAAATGGAGTTAACATAGTAGTTGGGAACAGTAGGGTTTTGTGAACAATCAACATATTTTCTTAGTCATTGAATAACAGAATATTGCGGAGAACATTTTCAAAGAACTTAACGGATCAAGGGAGTGAGCAGGGAGGGGTAGAAAAGGAGGGTACATCAGGAGAGCATGAAGGAGGAGGATTATGCTTGCGAGTTCTGTTGAGTGCTGGGATGATCAGGTGTCAGATAGTTAGAATAGAGTTTGCGGAATAAAAATGTTTTTAGGTCTTTTTTAAATGATTTTTGGATGTGCTGGGTCTTCAGTGGGAAGCAATGGAAAATGCTCTTTCTCTCGTAGTTGAAAGATGAGCATCTCTTAAGGTGGGGATGTTTAGGAATCCTGTGTTGTTGGAGCGTAGGTTTCTTTGTGGGTTTTGGGGGGTAATGTTTAAGCCTTTTAGTCCATGAAGATCATCATTTAAGATTTTATGAATGATGGTCATAGATTTGTAGGTAATTCGTGCAGAAATAGGAAGCCAGTGAAGAGAGGTTAAAATGGGTGCAATGTGTTCGTTTCTTTTTTTTCCGTTAAGGATTCTGGCAGCTGAGTTCTGCAGTATTTGGAGTGGTTTGAGGGATGATGAAGGGATTCCAATAAGTAATGAGTTGCAGTAATCGAAGGTGGTGAAAATAAGCAGTTGGAGGACGGTTCTGAAGTCAGAAGGGTTGAGAAATGGCTTTATGTGTCTTAGGATTAGTAGCTTGTGGTATCCTTCTTTCGTTTTATTTACAATGTGGGGTTTGAAAGAGAGTTCAGCATCGATGGTAACTCCAGGGTTCACATTCAATGGTCTTATATTTAGAGGGTGTTTCTGGTTTGATGACCAGATGCTCTCTCACACTTTAAGGTGAATTTTGAAAGCCTGATACACACCGAAATTAGGGGATGCGCAAATATGTCAAGCCATTGTGTGCTGAGTGGATTTGAGGAAAAAATCTGTTTGTTGAGTAAAGGCCCAGCATAGCCCATCAACATTTACATCAACAAGCATAATAATAGTCTTAAACATCAAGCATTTTACATGATACATCAGTGGATGATAAGAACTCCATGTTGTCTCCTCACCCTTTTTTAACCCTCCCTCACCCCCCCCCCCAACTCCATAGAACAACAAAGGTGTGTAATTAGTCCAGCTTCCAAGAGTTAATAATTAAACTGCATAGTCTAGGTGAAAGTGAATTCAGGAATGGGCTCCAGATATCTAAAAATCTCTTCTGCTTCTTAACTAGGCTTATTTCCATAAGCAAAAGCTGATGTATTTGGATACGCCACTGTGCTAAAGTAGCAGGTAAAAAGGACTGGGGATAGGGAGGATCAGAGATGAGGAAGATCAAGAAAAAGGGTAAAAATCAGGAATCTGGAAAAGGTGGAAAAGAGGGAGAGGGAGGGAGGTTCTGGGATTGAGAAAGGGGGAAAGGGAGTAGGCAATGTTGTGGGGTGGGTTTCAGGATCTGGAGAGAAGGGAGAGGAAAGAAGGGAGGATCCAGGATCTGGGAGATAGAATCTGAGATCAAAGGAGAGAGAACCTGAATTGCAGTGGGTGGGGGAGGGGGAAGGAGAGGAGGGAAGTATCCCTACTGAGCTTTGGTCCTGTTCTCCCTTACAACTCCTCTCTATCCTCTCAATCTGTGCTTTCAGACTAAATGTCGGATCTCTTCCCATCTGACATTCCAATACTGCCCTATGAAATTCCTGGCCTTGGCATGGCCTCATGGGCAATAACTTGCTCTACAGGATTAAACACCTTTCGTTCCCACCCACTCCACTCATAAGTCCCCAGCTACACCATCAACCTTTGATAAAACAACTCCGTCTCTCTCGGAACCTCATAGTCTTCCTTAAGATCTAAAAAGGATCTCATTTGAGCATCTTCTTCCTTCCACAGTAGGCCTAGAAACTTTAAGCTCTGTTTCCACCATGTAGCAACCTCCCTGTGCAAGGTAGTGCTGGGCAACTCCGGGTTTCTCCTAATGGGCCTACTTCCTGACAGCCTCTGTGGGTGAAATCCCAGGGTTCTATTCACATTTTCCAAATCTTAATAGTATGAGATACATGCGGGCTTGCTCCTCACACCCCATTTCCATCATGTAACAGTTCAGGTTGTAATAACAGCACTGGAAGATCTTGTCCACCTAACAGCCTCACTTCCAGCGAAAACCAGGGCATCTTCTGATGTGAAACCAAGGCAATGCACCTGTCAGCCCTGCAGCCCAGTAATAGCCCCGAAAGTAGGGAAGAGCCATTCTGCTAGCCTCTTTCAGCCTCCACAGTGCCCTGAACTTAATGCGTGCTTTTTTATTGTGACATATACATTTCCCTAACATCCCCTGCAGTGAAGAAAAAAAACCCCTCTGGTAAGTAACATGGAACATGATGGAACCGGTATATCATTCTGGGAAATATATTCATCTTCAATACATTTATTTTGCCAAACAATGATAAGAATTTATTATCCCATGCCCGCAAATCTTTCTGCATGTGATCAACCACTGCCGCATATTGTGTTTACATAAATCCAGAGGATTCTTAGCCACCCATATCCCCAGATTTTTAATCCCCTCTCTCGCTACCCTAAAATTTGAAAAACAAAGGAATGCCATCTGTGTTCAAAATGCCAATGGGGAACACCTCTGATTTTGCATAGTTAATCTTATATTCGGAAACCTTGCTGTAGGCTGCAAGAACCACTAGCACCCTTGGGACTGTTGCTCTTGTTTTGGGTTTGTCAGAAAAAGGAGAATATCATCCACATATAAGGAAATATGGTACTCCTGTCCTCACACCTTAAATACCTCAATACCTAAGGAAGCTCTTATCCTTGCTGCTAATTCTTCAGTGGCCAAATCAAATAACAATGGGGACAAGGGGCATCCCTGCCTGATATCATGGGGGCATAGATTTCCCACAGGATGGCTCCCATTGGGCTGCGCCACCTGCTTGCCCTACTGAATACATTGGACCACGGAGATTGTGCGCCATCTTTGCTATACATAGCCATGAATGTCATTGCCTCATGCGGTGTATCAAATCCCTTCCAGGCCCCGTTTACTATTACTGACAGTTTGGCAGGGTATAAAAAGTGACATTTCAATTTTTTCTGATGTGGTAGCCTTTTTGCACGTGTGTATTCAGCTCTCTTCTTTTGAGTGGCAGCGCTAAAATCTAGGAATATAGTAATATGATAACTCTGATATTCTAGTGAGCCACGTTCCCGCGCTTTACACAGCACTCGCTCTTTTGTCTGGTACCGGTGACATTTCATAATGAACGCTAGGGGAAAGTTATTACCAGATCGCTGGTATCCTGTTACCCTATGCCCCCTGTCAACCTCAATTTGTGGATGTCCCGTCCCCATATATTACACAGGAGCTGCTCAACTTTACCCTTCAAGAGGATTTTCAGGTTTCAGGTTTAAGGATGGTCTTTAATAATTAGTCTGCATTGCAATTTTACCCACTTGAGTTGGGAAGGGCTGCAGATCCTCTCTATATGCTATGAAGAACCACGAAAAAAATCACCGCACATTGAAAAGGTCTGTGTTGACAGTAGCCCAAGTGGACCACCACTGTTTACACACCATGGACCAGTTGTTTTCACAAATTAATGATGCACATACATGCTTATTGGATTTGCTATTTGAGGTTGGAGAAAGGGATATATCATGAAATGAATGCTTTCAAAGCCTGCATAGGAACTTTTTTGGAAGACATACACCAGAGCTCCAGGTGAATTATATTTGGGTAAAGAATAGCCTTAGTACTAAATCATGCCCTAAGTTTATACCTGAGGCAATGGACCTGCAGTGACTTATCCAGACTCACAAGGAGCATCAGCAGGATTTGAATCCTGGCTTCTCTTGTTCTTAACCTGCTCCTTTAACCTAGGCTACTCTTCCATTTGACTAGCAGAAAAAGCAGAGGACCAACTGGGTTTCATATAGTGGTTGCTCCCTCTTTCCATCTCTCACAGACTGAGCGACAGAGGAACTACTTGAAAGGTAAAATCCATTTGGCTCCTCTGTGGCTAGTCTGAGTTGTATTTATTGGTAGCAGCTGGCAAGGGTCTACCTGGACCCATTTCCCCCTTATTACAGAGGGTTGTATGACC
This sequence comes from Rhinatrema bivittatum, assembly GCF_901001135.1. Lineage (NCBI taxonomy): Eukaryota > Metazoa > Chordata > Amphibia > Gymnophiona > Rhinatrematidae > Rhinatrema > Rhinatrema bivittatum. The sequence goes on along the minus strand of NC_042618.1, from coordinate 217,373,222 downwards.
CCCTGAAAGGTAAACCAGAAATTAAACAGAAACACAAATATGAAACGGAGATCACAAAGCATAGAAATGTGAAGGGAAAAAAAATCTCCTTTATTTAAAAAGGGCCTCAGAACATAATTCAGATCTAGTTTGTTTCTAGGGACAAAAGTGTAAAATAAGTAGGACTGCCCTCTGTATTTGTTTCCATGGGAACTCTATGTAAACTGGTGGGAAGGCTAGGGTAATTTGCCTATTATTTAAATTGTATCCAGAAGTTTGGCAGAAGTACGGAGGCATAGTTTAGAGTTATGAGTAACAAGGTAATATTAGTTTGAATTTGATATGGCAGCTAAAAACTTGAAATGCAGCTAATTTTAAAACTCCATTCCAAATCAGCTAACTTTTTTTGTTTCACATTTAAGAAAAAGGCAGCACTGTAATAAAAAAAACCCCCTGTAGCTTGCATGCAGTGATCCACATTTGAGCAATACTTCACTGGACAGTGTATACCCAAGTGAAGTGGGGTTGGTCTGGGGTGAAAGGGTGCAAGCTTAAATGGGGAAAGGAAATGTCTCAGCTGAGACTAGAACCGGAAAAACCTTTTGGTCTAGATCTTGAGGTGGGCAGACCACAGTCTGCGGCCTCATCCAGCCTGCGGGAGTGGTGGGTTCCAGCGATGTGGTGCATGCATGGGCTACGTCCACAGACTTCCACGGGGGCTCACAAACCAAAAGGTTTTCTCATCCCTGGTCTTGAAGCAACAGGTCTACCAACCAGCCAAAAAGAAGTCCTCATGTTGGCTAAGCTGAATTAGAGGGGATTCATTCCACCTTAGATTTTCCAAATTACAATGACACCTTTTTCACATTTGTCTTTCATAAGAACACCTTGATTATTCAAGAAGATTCTGTCTCAGTGTCATAAGATTTATTAGCCAAATCAGTTATACGAATACCATCCTAATATAAAGGATTATAATACAAATAATTATTAATAATAACAGTGTTGACTTTGTACATGGCATCCTGCCCATTTTTGTATTACCTGTGTGTAGTAAGGAGGAGGGCAGGCTACATCCCATCAGAACTTTTAATGTGAGGCTGAAGAGCTGATGCAGTGAGGAAGAGTATGAATGTATTGGGGGCTGGAGCCATAAGTGGAACGATAGAGGGCTATGCACAGTAGAGATGTCCTGCATCTGTCTTAAAGGGATGCTAAGATCCTTTGCAAATTGTTCAGACCAGACATTGGGGGTAGTGGTAGTAGATAGAAATTGAACTGGTTTGTCACTTCCTAAAAACTAAGGGCCGGATTTTAAAAGTTATACACGGGCGTAGATTTGTGCGCACAACCCGGCGCGCACAAATCTACGCCGATTTTATAACATGCGTGCGCAGCCGCACGCATGTTATAAAATCTGGGGTCGGCGCACGCAAGGGGGTGCACACATGTGCACCTTGCGCGTGCCAAGCCCTAGGGGAGGCCCGATAGCTTTCCCTGTTCACGCCAAGGCTGTGGCCTCGGAGGGAACTTTCCTTTTGCACCCCCCACCTTCCCCTCCCTTCCCCTACCTAACCCGCCCCCCAGCCCTACCTAATCCCCCCATACCTTTGTTCTTCAAGTTGCGCCTGCCCACGCCGGCTGAGTGCCGGTGCACGATCCCCCGGCCTAGAGGCTCTTCAGAGGCCTCTGGCCACGCCCCTGCCCCGCCCCAGACCACTCCCACCCCGCCCCTTTTTTCAAGCACCGGGACATACTCGCGTCCCGGGGCTTGTGTGCATTGCCGGGCCTATGCAAAATAGACTTGGCACGCGCAGGAGCGGCTTTAAAAGGGTTATGCGCATATATTACGCGCGTAACCCTTTTAAAATCCGTCCCTAAGGTAAGAAATTAGCAATAATAGGTATTTCACAAAGTTAACGGTTAACAACAGGAAGGACAAGGTGGGCAGGAAAAAATGAAGGAGTCAAAACAAAGGAAGAAGTGATATCTGGAAGGCTATGAGCACAATTGCTCATGATCTAGGAAGTAAAATTCCTGATTTGGCAGAGGTAGATCTGTATATTGTTGCTGTCATAGATGTGGTTCAGTGAGACCCATGAGTGGAATACCATCATGCCAGCCTATAATCTCTTCAGGAAGGACAAAATGGGCAAAAAAGAGGTACAAGTAGCACTTTATTTGAAAATAATATTATTAAAGCAATTCAAATGCAGGAGGAAGTGCTCTGGGTTATTTTGGAAATGGGGGATGGCCATTCCATCTACAGTGGCATGATCTACAGACCTCTAACACAGGCAGCAGAGATGGCTAGAAATTTAAAGGTGAATTTTAAAAGCCCAACATGCACCAAAATAAGGCGATGTGCGAATATGTCGGATTTTAAAAGCTGCCTGGATATGTGTGTAGATACCGCCGTGCACACATCCCAGAACTTCTCAAAAAAGGGAGGGGCATGGGCATGGTCTGGGCATGGGTGGTACCTGGGCGTTTTGGGACTTTAACCAGAAATTTGCATGTAAATACTTTCGTGATCTGGCACGTGTTGAGGCCCCCTGCTGTGTAACTTTACTTCTGCTGTGAATGGCATGTAAGTCCAAAAAAACCCCTAAAATCAAGCCATTTTGGAAGGGTTTAAAGGGTTTGGGGTAACTATGTGGTGTACAGGCTATCAAAGAAGGTGGGGGAGGAGGGTTGGACGATCTGTTAACTGGGAGAACTGGGAACGAACTGGTAAAACTAGCAAATGCACCGGTAGAAGCAGGATTTGCATGCACAGGCACGTGCTCACTTACAATTCAGCATACATGTGCATTTGCCAGGCTATTTCATAACATGTGTGCATATACATGCATATGTCATAAAATAGCCATGTCCGTGGGTGCGGGCCAATGAACGCGTGCCCATGTGTGCCTGTGCGCCAGTTTAAAAGTTACTGTCCCTATCAGAGACAGTCACAAGACTGCAATGAAATGAGATGTGCTGCAGTTGGTAGATTTCAATCTACCAGCTGTAGATTAGAGCAGTGGTTCTCAACCTTTTTCCCATCGTGACACACCTGACAGACCACGCTCACAAGTGTGACTTACTGCTCATTACAATTCACGGCGGAAATAAAAAATAAAGGCCCAGTATTATTTTTATTGTTAAGAATGACACAAGGGAAAGATACGTATTCTGTCTGAACAGAAATTGCATAAATAGTAAACATCTCATGCCAAAACAGCACCAATTTCCAGTACTCAAACAGTA